>NC_091282.1:792290402-792593432 GCF_032444005.1 Ranitomeya imitator | reverse complement strand
GTTGTTGGAGCTTAATTATGACATGGTGGGGATATCTGAGACATGGTTGGATGAGAGCCATGACTGGGCTGTTAACTTGCAGGGCTATAGTCTGTTCAGAAATGACCGTACAGATAAGCGAGGAGGAGGGGTGTGTCTATATGTAAAATCGTCCTTAAAACCCATCCGGCGTGATAATATAGGTGAATTTAATGAACATGTAGAATCCCTGTGGGTGGAGATAAGAGGAGGGGGAAAAATAATAAATTACTGATAGGGGTTTGTTATAAATCTCCAAAAATAATGGAAGCAGTGGAGAATATCCTCGCAAAGCAAATAGATGAAGCTGCGACTCAAGGAGAAGTCATTATTATGGGGGACTTCAACTACCCTGAAATAGATTGGGGAACAGAAACCTGCAGTTCCAGCAAAGGTAATCGGTTTTTGACAACTGTGAGAGACAATTACCTTTCACAGCTGGTTCAGGACCCAACAAGAAGGGGGGCACTGCTAGACCTAATATTAACCAACATGCCAGACGGCATAGCAAATATAAGGGTTGGGGGTTACTTGGGAAATAGCGATCACAAAATAATAAGCTTTCATGTATCCTTTAAAAAGATGTGTAATAGAGGGGTTACAAGGACACTAAACTTCAGGAGGGCAAATTTCCAACGGATGAGAGAGAATCTTGGTGTAATTAAATGGGACGATATCCTGAGACACAAAAATACACAAAGAAAATGGGAGACATTTATTAGCATCCTGGATAGGACCTGTGCACAGTATATACCGTATGGGAATAAACATACTAGAAATAGGAGGAAACCGATATGGCTAAATAGAGCTGTAAGGGGCGCAATAAGTGACAAAAAGAAAGCATTTAGAGAATTAAAGGAAGTAGGTAGTGAGGAGGCATTAAATAAATACAAAAAATTAAATAAATTCTGTAAAAAGCAAACCAAGGCAGCAAAGATTGAGACAGAGAGACTCATTGCCAGAGAGAGTAAAAATAATCCCAAAATATTCTTTAACTACATAAATAGTAAGAAACTAAAAAATGATAGTGTTGGCCCCCTTAAAAATAGTCTGGGTGAAATGGTGGATGAGGATGAGGAAAAAGCCAATATGCTAAATGACTTTTTTTCATCAGTATTTACACAAGAAAATCCCATGGCAGACAAAATGACTAGTGATAAAAATTCCCCATTAAATGTCACCTGCTTAACCCAGCAGGAAGTGCGGCGGCGTCTAAAAATCACTAAAATTGACAAATCTCCGGGCCCGGATGGGATACACCCTCGAGTACTGCAGGAATTAAGTACAGTCATTGATAGACCATTATTTTTAATCTTTAAAGACTCCATAATAACAGGGTCTGTACCACAGGACTGGCGTATAGCAAATGTGGTGCCAATATTCAAAAAGGGAACAAAAACTGAACTCGGAAACTATAGGCCAGTAAGCTTAACCTCTACTGTGGGCGTTGACCCAGGGAACTAGTCTGATTGCCGTATGTGGAGTCGGGAAGGAATTTTTTCCCCCAAGGTGGAGCTTACTCTTTGCCACATGGGTTTTTTTTGCCTTCCTCTGGATCAACATGTTAGGGCAAGTTAGGTTAGGCTATGGGTTGAACTAGATGGACTTAAAGTCTTCCTTCAACCTTAATAACTATATGTAACTATGGAACCAGGATGTGGACCAGAAGGTCCACAGGAGAGGAGAGAACAGCTAGGCCACGAGGCTGCCGCAGTTACCGAACACCAACAGTCCTACAGGGGGAGCTTGGCCTACTGGCACTACAGAACCAGCCTTGATTGCCAATTCCCGCAGCCCACATAGGAAGCTCCTAAACTGGAGGCACCATGGAGTTGGCTAACATGACCGCAACATGACGGGGCAACGCATAGGCGTCTACGTGACATTGACACTACCCGGAACCAGCTGACGGTGCTGGACCCAGGCTGGGCACGAGGGAGTACCCGTGACAAAGACACTGCCGAGAACCAGCTGACGGTACTGGAACCCGGATGCGTTGCCCAAGTGTGCAAGAGCCAATGGCACGACCGAGGACCAGCTGACGGTGCTGGAACCCGGTTACAAAGCTGTAGGTACCCGCGCTTAAAAGCACTACCAAAGACCGCCTGGCGTTGGCGGAACTCGGATACCCAGAAGGAGGCACCTAAGCCAAAGGCTCGGCCTGGAACCAGCTGACGGTGCTGGAACCAGGATGTGGACCAGAAGGTCCACAGGAAAGGAGAGAACAGCTAGGCCGCGAGGCTGCCGCAGTTACCGAACACCAACAGTCCTACAGGGGGAGCTTGGCCTACTGGCACTACAGAACCAGCCTTGATTGCCAATTCCCGCAGCCCACATAGGAAGCTCCTAAACTGGAGGCACCATGGAGTTGGCTAACCCGACCGCAACACGACGGGGCAACGCATAGGCGTCTAAGTGACCTTGACACTACCCGGAACCAGCTGACGGTGCTGGACCCAGGCTGGGCACGAGGGAGTACCCGTGACAAAGACACTGCCGAGAACCAGCTGACGGTACTGGAACCCGATGCGTTGCCCAAGTGTGCAAGAGCCAATGGCACGACCGAGGACCAGCTGACGATGCTGGAACCCGGTTACAAAGCTGTAGGTACCCGCGCTTAAAAGCACTACCAAAGACCGCCTGGCGTTGGCGGAACTCGGATACCCAGAAGGAGGCACCTAAGCCAAAGGCTCGGCCCGGAACCAGCTGACGGTGCTGGAACCAGGATGTGGACCAGAAGGTCCACAGGAGAGGAGAAAACAGCTAGGCCATGAGGCTGCCGCAGTTACCGAACACCAACAGTCCTACAGGGGGAGCTTGGCCTACTGGCACTACAGAACCAGCCTTGATTGCCAATTCCCGCAGCCCACATAGGAAGCTCCTAAACTGGAGGCACCATGGAGTTGGCTAACCCGACCGCAACACGACGGGGCAACGCATAGGCGTCTAAGTGACCTTGACACTACCCGGAACCAGCTGACGGTGCTGAACCCAGGCTGGGCACAAGGGAGTACCCGTGACAAAGACACTGCCGAGAACCAGCTGACGGTACTGGAACCCGGATGCGTTGCCCAAGTGTGCAAGAGCCAATGGCACGACCGAGGACCAGCTGACGATGCTGGAACCCGGTTACAAAGCTGTAGGTACCCGCGCTTAAAAGCACTACCAAGGACCGCCTGGCGTTGGCGGAACTCGGATACCCAGAAGGAGGCACCTAAGCCAAAGGCTCGGCCCGGAACCAGCTGACGGTGCTGGAACCAGGATGTGGACCTGAAGGTCCACAGGAGAGGAGAAAACAGCTAGGCCGCGATGCTGCCGCAGGTACCGAACACCAACAGTCCTACAGGGGGAGCTTGGCCTACTGGCACTACAGAACCAGCCTTGATTGCCAATTCCCGCAGCCCCCATAGGAAGCTCCTAAACTGGAGGCACCATGGAGTTGGCTAACCCGACCGCAACACGATGGGGCAACGCATAGGCGTCTAAGTGACCTTGACACTACCCGGAACCAGCTGACGGTGCTGGACCCAGGCTGGGCACGAGGGAGTACCCATGACAAAGACACTGCCGAGAACCAGCTGACGGTGCTGGAACCCGGATGCGTTGCCTATTCAAGATTGTCTTCCTAGAGCCACAACTAGCGGTGTTGGAGCAAAGAGTAAGCAGGGGGAGCAGAGTGTAGGCCGAAGCCTGCACTGGAGGCAGCTTTGTGTCTGCATTGCGTTTGCAGGACACGTTGCCTCCTACACAGCGGGGGAACAGCTGGCGTTGCTGAACCCCACTGACACAATGGCGGGAGTTTTTCTCTGTGCAGCCTGCACTTCCAGGCACCAACTGGCGGTGTTAGAGCCCAGGGTCTGCAGGAGGAGCAGAGTGTAGGCTGAAGCCTAGTAGAACCAATTTCAAAGGTAACCTTTAACCCTTCCTCAGGTGTTAAAATGTAGAAGAGCCACACCTTGTGCAGCAGTAATGCTCCACAAGTGAAAGGTTGCTCTTTAAATTTTGCTCATTGCACACGCTGAATGAAAGACGTACACAATTTTGTCCATTATACAGTAAAACTGTATTGGAGGCGTGACTTGTCTTTTTAAGGAGACGCAGCACCGGTGTCCAAAATAACGACTTGGTGCTGAGCGTAGCCTCCTGAGCGTTGTTATTTTCTGTACAGGAGTCTGCACTCTTGATATCCCTTGGCCATGCGCTGTGAGCACTGCCTGTCTTCTCACCTCATTTCATGTCGGCCGGTGCGGTTAACGATGGCCAGGAATCCCAGACCCGCAGTGTCTTTTCATAAAGTCACACTGCAGGGCTGAGATTCATGGCCTTGCGCAGTAAATATGTTTGCCACTCACTCATGTCCTTACACCTCCTTCAGAGTGGGCGGCCTCAGCTGATCCCTTATCGCATGCCACGGCCATGAGGCCGCACAGTCTGAAGAAGGCGGAAGGAGGGGAGTGAAGACAGGCAAAGATATGCACTGCTCGTGCCCATCAATCACACCCTCGCAGTCAAAATAAGTAAGACAACGAGGGGCGTTGTGTCGGGCAGGGCGGACGCACAGGCACAGGCAGCCAACCAACGATGTCAGAAGACGGCCAGCGTTACCAATGGGGGTGCTGCGTGTCATTAAAAAGGAAAGTCACACCTCAGGGACACTGTAATGGTCTCTAATGAGACACATTTTGTACGTGTTTGTTGAGTTCGACGTGGGCAAGGAGAAAAAGTCAGCCACCTTGTACAAATGCAGCATTACTGCTGTACAAGGTGGCTGTTATACATAGAAACACCTGGGGGGGCAGGGTCCCTTTAATTTCAGTTCAGGTGCCTGCGTAGCGTTTGCAGGACACGTTGCCGGCTACACAGCAGGGGAACAGCTGGCGGTGCTGAACCCCACTAACACATTGGCTGGTGTTTTTCTCTGTGCAGCTAGCACATCTGGGCAAAAACTGGTGGTGTTAGAGCCCAGGGTCAGCAGGAGAAGGAGAGGAGCAGAGTGTAGGCCGAAGCCTGCACTGGTGGAAGCTTTTGTTCTGTTGTGCCAGCGTGGCTTGTGCTATACCCGTTGCCGACTACACAGCAGGGGAACAGCTGGCGGTGCTGAACCCCTCTAACACATTGGCTGGTGTTTTTCTCTGTGCAGCTAGCACTTCCGGGCAAAAACTGGCGGTGTTAGAGCCCAGGGTCAGCAGGATGAGGAGAGGAGCAGAGTGTAGGCCGAAGCCTAATTGAACCAATATCAAAGGTAACCTTTAACCCACCCTCAGGTGTTACAATGTAGAAGAGCCACACCTTGTGCAGCAGTAATGCTCCACAAGTGAAAGGTTGCTCTTTAAATTTTGCTCATTGCACATGCTGAATGAAAGATGTACACAATTTTGCCCATTGTACAGTAAAACTGTATTGGAGGCGTGACTTGTCTTTTTAAGGAGACGCAGCACAGGTGTCCAAAAATAACGCCTTGGTGCATGGGCGCAGCCTCCTGAGCATTGTTATTTGCTGTACAGGAGTCTGCGCTCTTGTTATCCCTTGGCCATGCCCTGTTAGCGCTGCCCGTCTTATGACCTCATTTCATGTTGGCTGGTGCGGTTAACGATGGCCATGAATCCCAGACCCACAGTGTCTTTTCATAAAGTCACAGTGCGGGGCTGGGATTCATGGCCTTGTGCAGTAAATATGTTCGCCGTTCACACATGTCATTACACCTGCTTCAGACTGGGCGGCCTCAGCTGATCCCTTATCGCATGCCACGGCCATGAGGCCGCACAGTCTGAAGAAGGCAGAAGGAGGGGAGTGAAGACAGGCGAAGATATGCACTGCTCGTGCCCATCAATCACACCCTCGCAGTCAAAGTAAGTAAGACAAGAGGGGCGTTGTGTCGGGCAGGGCGGACGCACAGGCACAGGCAGCCAACCAACGATGTCAGAAGACGGCCAGCGTTACCAATGGGGGTGCTGCGTGTCATTAAAAAGGAAAGTCACACCTCAGGGACACTGTAATGGTCTCTAATGAGACACATTCTGTACGTGTTTGTTGAGTTCGACGTGGGCAAGGAGAAAAAGTCAGCCACCTTGAACAAATGCAGCATTACTGCTGTACAAGGTGGCTGTTATACATAGAAAAACCTGGGGGGGTTCAGGGTCCCTTTAAATTCAGTTCAGGTGCCTGCGTGGCATTTGCAGGACACGTTGCCGGCTACACAGCAGGGGAACAGCTGGCGGTGCTGAACCCCACTAACACATTGGCTGGTATTTTTCTCTGTTCAGCTAGCACGTCCAGGCAAAAACTGGTGGTGTTAGAGCCCAGGGTCAGCAGGAGGAGGAGAGGAGCAGAGTGTAGGCCGAAGCCTGGACTGGTGGCAGCTTTTGTTCTGTTGTGCCAGCGTGGCTTGTGCTGGACACGTTGCCGACAACACAGCAGTGGAACAGCTGGCGGTGCTGAACCCCACTAACACATTGGCTGGTGTTTTTCTCTGTGCAGCTAGCACTTCCGGGCAAAACCTGGCAGTGCTAGAGCCCAGGGTCAGCAGGAGGAGGAGAGGAGCAGAGTGTAGGCCGAAGACTGCACTGGTGGCAGCTTTTGTTCTGTTGTGCCAGCGTGGCTTGTGCTGGACACGTTGCCGACTACACAGCAGGGGAACAGCTGGCGTTGCTGAACCCCACTGACACATTGGCTGGTGTTTTTCTCTGTGCAGCTAGCACTTCCGGGCAAAAACTGGCAGTGTTAGAGCCCAGGGTCAGCAGGAGAAGGAGAGGAGCAGAGTGTAGGCCAAAGCCTAATTGAACCAATTTCAAAGGTAACCTTTAACCCACCCTCAGGTGTTACAATGTAGAAGAGCCACACCTTGTGCAGCAGTAATGCTCCACAAGTGAAAGGTTGCTCTTTAAATTTTGCTCATTGCACACGCTGAATGAAAGACGTACACAATTTTGCCCATTATACAGTAAAACTGTATTGGAGGCGTGACTTGTCTTTTTAAGGAGACGCAGCACACGTGTCCAAAATAACGCCTTGGTGCTGGGCGCAGCCTCCTTTGCTGTACAGGAGTCTGCGCTCTTGTTATCCCTTGGCCATGCGCTGTGAGCGCTGCCTGTCTTCTCACCTCATATCATGTCGGCCAGTGCGGTTAGCGATGGCCATGAATCCCAGACCCGCAGTGTCTTTTCATAAAGTCACACTGCAGAGCTGGGATTCATGGCCTTGCGCAGTAAATATGTTTGCCGCTCACTCATGTCCTTACACCTGCTTCAGACTGGGCAGCCTCCGCTGATCCCTTATCGCATGCCGCTGCCATGAGGCCGCACAGTCTGAAGAAGGCGGAAGAAGATGAGTGAAGACAGGCGAACATATGCACTGCACATGCCCATCAATCACACCCTCGCAGTCAAAATATCAGACAACGAGGGACGTTGTGTCGGGCAGGGCGGACGCACAGGCACAACCAGCCAACCAATGATGTCAGAAGACGGGCAGCGCTACCAAGGGGGGTGCTGCGTGTCATTAAAAAGGAAAGTCACACCTCAGGGACAATGTAATGGTCTGTAATGAGACACATTTTGTAAGTGTTGCGTTCCACGTGGGCAAGGAGAAAAAGTTAGCCACCTTGTACAAATGCAGCATTACTGCTGTACAAGGTGGCTGTTATACATAGAAACACCTGGGGGGGGCAAGTTCCCTTTAATTTCAGTTCAGGTGCCTGCATGGCGTTTGCAGGACACGTTGCCGGCTACACAGCAGGGGAACAGATGGCGTTGCTGAACCCCACTGACACATTGGCTGGTGTTTTTCTCTGTGCAGCTAGCACTTCCGGGCAAAAACTGGCGGTGTTAGAGCCCAGGGTCAGCAGGAGGAGGAGAGGAGCAGAGTGTAGGCCGAAGCCTGCACTGGTGGCAGCTTTTGTTCTGTTGTGCCAGCGTGGCTTGCGCTGGACACGTTGCCGACAACACAGCAGGGGAACAGCTGGCGTTGCGGCACCCCACTGACACATCAGCGAGTGTTTTTTCTGTGTAGACAACACTTCCAGGTGACAACTGACAGTGTTGAAACCCAGGGAATCAAAGAGGAGCAGAGTGTAGGCCGAAGCCTGCACTGGTGGTAGCTTTTGGTCTGTTGTGCCAGCGTGGCTTGTGCTGGACACGTTGCCGGCTACACAGCAGGGGAACAGCTGGCGTTGCTGAACCCCACTGACACAATGGCGGGTGTTTTCCTCTGTGCAGCCAGCACTTCCGGGCCCCAACTGGCGTAGTTAGAGCCCAGGGTCTGCAGGAGGAGCAGAGTGTAGGCCTAAGCCTAGTAGAACCAATTTCAAAGGTAACCTTTAACCCCCCCTCAGGTGTTGCAAAGTACAAGAGCCACACCTTGTGCAGCATTAATGCTGCACAAGTCAAAGGTTGCTCTATGAATTTTTCTACTTGCACACGCTGAATGAAAAACGTACACAATTTTGCCCATTATACAGTCAAACTGTATTGGAGGCGTGACTGACTTGCCTTTTTAAGGAGACGCAGCAGAGGTGTAAAAGTTTACACCTAGGTGGTGGGCGCAGACTCATAAGCGTCGTTATTTGCTGTACAGGAGTCTGCGCTCTTGTGTTATCCCTTGGCAATGCCCTGTTAGCGCTGCCCGTCTTCTGACCTCATTTCATGTTGACCGTTGCGGTTAGCGATGCCCAGGAATCCCAGCCCCGCAGTGTCTTTTAAAAAACTCACACTGCGGGGCTGGGATTCATGGCCTTGTGCAGTAAATATGTTCGCCGCTCGCACATGTCCTTACACCTGCTTTAGACTGGGCGGCCTCCGCTGATCCCTTATCGAATGCCGCGGCCATGAGGCCGCACAGTCTGAAGAAGGCGGAAGGAGATGAGTGAAGACAGGCGAACATATGCACTGCACATGCCCATCAATCACACCCTCGCAGTCAAAATATATCAGACAACGAGGGTCGTTGTGTCGGGCAGGGCGGACGCACAGGCACAGCCAGCCAACCAATGATGTCAGAAGACGGGCAGCGCTACCAAGGGGGGTGCTGCGTGTCAATAAAAAGGAAAGTCACACCTCAGGGACAATGTAATGGTCTCTAATGAGACACATTTTGTACGTGTTGAGTTCGACGTGTGCATGGAGAAAAAGTGAGCCACCTTGTACAAATGCAGCATTACCGCTGTACAAGGTGGCTGTTATACATAGAAACACCTGGGGGGGGGCAGGTTCCCTTTAATTGCAGTTCAGGTGCCTGCATGGCATTTGCAGGACACGTTGCCGGCTACACAGCAGGGGAACAGCTGGCGTTGCTGAACCCCACTGACACATTGGCGGGTGTTTTTCTCTGTGCAGCTAGCACTTCCGGGCAAAAACTGGCGGTGTTAGAGCCCAGGGTCAGCAGGAGGAGGAGAGGAGCAGAGTGTAGGCCGAAGCCTGCACTGGTGGCAGCTTTAGGTCTGTTGTGTCTGCGTGGCATTTGCAGGACACGTTGCCGGCTACAGAGCAGGGGAACAGCTGGCGTTGCGGAACCCCACTGACACATCAGCGAGTGTTTTTTCTGTGTAGACAACACTTCCAGGTGACAACTGACAGTGTTGAAACCCAGGGAATCAAAGAGGAGCAAAGTGTAGGCCGAAGCCTGCACTGGAGGCAGGAAAATGTCTGTTATTGTGCCAGCATGGCTTGTGCTGTACACGTTGCCGGCTACACAGCAGAGGAACAGCTGGCGTTGCTGAACCCCACTGACACATTGGCGGGTGTTTTTCTCTGTGCAGCTAGCACTTCCGGGCAACAACTGGCGGTGTTAGAGCCCAGGGTCAGCAGGAGGAGGAGAGGAGCAGAGTGTAGGCCGAAGCCTGCACTGGTGGCAGCTTTAGGTCTGTTGTGTCTGCGTGGCGTTTGCAGGACACGTTGCCGGCTACAGAGCAGGGGAACAGCTGGTGTTGCGGAACCCCACTGACACATCAGCGAGTGTTTTTTCTGTGTAGACAACACTTCCAGGTGACAACTGACAGTGTTGAAACCCAGGGAATCAAAGAGGAGCAAAGTGTAGGCCGAAGCCTGCACTGGAGGCAGGAAAATGTCTGTTATTGTGCCAGCGTGGCTTGTGCTGGACACGTTGCCGGCTACACAGCAGAGGAACAGCTGGCGTTGCTGAACCCCACTGACACATTGGCGGGTGTTTTTCTCTGTGCAGCTAGCACTTCCGGGCAAAACTGGCGGTGTTAGAGCCCAGGGTCTGCAGTAGGAGCAGAGTGTAAGCCAAAGCCTGCAGTGGAGCAAGTTGAAAGGGAACCTTTACCCCCCCAGGCATTTGTTGCTGAAAGAGCCATCTTGTACAGCAGTAATACTGCACATGGAAAATGGTGGCTCTTTAAATTATGCTCCTTGCAAACGCTGAAGTACACACTCATATAATGTGTCCCCTCGCACCGTTAAACCGTCCCGGAGGTGGGACTTTCCTTTGTAATGTGACACAACACAGCCGTCATTCCAACCCCCTTGGTGCCGTGCGCCACCTCCTCAACGTTGTTTGATTCTGTCACGGAGCCCGCACTGTAATGTTATTCCTTGGCCATGCACACTTAGCGGTGCTCATCTTCTGACATCATTTAGGTGTCAGGCTGGCAGTGCCTGTGTGTCCAAGCTGCCCGAGGTCCAACCTCGCAGTGTCATCTAATGTAATCCCACTGCGGGCCTGGGATCCATGGGCATGCGCAGTGCATATCATCGCCTCTCACTCCCCTCCTTCCTGCTTCTTCAGACTGTGCGGCGTCACGGCCGTGGCATGCTATTAGGGATCAGCTGGCGCCGCCTAGTCTGAAGAAGCGTGAAGAAGGAGAGTGAGAGGCTAGTATATGCACTGTGCATGGCCATGGATACCAGGCCCACTGTGGGATCACATGAGACGACACTGCGAGGTGGGATTTCGGGCAGCGTGGACGCACAGGCGCAGCCAGGACGACAACAAATGATGTCAGAGGACGGGCAGCGCAAACTGTGCATGGCCAAGGGATAACATAACAGCGCAGGGTCCGTGACAGAATCAAACAACGCTAAGGAGGCAGCGCACGGAGCCAAGGGGGTAGGAATGACGGCTGTGCTGCGTCACATTACAAAGGAAAGTCCCACCTCCGGGACGGTTTGACGGTGTGAGGGGACACATTACATGAGTGTGTAGTTCAGCGTTTCCAAGGAGCATAATTTAAAGAGCGACCTTTTCCTTGTGCAGTATTAGTGCTGCACAAGGTGGCTCTTTCAGTAACAAACGCCTAGGGGGGTGGGGGGACAGGTTCCCTTACATTTTAGTTGTGCCAGCGTGGCGGTCGCATGACACGATGCTGGATACACAGCTGGGGATCAGCTGACGTTACTGAACCCCAATAACAGAGCAGCGACTGTTGATTGTACAGACAGCACTTCCAGGCACCAACTGGCGGTGTTAGAGCCCAGGGACAGCAGGAGGAGCAGATTGGAGGTATTGCCGCACACACAGCTGGGGATCAACTGACGTTACTGAACCCCAATAACAGAGGAGCGACTGTTGACTGTGCAGACAGCACTTCCAGGCACCAACTGGCGGTGTTAGAGCCCAGGGACAGCAGGAGGAGCAGATTGGAGGTATTGCGGCACACACAGCTGGGGATCAGCTGACGTTACTGAACCCCAATAACAGAGGAGTGACTGTTAACTGTGCGGACAGCACTTCCAGGCACCAACTGGTAGTGTTAGAGCCCAGGGACAGCACGAGTAGCAGAGGAACAGAGTGTAGGCCGAAGCCTGATTGGAGCAAGTTGAGAGGGAACCTTTAACCCCCCCCCCAAGACGTTTGTAGCTGAAAGAGCCATCTTGTGCAGCACTAAGGATGCAAAAGGAAAAGGTTGCTCTTTTAATTATGCTCCTTGCAAACACAGAAGTAAGCACTTAAAATGTGTCCCCTGATACCGTAAAACCGTCCCGGAGGTGGGAATTTCCTTCGTAATGGGACGCAGCACAGCTGTCATTCCTATCCCCTTGGTGCCGTGCGCTGCCTCATCAGCGTTGTTTTAAGCTGTCACGGAGCCTGCGCTGTTATGTTATCCCTTGGCCATGCACACTTAGCGGTGCCCGTCTTCTGACATCATTTAGGTGTCAGGCTGTCAGTGCCTGTGCGTCCACGCTGCCCGAGATCCCACCTCGCAGTGTCGTCTAATGTAATCCCACTGCGGGCCTTGGATCCATGGGCATGCACAGTGCAGATCCTCAACTCTCACTCCCCTCCTTCCCTCTTCTTCAGACTGTGCGGCGTCACGGCCGTGGCATGCTATTAGGGATCAGCTGACGGCGCACAGTCTGAAGAAGGCAGAGGGAGATGAGCGAGAGCCTGAGGGGAAGATATGCACTGCGCATGCCCATGGATCCCAGGCCCGCAGTGTGATTCAATCAGAAGACACTGCGAGGCGGGATCTCGGGCAGCGCGGCCGCACAGGCGCAGCCAGCATGACACCAAATTATGTCAGAAGACAGGCAGCGCAAATTGGGCATGGCCAAGGGATAACAGAACAGCGCAGGGTCCGTGACAGCTTAAAACAACGCTGAGGAGGCAGCGCACGGCACCAAGGGGGTAGGAATGACGGGTGTGCTGCGTCACATTACGAAGGAAAGTCCCAGCTCCGGGACGGTATAAGGGTATCAGTGAACACATTTTATAATTGTTAAGTGCAAGGAGCTAAACTAAAGGAGCTACCTTTTCCTTGTGCAGCATTACTGCTGCACAAGGTGGCTCTTTCAGTAACAAACGCCGGGGGGGGGGGACAGGTTCCCTTACATTTAGGTTGTTGTGCCAGCGTGGCGGTCGCAGGACACATTGCCGGCTACACAGCTGGGGATCAGCTGACGTTACTGAACCCCAATAACAGTGGGTCGTATGTTTTGACTGTGCAGCCTGCACTTCTGAGCCGCAACTGGCGGTGTTGGAGCCCAGGAATAGCAGTTCAGGTGGTAGAAAGATGAACACATCAGGAGATCTGGATGACACCCAATTACTTAATCAGGCAGAGGAGTGGCAATTTCCTGCGAGATCCAGGCCTGGTTCATTTTCAGGAAAGTAAGCCGGTCAACGTTATCGGAGGATAGTCGCATGCGACGGTCTGTTAGTACACCACCTGCGGCACTAAAGACACGTTCCGATAAGACACTAGCCGCAGGGCAAGCCAGCACCTCCAATGCATACTGGCTTAGCTCTGGCCATGTATCCAGCTTAGAGACCCAAAACTTGAAAGGGGAAGAGCCGTCTGGGAGTACAGTAAGGGGGCAAGACATGTAGTCTGTCACCATCTGACGGAACCGTTGCCTCCTGCTGACTGGAGCTGCCGGTGATGGTGTAGACATTTGGGGCGGGCACACAAAAGTTTGCCACAGTTGTGCCATACTGGTCTTGCCTTGGGCAGAGGCACTGCTTCTGCTCCCTCTTTGTGCAGAGCCTCCTCCACTGCCTCGACGCATTGAGCTGCTTTGTAAAGCACTAGCAGCACTCCTCTCAGTTGGACCGGAGAAGATGATGGAATTCACCAGTGTGTCGGGGTACTCCCGCATTTTACGCTCCCGGGTCAACGCTGGGATGAGGTTTTTGACATTGTCCCGGTAGCGAGGATCGAGGAGGGTGAACACCCAATAATCAGGCATATTGAGAATGTGGTCGATGCGGTGGTCGTTTCTCAGGCACTGCAGCATGAAATCAACCATGTGCTGCAGACTACCAACTGGCCCAGAAACGCTGTCCCCTGCTTGAGACATGATCTCTGCCCGCTCGTCATCACCCCACCCTCGCTGTACACACTGACCACTGGACAATTGTGTAACTCCCTCCTCTGGACGGAGCTCTTCCTCCTCCATTGACTCCTCCTCATCCTCCTCACAAAGTGGCCCCTGCCTACCCCTTTGTGAGGAACCACGTGGCGCTGACTCTCCAGAAGCTGGTAGAAAAGGTGACTCCTCATCCTCCATCTCTTCCACAACATCATCCCTTAACGCTTGCAGTGTTTGTTGAAGCAGGCAGATAAGGGGGACAGTCATGCTGACTAGTGCATCATCTGCACGTGCCATCCGCATGGAATAATCGAAATGACGCAAAACCTGGCAGACGTCCTTCATAGTGGCCCACTCTGTGGTTGTGAAGTCTGATCAGCGCTGACTGCGACTTCTTTGCGCCTGATGCAGCTGGTACTCCATTACTGCTTGCTGCTGCTCACACAACCGCTCCAACATATGTAACGTGGAATTCCACCTGGTAGGTCACATATGATGCGGTGTTCCGGAAGGCGGAATCGGCGCTGCAGAGCAGCAATGCGGGATCTTGCCAAGATGGAACGCCGCAAGTGAGCACACTCTAGGCGGACCTTGTGCCGCAGTGCATCAAGATCCGGATAGTCCCTCAGAAAACTCTGCACAACCAAATTGAGCACATGTGCCAGACATGGGATGTGAGTGAGGTTGCCAATGGCCAAAGCTGCCACCAGATTTCGGCCATTGTCGCACACTACCATGCCTGGCTAGAGATTCGCTGGCACAAACCACACATCGCTTTCTTGCTTGATGGCATTCCAGAGCTCCTGCGCTGTGTGGCTTCGATTCCCCAAAGAAACTAGTTTCAAGACGGCCTGTTGACGTTTGGCCACGGCTGTGCTCATGTCGGTCATAACAGGTAAACGTTCACAGGTCCATGTGGAGGTGGACTGTGACGGCTCCTGCAGCGATGATTCTGAGGAACTTGTGTATGAGGAGGAGTCAATGCGTACAGACTGGATTCCTGCAATCCTTGGAGTGGGCAGGACACGTCCTGCGCCACTCGCACGATCTGTACGTGGCTCAACAACATTAACCCAATGGGCAGTGAGGGAAAAGGATCGCCCCTGTCCATGTTGACTGGTCCACGCATCGGTGGTGAGGTGGACCTTGCTACTGACGGCGTTCAGTAGCGCGTGTTTTATGTGTCCCTCCACATGCTTGTGCAGGGCAGGGACAGCTTGCCTGCTGAAGTAAAAGCGGCTGGGCACCTTGTACTGTGGGACTGCCAATGCCATCAAGTCACGGAAGCTGTCAGTCTCCACCAGCCTGAATGAGAGCATTTCCAGTGACAGAAGTTTGGCAATGCCTGCATTCAGAGCCTGTGCTCGGGGGTGGTTGGCCGAGAATGCCCGCCTTTTCTCCCATGCCTGTACTACCGATGGCTGTAGACTAGGCTGGGTGTGTGAGGATGACTGGGAACGTGGTGCTGTGGGTGGAATTACACTAGGTCTCTGGACAACAGTGCCAGAGGTTCTTCCATGGTGATCCTGGGAGGAAGCCGAACCAGCTGTGTGAGAGCTGGAGGAAGAGGCAACACGAGCTGAAGAGGTGGTAGCTGCTGCTGTTGGTTGGCCTAGGTCTTCAGTGTGTTTTTGTAACTCCACCGCGTGCCTGGTCCGCACATGTTTCCACATATTTGTGGTATTGAGGTTGCTGACACTTTTACCTCTTTTGACTTTCTGATGACACAGCTTGCATTTGACAAAACAAATGTCATCTGCAACTGTGTCAAAAAAGGACCAGACAATGCAAGTCTTGGGAGCGCCTTTTTTGGCTTTTGGAAGAGACAGGCTCCTAACAGGTGCCAAAGTGGAGGCTACAGGCTCCGCAGTCTTCCCCCTCCCTCTCCCTCTTTGGCTTGTTAGGGGAATCTTTTCCTCAGAGCTGCTCCCACCACCTTCCTGTTCCTCATGCCACGATGGGTCAAGGACCTCATCATCTCCACTACCCTCTGCCACCAACTGCTCCTCCTGAGTAGTCTCGGCAGCACAGTACGCACCAGAAAGCGGCACCTGAGTTTCATCATCAGATGCGTACTGTGCTGTGGTCACCGGAGGCACTGGCCCACCTGCCTCTTCAGAGTCAGAGAGACAAAGCTGTTGGGCATCACTGCACACTGCCTCTTTTTCCATTTCTCCAATGCTGCTTGGCTGGCCCCCTGTTTCCAAGCCAAGAGATTCAGAGAACAGAAGTAGAGACGGCTCCTGTCCTGGGCTCTCTGACTGCCTGGCCAATTTGGCAGGTGGTGAAGAGACAGATGGCTGCTCTCCAGTGGTCTGTGCCTGAGAGGATGTGGCACTAATTGAAGTCAATGCCGATGCGTTAGCTGCCATCCATCCGACAACGGCTTCAATTTGATCTTCACGCAGCAGCGGTGCACGGCGCTCTCCGACAAAGCTGCGTATGAAGGACTGTTCCCTGCTGAAACTGAGTGATGATGAGTCACCGGTGCCCGCAGCAGGCACAGAATCACCACGTCCTCTCCCTGCTCCTCTCCCTGCTCCGCGCCCACGCCCACGTGCCTTACTCCCTGCCCTCTTCATCTTGGTTGACAGATAAAGATAAGCAGAAAAGTACTAAGGCCTTAGTGTGCTTATTCCTGAAATGCTCCTCCTAACAGGTGTAAGAAACACTAATGTTGTAAAGTGTGGACTAAACTTTATTATTTTTCAAATGTGGCCTCCACAAGTGTTAAGTTGTGTTTGGTGAACTTTACTTTTTTTTTTGTGCAGATCGGGCTACAGAGCTAGTTTAAATCACACGGAGACCGTGCAGACAGCCGTAAACGGCGCTGCAAGGCCAAAAAACCCTCCTCTAGGTTATCCTATGTAGTGTTTTTCCACTATTTAGCTGGAGACGGGGGGAAAGACACTTATAGGAAATTTTAGAAAAAATTTGCAGCAGGCTACACTATTTGCAAAAAAGGACAAGTTATTTTACGGTATGAGGCAGTGACGCACCCTGAGCTGAATGCAACCGGCTGTGGCTGCACACAGACTACAGGGCGAGCTGTGCTCACACGGAGACCGTGCAGACAGCCGTAAATGGCGCTGCAAGGCCCAAAAACCCTCCTCTAGGTTATCCTATGTAGTGTTTTTCCACAATTTAGCTGGAGACGGGTGGAAAGACACTAATAGGAAATTTTAGAAAAAATTTGCAGCAGGCTGCACTATTTGCAAATAAGGAAAGGTTATTTAACGGTATGAGGCAGTGACGCACCCTGAGCTGAATACAACCGGCTGTGGCTGCACACAGACTACAGGGCGAGCTGCGCTCACACGGAGACCGTGCAGACAGCCGAAAACGGCGCTGCAAGGCCCAAAAACCCTCCTATAGGTTATTCTATGTAGTGTTTTTCCACAATTTAGCTAGAGACGGGTGGAAAGACACTAATAGGAAATTTTAGAAAAAATGTGCAGAAGGCTGCACTATGAGCAAAAAAGGACAATGGATAGAACAGTATGAGGCAGTGTGAACCCCCCCTGAGCTGAATACAACCGGGTATATGGCTGCACACAGACTACAGAGTGAGCTGCACATTTGGTACTATTTGCTACTCACACGAATAGTATGGTATTATGGCTATTCGTTACTCGGCAAGTAGTTAGGTATTCGCCTCGGTATATTCAAATGACTCACCCACTGGCTGGCTTGCCAATCACAGTAATGCTGGTGCCATCTTGGGTGTGAAATTACTGTGATTGGCTGCCTGAACACCGGTGTTTGTCTCAATGTGACGTGCATTACAGCGTGGCAAACACATGCTTCTGATTGGTGATGAAATCATCAACACCGGTCAGAGAGCCACAATTCCCATGCTGTCAAAAGACAGTGTGAGCGCTCAGCTGTGATCGGAGGTATAAAATTTACCTCTGGTCACTGGTGTCAGCTCATGGGTAGTGTTGAGCGATACTTTCCAATATTGGGAAATATCAGGATCGGATTGGATCGGCCGATATCCAAAAAATATCGGATATCGTCGATGCCGAAACCGGAAACCAATGCAAGTCAATGGGACACAAATATCGGAATGAAAATAAGCCCTTTCTGTCCTTGTACATCCTGTTCCGGAGGGGGGAAGAGTGTGGGCGGTGTGTGGGCGGAGACTGTGTGTCTGTGTGGGACCGTGGGGGTCTGTGCCGGCCTGCTGCGGGTCTGTATGAGCCTCTTGGGGGTCTGTGCGGCCTGCTGGGGGCTTGTACAGGCCTCTGGGGGGTCTGTGCGGCCTGCCGGGGGTCTGTGCAGCCTGCTGGGGGTCTGTACGTGCCTCTCGGGGGTCTGTCCGACCTCCCGGGGGGTCTGTGCAGCCAGCCGGGGGTATGTACGGGCTTCTCGGGGGTCTGTGCGGCCTGCCGGGGGTCTGTGCGGCCTGCTGGGGGATTATACGGGCCTCTCAGGGTCTGTGCGGCCTGCCGGGGGTCTTTGTGTTTGTGTGCAGGCATCATCCGATGGGACTACAAGTCCCATCGGGCAATGCCTGCTACAATCGCTGCCCACGTCATGCAGAAATTTCACAACGTCAGTACGTCAGCCCGACGCATAGCGACGGACCCGTACTGACGCAAGTGTAAAAGAGGCCTTAATGAGCGTTTCATTAAAAAAAGTGGCGTGGGCTCCCGCGCAATTTTCTGCGCTAGAGGGGGAAAGCCGATGGCCGGAGGCCAATATTTGTAGCCTGCTATGAATATCAGCTCGCAGCTGTCTGCGTAGCCTTTACTGGCTATTAAAATAAGGGGACCCCCCAAAAAATGACAAGGGATCCCACTATATTTTATAGCCAGAAAGGCTACGCAGACAGCTGCGGGCTAATATTCCTAGCCTAGAGAGGGCCCATGGATATTGGCCCCCCCGACTAAAAATACCAGTCTGCAGCCACCCCAGAAATGGCGCATCTGGTACAGATCCGGGACAGATTCAAACAACGCTCAGGAGGCCGCGTCCGGCGCCAAGGGTATATGAATGATGGCTGTGCGTCTCATTAAGAAGGAAAGTCCCACCTCTGGGACGATTTCACGGTATGAGGGGGCACATTTTATAAGTGTTTTCTTCAGCGTGTGCAAGGAGCATAACTAAAAGAGCCACCTTTTCCTTGTGCAGCATTACTGCTGCACAAGGTGGCTCTTTTAGTTACAAACGCCTGGGGGGTTACAGGTTCCCTTTCAACTTGCTCCAGTTAGGCCTCAGCCTATACTCTGTTTCTCATGTAATCCCTGGGCTCCAACACCGCCAGTTGCTGCTCAGAAGTGTCTTTGGCTAGGGTACTCCCTCCTGCCCAGCCTGGTTCCAGCACGCCAGCTGTTTCTGGGTAGTGTCAAGGTCACTTTGCCTCCAATATGTTGTCCTGTCGGGTTGTGGTCGGGTTAGCCAACTCTATGGTGCCTGCAGTTTAGGTGCTTTCTATGTGGGCTGCGGGAACTGGCAATCAAGGTTGGTTCCGTAGTGCCAATAGGACAAGTTCCCCCTATAGGACTGTGGGTTTTCAGTAACTCCGGCCGGCCCGCGGCCTAGCAATTTTTTTTTCCTGTGGACCTTCTACTGCCTATCTGACTTCCAGCACCATTAGCTGGTTCTTTGGAAGACAATCTTGAATAGGTCCCCCTGGTTCCAGTACCGTCAGCTGGTTACAGGCAGAGCCTTTGGCTTAGGTGCCTCCTTCTGGGTATCCTAGTTCCACCAACATCTGGTGGTCCTTGGTAATGCTTTCTGGCACGGGTACCTCCTGCTTAGTAACCGGGTTCCAGTACCGTCAGCTGGTCCTCGGTAGTTCCATTGGCTCTTGTACCTTCTGCTACCCATCCGGGTTTCAGTACCATCAGCAGGTTCTCGGCAGTGTCTTTTGCTCTTGTACCTTCTGCTCCCCATCCTGGTTCCAGTACCCTCAGCTGGTTCCAGGCAAGGCCTTTGGCTTAGGTGCCTCCTTCTGGGTATCCGAGTTCCACCAACGTCTGGTCGTCCTTGGTAGTGCTTTCTGGCATGGGTACCTCCTGCTTAGTATCCGGGTTCCAGTACCATCAGCTGGTCTTCGGTAGTTCCATTGGCTCTTGCACCTTCGGCTACCCATCCGGGTTCCAGTACCATCAGCTGGTTCTCGGCAGTGTCTTTGGCTCTTGTACCTTGTGCCCCCCATCCTGGTTCTAGTACCGTCAGCTGGTTCCAGGCAGAGCCTTTGGCTTAGGTGCCTCCTTCTGGATATCCGAGTTCCACCAACGTCTGGTGGTCCTTGGTAGAACTTTCTGGCACGGGTACCTCCTGCTTAGTAACTGGGTTCCAGTACCGTCAGCTGGTCCTCGGTAGTTCCATTGGCTCTTGTACCTTTGGGTAGCCATCCGGGTTCCAGTACCGTCAGCTGGTTCTCGGCAGTTCCTCAGCCTTCTTGTACCTTCTGTTACATTTCCAGGTTCAAGACCCTAAAGACGATGACCCTGAAGACCACCCCAAAGAAGACGACGACCCCTGAGACGATGACCCTGGAGACGATGACCCTGAAGACCACCCGGAAGAAGACGTCAATCCTGGAGACGTCGACCCTGGAGACGACGACCCTGGAGACCGAGAAGCAGAAGAACAAGAAGCTGCAGAACAAAAAGCAGAAGAACATTAAGCATAAGACTAAAAATCAGAGCAAAAGATATCTAAATTATAAGCAGAAGAAGACTAAGCAGTGTATGGGGGTAAGTCCGTTCCTCCTCGTGGTGCCCCTGGAAAAAACCTGCTGCTGTAGGCCAAACCGAATGCGGACAAATCTTGTTGTAAATCTTTTGTGACAGGCAGAACGGAAGGTGTAATCTTCAAACTTTTATAGATAACTACAGGAAGGCCTGTCACAAATAAGAATATGATGAAGAAGAAGAATATGAAGAAGATGAAGAAGTTGAATATGAAGAAGAATAATAGTTGAATAAAAAGAATATGAAGAATGTTAAAAAAAAGAATAATAGGAAGAAGGTGAAGAAGATGAATAAGGTGAAGGAGAAGTTCATGAAAAAGATGCTGCTGCTGAGGATGATGAAGAAGAAAGTGTGGGAGAAGTAAAAAAGAAGGTGAAGAGCATGAAAGTAGTGAAACCTAAATATCTGACAAAATATAAAAAATCTTAACATAGTCAATACCTTTGTAACTCCGAACGTCTTAAAAAATAAAATAAATTCCTGATATTCCATTTGATTGGCCTAAACCTCTATGCCTTTAATGTCTCCTCCACCTCCCCCAATACATCCTACATTATTCTTAGTTGTTTTCCTTCATGTTGAATTAACCTACAAGGAAAGAAAGGGTTTATTTTAATTCCGATATTTTTTGTCCCATTGACTTGCATTGGTATCGGGAATCGGTATCGGCGATATCTGATATTTTTTAGATATCGGCCGATCCAATTTGATACCGATACTTCTGGATATCGGAAGGTATCACTCAACACTATACATGGTACATGAATTGCCAACTTTTCTTCTATCTATGTAATATATATACATATATATATGGATGTGTCACTGACATCTATGTATTCTATGTGTATATATCTATTCTATCTATTTTATTCTAACCTGTCATTCTGTGATTTTACTGTACGCGGCACATGAATTGCCTGCTTTTCATCTATATCTGTCTATCCAATTCATTTCAGCTTTTTTATCTGGCCCCCAGACCTGTTTGTTGGGTCCAGGAGAAAAATATTCGGCTTTCCAATTGACTTGCATTGGATTCGGTATTCGGTATGAATATAGATATTATATACAGATATTAGAAAGTATTTGTGCCGATTTTCACAAATTCAAATATTTCACTATTTGCTCATCACTAGTTACAATGTATTGTTTTAGATACAGCTATGTTCACATTTAGATGTTATACTTTTTTATTGGGGGGGGGGGTTGCTATAACTCACATTAAAAATATTTATCAACAAATGTCTAAAAAATGGACTATATATGGCACTTCAACTAATTATGTTATCCCAAAGCGGATTTAGGTTCAATTCACCGCACGAAGAGATCCATGCAATTTAAAAAAACATTTTTATTGGTATTACAATATAAAAACATACATAACAGACAGGATTAGATATATACCAAACAAAGTGTCCTATGGGGGGAGAGACACCAACCAGATCCACCACTGTAAATCACGCACTGTAATCTATACATGTATAAATATAATGGAAACAGGAACACATGGGCTACTTGCACAGTGAACAAGTCTGTATGATCATGTTCACACACCACCAAGAAACCTGAAGACACAAAAGAGAATAGTAAAACCAAAAACACTCAGTTTGAAAAAATGTTGCAGTAATCCGCAAGTGCTAGTAAAAGATGTAAAAAACAGGGTATTTGGTTGATACGTTTTTTGCAAAAAATGTATACTAAGCTGCTCTACCAATCTTCACGGTATACCCTTATCAGAGCAGTCCTAACTAATGTATGCAATCCCTATCTGATGTATTTAAAAACCTGATCATCTGTATATAACCTGTGTGAACAGGGTTCAGAGAGGAAAAATCCATGTGTGCATACAGGGTAGAACAGCTTTTGTGCAGATAGCCCAAGAGGAGTGGTGGAACTCCCCAGTCTTGTAGACACAAGAGAACAATTATGGAAACAGGAACACATGGGCTACTTGCACAGTGAACAAGTCTGTATGATCATGTTCACACACCACCAAGAAACCTGAAGACACAAAAGAGAATAGTAAAACCAAAAACACTCAGTTTGAAAAAATGTTGCAGTAATCCGCAAGTGCTAGTAAAAGATGTAAAAAACAGGGTATTTGGTTGATACGTTTTTTGCAAAAAATGTATACTAAGCTGCTCTACCAATCTTCACGGTATACCCTTATCAGAGCAGTCCTAACTAATGTATGCAATCCCTATCTGATGTATTTAAAAACCTGATCATCTGTATATAACCTGTGTGAACAGGGTTCAGAGAGGAAAAATCCATGTGTGCATACAGGGTAGAACAGCTTTTGTGCAGATAGCCCAAGAGGAGTGGTGGAACTCCCCAGTCTTGTAGACACAAGAGAACAATTATGGAAACAGGAACACATGGGCTACTTGCACAGTGAACAAGTCTGTATGATCATGTTCACACACCACCAAGAAACCTGAAGACACAAAAGAGAATAGTAAAACCAAAAACACTCAGTTTGAAAAAATGTTGCAGTAATCCGCAAGTGCTAGTAAAAGATGTAAAAATCAGGGTATTTGGTTGATACGTTTTTTGCAAAAAATGTATACTAAGCTGCTCTACCGATCTTCACGGTATACCCTTATCAGAGCAGTCCTAACTAATGTATGCAATCCCTATCTGATGTATTTAAAAACCTGATCATCTGTATATAACCTGTGTGAACAGGGTTCAGAGAGGAAAAATCCATGTGTGCATACAGGGTAGAACAGCTTTTGTGCAGATAGCCCAAGAGGAGTGGTGGAACTCCCCAGTCTTGTAGACACAAGAGAACAATTATGGAAACAGGAACACATGGGCTACTTGCACAGTGAACAAGTCTGTATGATCATGTTCACACACCACCAAGAAACCTGAAGACACAAAAGAGAATAGTAAAACCAAAAACACTCAGTTTGAAAAAATGTTGCAGTAATCCGCAAGTGCTAGTAAAAGATGTAAAAAAACAGGGTATTTGGTTGATACGTTTTTTGCAAAAAATGTATACTAAGCTGCTCTACCAATCTTCACGGTATACCCTTATCAGAGCAGTCCTAACTAATGTATGCAATCCCTATCTGATGTATTTAAAAACCTGATCATCTGTATATAACCTGTGTGAACAGGGTTTAGAGAGGAAAAATCCATGTGTGCATACAGGGTAGAACAGCTTTTGTGCAGATAGCCCAAGAGGAGTGGTGGAACTCCCCAGTCTTGTAGACACAAGAGAACAATTATGGAAACAGGAACACATGGGCTACTTGCACAGTGAACAAGTCTGTATGATCATGTTCACACACCACCAAGAAACCTGAAGACACAAAAGAGAATAGTAAAACCAAAAACACTCAGTTTGAAAAAATGTTGCAGTAATCCGCAAGTGCTAGTAAAAGATGTAAAAAACAGGGTATTTGGTTGATACGTTTTTTGCAAAAAATGTATACTAAGCTGCTCTACCAATCTTCACGGTATACCCTTATCAGAGGAGTCCTAACTAATGTATGCAATCCCTATCTGATGTATTTAAAAACCTGATCATCTGTATATAACCTGTGTGAACAGGGTTCAGAGAGGAAAAATCCATGTGTGCATACAGGGTAGAACAGCTTTTGTGCAGATAGCCCAAGAGGAGTGGTGGAACTCCCCAGTCTTGTAGACACAAGAGAACAATTATGGAAACAGGAACACATGGGCTACTTGCACAGTGAACAAGTCTGTATGATCATGTTCACACACCACCAAGAAACCTGAAGACACAAAAGAGAATAGTAAAACCAAAAACACTCAGTTTGAAAAAATGTTGCAGTAATCCGCAAGTGCTAGTAAAAGATGTAAAAAACAGGGTATTTGGTTGATAGGTTTCTTGGTGGTGTGTGAACATGATCATACAGACTTGTTCACTGTGCAAGTAGCCCATGTGTTCCTGTTTCCATAATTGTTCTCTTGTGTCTACAAGACTGGGGAGTTCCACCACTCCTCTTGGGCTATCTGCACAAAAGCTGTTCTACCCTGTATGCACACATGGATTTTTCCTCTCTGAACCCTGTTCACACAGGTTATATACAGATGATCAGGTTTTTAAATACATCAGATAGGGATTGCATACATTAGTTAGGACTGCTCTGATAAGGGTATACCGTGAAGATTGGTAGAGCAGCTTAGTATACATTTTTTGCAAAAAACGTATCAACCAAATACCCTGTTTTTTACATCTTTTACTAGCACTTGCGGATTACTGCAACATTTTTTCAAACTGAGTGTTTTTGGTTTTACTATTCTCTTTTGTGTCTTCAGGTTTCTTGGTGGTGTGTGAACATGATCATACAGACTTGTTCACTGTGCAAGTAGCCCATGTGTTCCTGTTTCCATAATTGTTCTCTTGTGTCTACAAGACTGGGGAGTTCCACCACTCCTCTTGGGCTATCTGCACAAAAGCTGTTCTACCCTGTATGCACACATGGATTTTTCCTCTCTGAACCCTGTTCACACAGGTTATATACAGATGATCAGGTTTTTAAATACATCAGATAGGGATTGCATACATTAGTTAGGACTGCTCTGATAAGGGTATACCGTGAAGATTGGTAGAGCAGCTTAGTATACATTTTTTGCAAAAAACGTATCAACCAAATACCCTGTTTTTTACATCTTTTACTAGCACTTGCGGATTACTGCAACATTTTTTCAAACTGAGTGTTTTTGGTTTTACTATTCTCTTTTGTGTCTTCAGGTTTCTTGGTGGTGTGTGAACATGATCATACAGACTTGTTCACTGTGCAAGTAGCCCATGTGTTCCTGTTTCCATAATTGTTCTCTTGTGTCTCCAAGACTGGGGAGTTCCACCACTCCTCTTGGGCTATCTGCACAAAAGCTGTTCTACCCTGTATGCACACATGGATTTTTCCTCTCTGAACCCTGTTCACACAGGTTATATACAGATGATCAGGTTTTTAAATACATCAGATAGGGATTGCATACATTAGTTAGGACTGCTCTGATAAGGGTATACCGTGAAGATTGGTAGAGCAGCTTAGTATACATTTTTTGCAAAAAACGTATCAACCAAATACCCTGTTTTTTACATCTTTTACTAGCACTTGCGGATTACTGCAACATTTTTTCAAACTGAGTGTTTTTGGTTTTACTATTCTCTTTTGTGTCTTCAGGTTTCTTGGTGGTGTGTGAACATGATCATACAGACTTGTTCACTGTGCAAGTAGCCCATGTGTTCCTGTTTCCATAATTGTTCTCTTGTGTCTACAAGACTGGGGAGTTCCACCACTCCTCTTGGGCTATCTGCACAAAAGCTGTTCTACCCTGTATGCACACATGGATTTTTCCTCTCTGAACCCTGTTCACACAGGTTATATACAGATGATCAGGTTTTTAAATACATCAGATAGGGATTGCATACATTAGTTAGGACTGCTCTGATAAGGGTATACCGTGAAGATTGGTAGAGCAGCTTAGTATACATTTTTTGCAAAAAACGTATCAACCAAATACCCTGTTTTTTACATCTTTTACTAGCACTTGCGGATTACTGCAACATTTTTTCAAACTGAGTGTTTTTGGTTTTACTATTCTCTTTTGTGTCTTCAGGTTTCTTGGTGGTGTGTGAACATGATCATACAGACTTGTTCACTGTGCAAGTAGCCCATGTGTTCCTGTTTCCATAATTGTTCTCTTGTGTCTACAAGACTGGGGAGTTCCACCACTCCTCTTGGGCTATCTGCACAAAAGCTGTTCTACCCTGTATGCACACATGGATTTTTCCTCTCTGAACCCTGTTCACACAGGTTATATACAGATGATCAGGTTTTTAAATACATCAGATAGGGATTGCATACATTAGTTAGGACTGCTCTGATAAGGGTATACCGTGAAGATTGGTAGAGCAGCTTAGTATACATTTTTTGCAAAAAACGTATCAACCAAATACCCTGTTTTTTACATCTTTTACTAGCACTTGCGGATTACTGCAACATTTTTTCAAACTGAGTGTTTTTGGTTTTACTATTCTCTTTTGTGTCTTCAGGTTTCTTGGTGGTGTGTGAACATGATCATACAGACTTGTTCACTGTGCAAGTAGCCCATGTGTTCCTGTTTCCATAATTGTTCTCTTGTGTCTACAAGACTGGGGAGTTCCACCACTCCTCTTGGGCTATCTGCACAAAAGCTGTTCTACCCTGTATGCACACATGGATTTTTCCTCTCTGAACCCTGTTCACACAGGTTATATACAGATGATCAGGTTTTTAAATACATCAGATAGGGATTGCATACATTAGTTAGGACTGCTCTGATAAGGGTATACCGTGAAGATTGGTAGAGCAGCTTAGTATACATTTTTTGCAAAAAACGTATCAACCAAATACCCTGTTTTTTACATCTTTTACTAGCACTTGCGGATTACTGCAACATTTTTTCAAACTGAGTGTTTTTGGTTTTACTATTCTCTTTTGTGTCTTCAGGTTTCTTGGTGGTGTGTGAACATGATCATACAGACTTGTTCACTGTGCAAGTAGCCCATGTGTTCCTGTTTCCATAATTGTTCTCTTGTGTCTACAAGACTGGGGAGTTCCACCACTCCTCTTGGGCTATCTGCACAAAAGCTGTTCTACCCTGTATGCACACATGGATTTTTCCTCTCTGAACCCTGTTCACACAGGTTATATACAGATGATCAGGTTTTTAAATACATCAGATAGGGATTGCATACATTAGTTAGGACTGCTCTGATAAGGGTATACCGTGAAGATTGGTAGAGCAGCTTAGTATACATTTTTTGCAAAAAACGTATCAACCAAATACCCTGTTTTTTACATCTTTTACTAGCACTTGCGGATTACTGCAACATTTTTTCAAACTGAGTGTTTTTGGTTTTACTATTCTCTTTTGTGTCTTCAGGTTTCTTGGTGGTGTGTGAACATGATCATACAGACTTGTTCACTGTGCAAGTAGCCCATGTGTTCCTGTTTCCATAATTGTTCTCTTGTGTCTACAAGACTGGGGAGTTCCACCACTCCTCTTGGGCTATCTGCACAAAAGCTGTTCTACCCTGTATGCACACATGGATTTTTCCTCTCTGAACCCTGTTCACACAGGTTATATACAGATGATCAGGTTTTTAAATACATCAGATAGGGATTGCATACATTAGTTAGGACTGCTCTGATAAGGGTATACCGTGAAGATTGGTAGAGCAGCTTAGTATACATTTTTTGCAAAAAACGTATCAACCAAATACCCTGTTTTTTACATCTTTTACTAGCACTTGCGGATTACTGCAACATTTT
This sequence comes from Ranitomeya imitator, assembly GCF_032444005.1. Taxonomy (NCBI): domain Eukaryota; kingdom Metazoa; phylum Chordata; class Amphibia; order Anura; family Dendrobatidae; genus Ranitomeya; species Ranitomeya imitator. The sequence continues at coordinate 792,565,649 of NC_091282.1, read as the reverse complement.
TTCAAACTGAGTGTTTTTGGTTTTACTATTCTCTTTTGTGTCTTCATGTATAAATATAAATAGCTCTCACCACTGAGGAGGTAACTGAAGTGTAACTGAGAGGCAGGGATGGGCAAACAAATGTAAATGCCAAAAAATGAAGTGCAGGAAGGAAAAATCCAAGGAGGGGCTAGAGAATGCTCCCACACACCAGCGAAGTGTCCTTGTCCATATACCTAGCACTGAGCTACATCCCCAGATATCCTAACTACACAGACCGCAGTAAACCAACTAAGCAGTGGAACGAGTATATTACCTGATGGAGCGGTGTGTCTCGATTCCCCCAAGCGCCCCGACGTGCGTTTCGCCCAAGCTTCTTCCGGGAATTTTTCCTTCCTGCACTTCATTTTTTGGCATTTACATTTGTTTGCCCATCCCTGCCTCTCAGTTACACTTCAGTTACCTCTTCAGTGGTGAGAGCTATTTATATTTATACATGTATAGATTACAGTGCGTGATTTACAGTGGTGGATGTGGTTGGTGTCTCTCCCCCCATAGGACACTTTGTTTGGTATATATCTAATCCTGTCTGTTATGTATGTTTTTGTATTGTAATACCAATAAAAATGTTTTTTTAAATTGCATGGATCTCTTCGTGCGGTGAATTGAACCTAAATCCGCTTTGGGATAACATAATCACATTAAAAATAGTAGAACTCCAGCAGTCCTAAAAGTAATTAATTTACATTTTTTAAAATCTTTTCACTGATATCAGTGTTTTGCGAATTGTTAATGGGGTTAGTACTGTGATCATTCTGTCCTGGTCAGCCATTCGAGGTGTAACCTTGCTTTAGGCAGAAACTTATTTCTTAAACTTTCTTCATAAATTAGGTTTTCTGGGGGCGGAACATGTAATACTCTGTCTTATAAATTTACAGATTAATATTACTTGCAATTTTCTTAAAGGGTTTTCCATCTTTTAGCTTAAGTTTAGCATTACTGTGTAGACTGGGTCAGAGTCAGCAGAGTCATTTCATCACTACAAATTGAGAGATAGCAGCAATTTTAATAGCGGGAAATGCTATAAATATAGAATAGGTACTGTATCCACTGCCACTTCTTATTCTCCAATGTCTACCCACACACATCAAAAGAAGATATCCTGTGATTTTGACCATACTATCGCTGCCTGCATTGGAAAATATAAGATTGCTTTTTTTATCAGGTGACAGACCGATGAACATTTGTTTTATTTATTGAATGATCTGCACTTTGGATTGTTTCAGCTGATCATATGCACTGGTTTTATCATTCATAAGAAAAAATCCACCAAGTAGATTAGGTCCAAGATTGGTCAGTCATCAGCATGAAAAACACTTTTCTTCTGACCAACCAACAACTGTTCATAGACCCATATTGTCTTGTGTATGAGGGTTTCAAGTAACAGACAGCAATCCATCACTTCTGGTGAAAACGTCTTCTTTGTCATCCTTTCTATCATTTTTTCCTGTAGCTTTTTTAAAAAAAAAAATACTTTCATTTATTTATTTGGGAGCCGCTGGGTGCCCTTACCCTTCGTCTGTCACGTTTCTCTGCAACTGCCATAAAGTTCAATATTCTGTTCTACTGGGATATTGGTAAAAAATCCCCCTGAGGAAAATCCTTAAAAACAGTATAAAATAATATTTAAATAAATAAATCATAGTAGAAACACTTCTCTTCTATGTCTTCTGACATCTGATGGATACCCTTTAAAGCTCATTGCCTCCATACCTGCCCTAGCTACCTGCCGCCATACCGTCTGATTGTATCGTCAGTAATCATGTTCACTTTTACAGATGATCTTACTTTATATAAAACTTTACGTAACTCCCTTTACTGTAATTAAAACCCCAGAGAATGTTCTGGTATCATTTAACCTGTATAATTGCGGTATATATTCTGGCGCTATCACCTCAGTGTTGTAATTGTCTGGATGGTTTACAATGTGGAGTCGTTGTCTGGATAAATTACACTTTTGTTTACTACTTCAGATTCTAGTACATCTTAATCCCATTCTGCAAGTGATTTACAGCTCTCCCTCCTCCCATCCCCTCCGCACTTCTCTCTTCTTCCTCTTTTTCTGTTTTTTGTTTTTGTTTTTTGTTTTTTTGTTTTTTGCCTTTTGCTCAGGAAATGATTTTCAACTTAGCAGAGCAGCATCTCTGACATTCATTGGAAAATCAATATTTGTTTTCCGAGGCAAAGAGACTTGTTGGAAACACTATAAATGCCCAAACCAGTCCAAGCGCCTTCGAGTTTAACGCTTAGCAGATAACCAGGTTACGGTCTTTCTCTTGATACCGCAAATATTAATGAGATGACATAAGCATCAGCTCGGTTGATAATTACAAGGTTCCTGCTGATAATTGTGACCTCACACAAACCTCATACTTACAGGAGCGATGAGGAGCCAGTTACATCAAGGCTTCGATGCAGGTTCACTTACTTTATTAGTTGGTTTATTTTAGCCAAAAAATTTGCACAAACATTTTGGTTTTGAGCAGTTGTGTGACAGAGTAGAAGTGCAGAGCAGTGGTAGGGCAGAGAGATCAATGTGCAGAGCAGTGGTAATGCAGAACAAAAGTAGTGCTGGGCACTGACAGTGCTGAGCAGTAGTGCAGAGCAGTCACGGGACTAATAAGAGCAGATTAGCAGTTCAGAGCAGTGACAGGACTGATAAGATGCAGAGAAGAAGTTCAGAGAAGTGACAGGAATGATAAAGTGCAGAGTGGTAGCACAGAGTAGTGACAGGACTGATAAAGTGCAGAGTAGTAGTACGGAGCAGTGACAGGAATGATAAAGTGCAGAAAAGCAGTTCAAAGCAGGGAGAGGACTAATAAGGTATTTTGTGGAGGTTTAAAGTTACTGTGGTCACTGATCACAAGAATCTAGCTTAAATGGAATCACCTAAAAGGTTAATTTATAGACAGGCCAGATGATCCTTGTTTTTCTTAAGGTTTAATTTTTCAATATTATCCGGGCCAGGGTCTAAGGGTGGTTTCACACTTGCGTTTTTGTCTGCAGCGTTTTTAGTACCAAAAAATGCATGCTTTTTTTTCCTATATTTAACATTAAAAACGCATGCGTTTTTTTGTACGCGTTTGGTCACGTTTTGCAACACATGCGTTTTTTTGCTGCATGAGTTTATTTGCAGAAATGCAACATGTAGTAATTTTGAGAGACTTTTTTTGACGCATAAAAACGCGTGCGTTTTCATGCGTTTTTTGCGTCAAAAAATGCATTGGGGTCAATAGAAATGCATGCGTTTTTTGTGCATGCGTTTGCATGCGTTTTTAAACGCATGCGTTTCAATTGAGATAAGGTGGTCTAGACACTGATAAGCCACCCCCTAGCAGCAAGGTGATAAAAGGGACCTTGGGGGAAGTTTCAGGACACTTCTCATCAGACTCCCAAGAAGACAAGACACTGCCGGGTCGCATTTTGGTGGACAAGACCCAGAGCAATGTGAGTATATCCTAGCCAATGCCGTTATTTTCAATTTTTTGGATCTACATGTCCTAATTTCTTCCATTTTTTTTCATTCAACATGCATCAGAATGTCTTCTGCGGAGTCTTCATCTGATGAGGAGTTTGAGCCATGTCAGTCAGAAGTGGATCATGTGAGTGAGGTGAGTTTTTGGCCCGTCAGCTTGGTAAGTATTCACTGTCACATCGACACATGTGACAATTTGATTTTTCTTTTTTTTAGAGCACTTCTACTGAGGGACAGACAGGGACGGAGCAGCGGAGTCAAGGTCCGGTGGGAAGACAGCAGCGGGTATGTATACAAGGCAGACTGTCCTCATAGTAATATTCTTGAATCTTCCTTTCTTTACCCTTGTATTTCTTTTAATTTTTCTTCTGGAATCCTTTTCTAAGTTGACTTTCATATTCATGCCATTTCTCATCATCTGTTAATTTTTTTTTTCCTAATGTGATTGAGCAAACTTAAATGATTTTCTTTTAATGTTAGGTTTCACGATGGGACGATGACCGTATAGATAACGACCTCCTGATAACCCTTGTCCAGGAGCGAGTTCCGTTGAGGGACGGCCGGGATCCACAGCATTCAATAAACAGCACACTACGCCGCTTATGGAGTAAGGTGGCACAAGCGTTGTGGGATGGCTGGGAGAATGCCCCGCCACAGGTCCGTCATGCATTTGGTAAGTATTGCACTGCAGTGTGAAACAGCAGACCTTGGCCATGCTCTCTTGACTGTGTGTGATGAAAGAAACTTTTCGGAGTTTCTTTCATCACACACAGTTGTCTTTGCACAGCCAAATGTCCATTTTCTGACCATTATATTTTATTTTTATTTAACAGTGGAGAAAATAAGAACACGTTGGAGTTCCATGAAGGACCGCTTCAACAAGGACCTGCGCGAAGAGAATCGTGCTGCAAGTGGTTCTGGAGCAAGGCACCGACTGTACAAGTACCATCGTGTGCTGTCCTTTTTAAGACCGGTCCTTCTCAGAGAGCGTAAGTATTTCTCACATGCTTCCGGTTGTATTGCATTGACATAATATGTAATTTCAAATTCCACAGGATGTACCGTCTTGTTATATTTTGGTATTAATTTTCTGTTTCCTTTTTTCACAGCACACACAGCACGACTGTCGCCCCAGGTTCTGGAGCGGTCCTTCAGCCGGCAGCCACGGACCCGTCCCAGCCATCCAGCAGCGCAGCAGGTGGGCCTTCCACACTCACTGGAGACCAGGGAGCTGGCCCATCAGTTATTCCCCTTTCGCAGTCCTCTTTCACTGCACTCTTTTGTGCGGGCTCATCCCGGCAGCGACAGAGGGCTTCGGATAGGTCACTCATGCCCGAGTTTTTGCACTTGAGCTCGGTTTTACACGAAGCAATCAAGGCTTTAGGTGACAGAATGGATGTGTCTCATAACCTCTTAAATTGCCGGATCCAGGATGTCACCAAAAGCCTTGATCAAGTTAAAGCCGACATCCAGAGGCCAGCTCATCATTTTTTTTAACCAAATAGAGCAGGGCATGTCGGAACACCTTAGCCCTGATCTCCAGCTCAGTGTGATGCAGGCCTGCAATGCTGCTTTTGTGCAGGCTATGCAGCAGAGTCGCAATGTACAGCAGACAGTGGCGGCATATCCAACTGTGCCATCACTGTCACGATTAACCTCCATTCCTACCTCTGCTACATACCACTGCACGGCCACCTCTATTCCATCCACAGGTGTACTCCACTACAGCGCCAACATGATGACGAGTGCTGTTGGACATCCCACCGCCACCACCGTGACAACCGCTGCTCCGGCTTGGACCCCCTCCACTGACACCACGATGCCGCAGGACCCTGGCGTGGCTTTTCGGCCCGACCCTCCCAATGCAGCAGGACCCAGGCATGGCGTATCGGACCGGCTCCCCCGATGCAGCAGGACCTAGGCATAGCTTTCCGGGCAGGACACCCCCCGATGCAGCAGGACCCAGGCATGGCTTTCTGGGCAGGACCCACCCCAATGCAGCAGGACCCAGGCATGGCTTTCCGGGCAGGACCCACCCCGATGCAGCGGGGACCCAGGCATGGCTTTCCAGGCAGGACCCACCCCGATGCAGCAGGACCCAGGCATGGCTTTCCGGGCAGGACCCACCCCGATGCAGCAGGACCCTGGCAGGGCTTTATGTTCCCCCCCAGCAATGCAGCAGGACCCTTGGAGGGGTTTATGTCCCCCCTCAACGATGCACCAGGACCCTGGCATGGCTTTATGTTTCCCCCCCACTGCGATGCAGTTGAACTCTGGCGTGGCCGAGCGATCCACAATCGAAATGGACTGTGAGATAGTAGAGCCGGACCCTGACGTGTCTCCCGCCACCACACAACAACATATGAGCCCACCAAGACGTCCCCCTACCAGGAAAACACAAACGAAAACTCAGAAAACAAAAAACTCTTAGTATTCCTCCCCCATCACCTACAGATGTGTCTGTATTGTCAGTTTTGTCTCACCCTTCCAGTGCGTCTCAAGCCTCTCATGTGTTAAGCCCCATCCCCGAACTTCCAGACCCTTCCAGTTTCATTGCCCCTTCTCCTGCCACCTCTGCCTCCTCCACGGTGAGCCAGGCTTCAGTTCTTAACACCCCCTGTTTACATCACTCTACCACAAGCCGTCGCGGTACAAAAAATAAGTTTTTAAATTTGTTTGTTAACTAAATAAAAAAATGTTAATTTGCCACAATTATGTTTGGTTTATTGTGTCTATCGCCGCCGTCAATACACACCACACACTTATTCTTTGGGCCAAAACATATCTCCAGTAGTTTAAAATACAAGACTATATCTATATGTGTGTCTTTAGTATACAGATATGAGGTGGCCCAAAAAATATAACAGTTATTTCCATACTCTGTTTTTGTACCTAGTGTGACAGTACAAAGAGAAAATGGTGGAAATCAAATTCAGTACTCTACTGAACAGGTCAGGTGTCCAAAAACTCATAAGTTAAGACACCTGACCCATTGAGTTGATAACTGCTATGTATATTCACCATATTCTCTTCTCTATACCTAATCTATTACACAACAAATGAGGTGACAATGGTTGTCACACGTTACATATCTATGCTCACCTGGCCAGGTGTAAGAAATTGTGAATTCATGAGCATGTATATGTTTAACATGAATTCATTATTTCTGACACTTGACTTGATGGGTATAGATAGCGTGACAGTGATTGTCTAAGTCTTGACGCAATGACTTCAACAAGATTACCAATAAATCAACATGGTTACCAATAAATCAACATGGTTGCCATTATTAGAAGTATGCGGCCAGTGTTTTATATCATTATTTGTAAACCAAAATAGGGAGTGCAACAATATAAGAGGTCAATTATGATATTAAAATAATAACTATTACCTCATCATCTATCACCCACTCCTTGTTTTGGATTACAAAATATGATATACATACATATATCTACTGCCCGTCTTTGGTCAACCTTTGTTTAGAGAGGAAAAAGATGGGAAACACGGTCAACACAACCAACACTCAAGTTTATTAATTTGAAATATTTTTATCAGTATATAATAATTGGTAAAGATAAAGATACAACAGGACATTTACACAACATTGTCCTGCCAAGACACCCGTCCAATATCGGAAACAAAATAGGCCGCAAATTGGTCCCGCATGAGACCAACGGCTGTAGTTGACCGCATCGGGTGATGCTGAAAATCAGGCAGTGGGTGTGCAACTGGTTCATCCAGTTCAATGTGGGGTCGCTCCTTAGCAATTATGTAATTGTGGAGAACCACACAGGCTTTGACCAACTCGTCCACTGTTTCCACTTTTAGATTTATGCCTGTTGCAAGAATGCGCCATTTAGCAACCAGAATGCCAAAGGTGCACTCTACTGTTCTTCGGGCCCTGGTCAGTCTGTAGTTGAAGATCCTTCTAGTGTGGTCCAAGTCCCGACTAGAATATGGCTTCAGTAGATTTTCACACATCTGGAAGGCCTCATCCCCAACCATAACAAATGGCAGCAGTGGGCCTTGAGTGTTGGGGAGAGGCTGTGGAGGGGGAAAATTAAAATTGTTGCCATACACCCGACGGCCCATATCCGAGCTCTTGAAAGTTTGGGAATCATTGCCACGGCCAAAAGCTCCAATCACCACGGCGATGAAGCGAGACTCCATCCGCTATTGCCATGAGCACTACAGAAAAATATTTATTGTAGTTGAAAAACTCCGATCCTGTTCTGGCAGGTTTGATAATGCGGATGTGCTTTCCATCCACCGCCCCTAAACAGTTGGGAAAATCACACACATTCAAAAATTTATCGGAAATTTCACGCCACATGTCCACGGTGGGTACTGGTATAAACTCCTCACGGAGTACATTCCATAACGCACGACAGGTATCCACAACTATTCCGGACAGGGTTGATATTGCAAGGCGGTATTGGAAGTGGTGGAAAAATAAACTCTTCCCTGTGGCAAGAAATCTAGAAGAAAAACACACACAAAAAAAACAACATTAAAATCTACTCTTTTTATGGTGTGTTTAAAAATAACGAAAAGAAAAAAACACATAAAATACATGTCATAATAACCAAAATTTGGACTGTCATTGGTTTAGATTTTGAACGTACCTTAATGTCACTAGCAGACGTTCCTCGGGTGGAATCGCTCTACGGAGCCGTGTGTCCTGTCGCCGTATGGCTCCTTGGACATGAGACAGCAAATCCCGGAACGATTCTTGCGACATTCTCGTGTACTCCTGGAATTTCTCCGGGTTGGCATTCAGCTCGGCATAGAGCGTGTGATAGGCTCCACGGCTCTCACGCACTTCAATGAAGGGGTGCCTCCAAAAATGCCTACGTTGTCTTCTTCTCCATCTTTGGCGGTTTCGGTCTTGCTCCCAAGCAAAAGCACAGGCCAGAAAAATCTTGAAGCTGAAATCCAGGTTGAAATAAAAGCTCTCCATGGAAAGATCCATCATGACACAGGAAACAGTAGCAAGCTGTTAAAATTTCTGTACCCCTAGGGTCAATATATAGAGAGCCCATCATATACGCCCTCTCTATTCCCATTGGTAGTGTCAGGTTATCTTTTTCTGGCTCCTTGAATTTTTTTGTGAAATGTGCACAAAAAACGCAAACGCATGCAAAAACGCATGCAAATGCATGTAAACGCTGCGTTTGTTTTGCCGCATGCATTTAACACATGCGTAAAAAAATGCAGCATTGACACCTGTTTACATGCGTTTTTGCATGCATTTTAAACGCGTTAAAAACGCTGCAGACAAAAACGCAAGTGTGAAACCAGCCTAAGATTATTAAAGCTGACTCATTATCTGATAGTCTCGATTCAGTTTCTCCTCCAGAACCTCCATCCTCCATTATTCCCTAGGGTATTATGGTTCCTATGTTACAGTCGGAATTGGAAGAGGATATCGGTAGAGTCCAGTAGTTGTCTCCTTCCGCTACTCCAGGGTTTAAATAATTTGTACCTGTGTACCTAAGATTGTGGGTCAAAAATACGAAATCCAGCTTCATGAATCTGATGTACATAAAAGTAACACATTTCTTAAAAGTAGAACAATATAATGGTAGTCACAGCCACGGCTTGGGGAGATGATAGGCATAATGATGGGCATTTTAGTGTGTCTGGGATGCAGTTACTGACAGCTCAGCCGTCCAACATGGTAAAGGGGCCTGCTGAAGCTGTCAGTACTTTGACAGCTCAGTCATTTAGTCTGGTGCAGGGGTGCCCTGAGCTGTTAGTGTGTCGATTGACAGGCCACCTGTCCGATCTGAGACTGAGAGGTGCTGGCTGTCTCCTGATGTTCATTATCCCAGGTGATTGCCAAGTTATTTAACTTGAGTGTTACTGCCAGATATACAGTGGGTATGGAAAGTATTCAGACCTCTTTAAATTTTTCACTCTTGGTTTCATTGCAGCCATTTGGTAAATTCAAAAAAAGATACCGTATATACTCGAGTATAGGCCGACCCGAGTATAAGCCGACCCCCCTAATTTTGCCACAAAAAACTGGGAAATCTTAATGACTCAAGTATAAGCCTAGGGTGGAAAATGCAGCAGCTACTGGTAAATTTAAAAAATAAAAATAGATACCAATAAAAGTAAAATTAATTGAGACATCAGAAGTTTAAGTGTTTTTCAATATCCATATTGAATCAGGAGCCCCATATAATGCTCCATACAGTTTATGATGGGTAGTGTTGAGCATTCCGATACCGCAAGTATCGGGTATCGGCCGATATTTGCGGTATCGGAATTCCGATACCGAATTCCGATACTTCCCGCGTATCGGATACCGGAATCGGAAGTTCCCAGAATTCAAACAGAACGCAGCAGCCAATGAGGAATGATTGGAAGTGTGGGCACATCCTGTTTAGCATGGTGGGCATGTAAGTACTGGCAAGGCTGTGATTGGCTGCTGAAATGATGTCACTCTGCACTATAAAAAACGCTGCCGCCATTTTGCGCTCACTCTGCTGTGATTTCAGTTAGGGACAGGACGCTGTGTTCTAACTGAGGGCCAGTTGAGCTAGCTAATTGCTTTATTTTCCTTTCCAAAGGCTAATTTAGCAAAACGCTGTGTGTTCTTCACTGTTCACCTTGCTCTTGCCTTGCAGCGCTGTTTTAACAGCGTTCTGCAAGGTCTCTGTGTGTGTGTGTGTGTGCAGCTCACTCTGTAGTCTGTGTGCAGCCATATACCCGGTTGTATTCAGCTCAGGGGGGGTTCACACTGCCTCACACAGTTGTCCTTTTTTGCTCATAGTGCAGCCTGCTGCACATTTTTTCTCAAATTCCCTATTAGTGTTTTTCCACCCGTCTCCAGCTAAATTGTGGAAAAACACTACATAGGATAACCTAGAGGGGGGTTTTTGGGCCTTGCAGCGCCGTTTACGGCTGTCTGCACGGTCTCCGTGTGAGCCCAGCTCGCCCTGTAGTCTGTGTGCAGCCATAGCCGGTTGGATTCAGCTCAGGGTTCGTTACTGGCTCATACCTTGAGAAAAATTTTCCTTTTTTTCAAATAGTGCAGCCTGTTTAAAAATTTTTTAAAAAATTCCCTATTAGTGCTTTTCCACCCGTCTCCAGCTAAATTGTGGAAAAACACTACATAGGATAACCTAGAGGGGGGTTTTTGGGCCTTGCAGCGCCGTTTACGGCTGTCTGCACGGTCTCCGTGTGAGCCCAGCTCGCCCTGTAGTCTGTGTGCAGCCATAGCCGGTTGGATTCAGCTCAGGGTTCGTTACTGGCTCATACCTTGAGAAAAATTTTCCTTTTTTTCAAATAGTGCAGCCTGTTTAAAATTTAAAAAAAAAAAATCCTATTAGTGTTTTTCCACCCGTCTCCAGCTAAATAGTGGAAAAACACTACATAGGATAACCTAGAGGGGGGTTTTTGGGCCTTGCAGCGCCGTTTACGGCTGTCTGCACGGTCTCTGTGTGAGCGCAGCTCGCCCTGTAGTCTGTGTGCAGCTATAGCCGGTTGGATTCAGCTCAGGGTGCGTTACTGCCTCATACCTTGAAAAACAATTTACTTTTTTTCAAATAGTGCAGCCTGTTTAAAATTTAAAAAAAAAAATTGTCCAGTGGTCAGTGTGTACAGCGAGGGTGGGGTGATGACGAGCGGGCAGAGATCATGTCTCAAGCAGGGGACAGCGTTTCTGGGCCAGTTGGCACTCTGCAGCACATGGTGGATTTCATGCTGCAGTGCCTGAGAAACAACCGCCGCATCGACCACATTCTCAACATGCCTGATTATTGGGTGTTCACCCTCCTCGATCCTCGCTACCGGGACAACGTCCAAAACCTCATCCCTGCGTTGACCCGGGAGCGTAAATTGCGGGAGTACCACGACACACTGGTGAATTCCATCATCTTTTCCTGTCCAACTGAGAGGAGTGCTGCTAGTGCTTTACAAAGCAGCTCAGTGCGTCGAGGCAGTGGGGGAGGCTCTGCCCAAAGAGGGAGCAGAAGCAGTGCCTCTGCCCAAGGCAAGCCCAGTATGGCACAACTCTGGCACACTTTTGTGTGCCCGCCCCAAATGTCTACACCATCACCGGCGGCTCCAGTCAGCAGGAGGCAACGGTTCCGTCAGATGGTGACAGACTACATGGCTTGCCCTCTTACTGTACTCCCTGACGGCTCTTCCCCGTTCAAGTTTTGGGTCTCTAAGCTGGATACATGGCCAGAGCTAAGCCAGTATGCATTGGAGGTGCTGGCTTGCCCTGCGGCTAGTGTCTTATCGGAACGTGTCTTTAGTGCCGCAGGTGGTATACTAACAGACCGTCGCATGCGACTATCCTCCGATAACGTTGACCGGCTTACTTTCCTGAAAATGAACCAGGCCTGGATCTCGCAGGAATTTGCCACTCCTCTGCCTGATTAAGTAATTGGGTGTCATCCAGGTCTCCTGCTGTGTTCATCTTTCTACCACCTGAACTGCTATTCCTGGGCTCCAACACCGCCAGTTGCGGCTCAGAAGTGCAGGCTGCACAGTAAAAACATACGACCCAGTGTTATTGGGTTTCAGTAACGTCAGCTGATCCCCAGCTGTGTAGCCGGCAATGTGTCCTGCGACCGCCACGCTGGCACAACAACCTAAATGTAAGGGAACCTGTCCCACCGCCCCGTCATTTGTTACTGAAAGAGCCATCTTGTGCAGCAGTAATGCTGCACAAGGAAAAGGTAGCTCTTTTTTTTTAGCTCCTTGCACACGCAGAACTTAACACTTATAAAATGTGTTCACTGATACCGTTATACTGTCCCGGAGCTGGGACTTTCCTTCGTAATGTGACGCAGCACAGCCGTCATTCCTACCCCCTTGGTGCCATGCGCTGCCTCCTCAGCGTTGTTTTAAGCTGTCACGGAGCCTGCGCTGTTCTATTATCCTTGGGCATGCCCTATTTGCGCTGCCTGTCTTCTGACATAATTTGGTGTCAGGCTGGCTGCGCCTGTGCGGCCGCGCTGCCCGAGATCCCGCCTCGCAGTGTCTTCTGATTGAGTCACACTGCGGGCCTGGGATCCATGGGCATGCGCAGTGCATATCTTCCCCTCGGGGTCTCGCTCATTTCCCTCCGCCTTCTTTAGACTGTGCGCCGTCAGCTGATCTCTAATAGCATGCCACGGCCGTGACACCGCACAGTCTGAAGAAGAGGGAAGGAGGGGAGTGAGAGTCGAGGATATGCACTGTGCATGCCCATGGTTCCAAGGCCCGCAGTGGGATTACGTTAGACGAGACTGCGAGGTGGGATCTGGAGCAGCGTGGACGCACAGGCACTGACAGCCTGACACCAAATTATGTCAGAAGACAGGCAGCGCTAATTGGGCATGGCCAAGGGCTAACAGAACAGCGCAGGCTCCGTGACAGCTTAAAACAACGCTGAGGAGGCAGCGCACGGCACCAAGGGGATAGGAATGACAGCTGTGCTGTGTCCCATTACGAAGGAAATTCGCACCTCCGGGACGGTTTAACTGCATAAGGGGACACATTCTTAGTGTTTACTTCGGTGTTTGCAAGGAGCATAATTAAAAGAACCACCTTTTCCTTTTGCATCCTTAGTGCTGCACAAGATGGCTCTTTCAGCTACAAACGTCTTGGGGGGGGGTTAAAGGTTCCCTTTCAACTTGCTCCAATCAGGCTTCGGCCTACACTCTGTTCCTCTGCTCCTCCTGCTGTCCCTGGGCTCTAACACCGCCAGTTGGTGCCTGGAAGTGCTGTGTGCACAGTCAACAGTCGCTCCTCTGTTATTGGGGTTCGGTAACGTCAGCTGATCCCCAGCAGTGTATCCGGCAACGTGTCATGCGACCGCCACGCTGGCACATCTAAAATGTAAGGGGACCTGTCCCCCCCCCCCACTAGGCGTTTGTTACTGAAAGAGCCACCATGTGCAGCACTAATACTGCACAAGGGAAAGGTCGCTCTTGAAATTATGCTCCTTGCAAACGCTGAACTACACACTGATGTAATGTGTCCCCTCACACCGTCCAACCGTCCCGGAGGTGGGACTTTCCTTTGTAATGTGACGCAGCACAGCCGTCATTGCTACCCCCTTGGCACCGTGCGCTGCCTCCTTAGCGTTGTTTGATTCCGTCATGGACCCTGCGCTGTTATGTTATCCCTTGGCCATGCACAGTTTGCGCTGCCCGTCCTCTGACATCATTTGTTGTCGTCCTGGCTGCGCCTGTGCGTCCATGCTGCCCGAAATCACACCTCGCAGTGTCGTCTAATGTGATCCCACAGTGGGCCTGGTATCCATGGCCATGCGCAGTGCATATACTAGCCTCTCACTCCCCTTCTTCACGCTTCTTCAGACTAGGCGGCGTCAGCTGATCCCTAATAGCATGCCACGGCCGTGACGCTGCACAGTCTGAAGAAGCAGGAAGGAGGTGAGTGAGAGGCGATGATATGCACTGCGCATGCCCATGGATCCCTGGCCCGCAGTGGGACTACATTAGATTACACTGCAAGGTTGGATCTCGGGCAGCTTGGACGCACAGGCACTGCCAGCCTGACACCTACATAAGGTCAGAAGACGGGCACCGCTAACTGTGCATGGCCAAGGGATAACATTACAGCGCGGGCTCCGTGACAGAACCAAACAACGTTGAGGAGGTGGCGCACGGCACCAAGGGGGTTGGAATGACGGCTGTGCTGTGTCACATTACAAAGGAAAGTCCCACTTCCGGGATGGTTTGACGGTGTGAGGGGACACATTATATGAGTGTGTACTTCAGCGTTTGCAAGGAGCATAATTTTCGGAGCCACCATTTTCCATGTGCAGTATTACTGCTGTACAAGATGGCTCTTTCAGCAACAAATGCCTGGGGGGGGGGGGGTGTTAAAGGTTCCCTTTCAACTTGCTCCACTGCAGGCTTCGGCCTACACTCTGCTCCTCTTTGATTCCCTGGATTTCAACACTGTCAGTTGCCATCTGGAAGTGTTGTCTACACAGAAAAAACACTAGGTGATGTGTCAGTGGGGTTCAGCACCGCCAGCTGTTCCCCTGCTGTGTAGTCGGCAACGTGCCCAGCACAAGCCACGCTGGCACAACAGAACAAAAGCTGCCACCAGTGCAGGCTTCGGCCTACACTCTGCTCCTCTCCTCCTTTTGCTGACCCTGGGCTTAAACACCGCTAGTTTTTGCCCGGAAGTGCTAGCTGCACAGAGAAAAACACCAGCCAATGTGTTAGTGGGGTTCAGCACTGCCAGCTGTTCCCCTGCTGTGTAGCCGGCAACGTGACCTGCAAACGCCACGCAGGCACATGAACTGAAATTAAAGGGAACCTGGCCCCACCCCCCCCAGGTGTTTCTATGTATAACAGCCACCTAGTACAGCAGTACTGCTGCATTTGTACAAGGTGGCTGTTTTTTTATCCTTGCCCACGTAGAATTAAACACGTAAAATATGTGTCTCATTACAGACCATTACAATGTCCCTGAGGTGTGACTTTCCTTTTTAATGACACGCACCACCCCCCTTGGTAGCGCTGCCCGTCTTCTGACATCATTGGTTGGCTGCCTGTGCCTGTGCGTCCGCCCTGCCCGACACAACCCCCCTCGTTTCATATATTTTGGCAGCGAGGGTGTGATTGATGGGCATGTGCAGTGCATATGTTCGCCTGTCTTAACTCATCTCCTTCCGCCTTCTTCAGACTGTGCGGCCTCCTGGCCGTGGTAGGCGATAAGGGATCAGCTGAGGCCGCCCAGTCTGAAGCAGGTGTAAGGACATGTGTGAGCGGCAAACATATTTACTGCACAAGGCCACGAATCCCAGCCACGCAGTGTGATTTTTTGAAAACACACTGTGGGCCTGGGATTCATATCCATTGCTAACCGCAACGGCCAACATGAAATGAGGTGAGAAGACAGGCAGCGCTCACAGCGCATGGCCAAGGGATCACAATAGCGCAGACTCCTGTACAGCTAATACAACGCTCAGGAATCTGCGCCCACCACCTAGGTGTAAATTTTGACACCTGTGCTGTGTCTCCTTAAAAAGACAAGTCACGCCTCCACTACTGTTTGACAGTATAATGGACTAAATAGTGTACGTGTTTTATTCAGCGTGTGCAAGGAGCAAACTAAATAAAGCAACCTTTTACTTGTGCAGCATTAATGCTGCACAAGGTGTGGCTCTTGTACCTTGCAACACCTGAGGGGGGGTTAAAGGTTACCTTTGAAATTGGTTCAACTAGGCTTCGGCCTACACTCTGCTCCTCTCCTCCTCCTGCTGACCCTGGGCTCTAACACCGCTAGTTTTTGCCCGGAAATGCGAGCTTCACAGAGAAAAACAACAGCCAATGTGTTAGTGGGGTTCAGCACCGCCAGCTGTTCCTCTGCTGTGTAGCCGGCATCGTGTCCAGCACAAGCCACGCTGGCACAACCGACCAAAAGCTGCCACCAGTGCAGGCTTCGGCCTACACTTTGTTCCTCTCCTCCTCCTGCTGACCCTGGGCTCTAACACCGCCAGTTTTTGCCCGGACATGCGAGCTGCACAGAGAAAAACACCAGTCAATGTGTTAGTGGGGTTCAGCAACGCCAGCTGTTCCCCTGCTGTGTAGCCGGCGCCGTGTCCAGCACAAGCCACGCTGGCACAACCGACCAAAAGCTGCCACCAGTGCAGGCTTCGGCCTACACTTTGCTCCTCTCCTCCTCCTGCTGACCCTGGGCTCTAACACCGCCAGTTTTTGCCCGGACATGCGAGCTGCACAGAGAAAAACACCAGCCAATGTGTTAGTGGGGTTCAGCACCGCCAGCTGTTCCCCAGCTGTGTAGCCGGCAACGTGACCTGCCAACGCAACGCAGGCACAACAGAACAAAAGCTGCCACCAGTGCAGGCTTCGGCCTACACTCTGCTCCTCTCCTCCTCCTGCTGACCCTGGGCTCTAACCCCGCTAGTTTTTGCCCGGAAATGCGAGCTTCACAGAGAAAAACACCAGCCAATGTGTTAGTGGGGTTCAGCACCGCCAGCTGTTCCCCTGCTGTGTAGCCTGCATCGTGTCCAGCACAAGCCACGCTGGCACAACCGACCAAAAGCTGCCACCAGTGCAGGCTTCGGCCTACACTTTGCTCCTCTCCTCCTCCTGCTGACCCTGGGCTCTAACACCGCTAGTTTTTCCCGGAAATGCGAGCTTCACAGAGAAAAACACCAGTCAATGTGTCAGTGGGGTTCAGCAACGCCAGCTGTTCCCCTGCTGTGTAGCTGGCAACGTGTCCTGCAAACGCCACGCAGGCACATGAACTGAAATTGAAGGAAGCCTGCCCCCCACCCCCAGGTGTTTCTATGTATAACAGCCACCTTGTACAGCAGTACTGCTGCATTTGTACAAGGTGGCAGACTTTTTCTCCTTGCCCACGTTTAATTAAACACGTACTAAATGTGTCTCATTGAGACCATTCCACTGTCCCTGAGGTGTGACTTTCCTTTCTAATGATACGCAGCACCACCCTTGTTAGCGCTGCCCGTCTTTTGGCATCATTGGTTAGCTGGCTGCGCCTGTGCGTCTGCCCTGCTCGAAACAACGCCCCTCAGTGTCTTATTTTTTTGGACAACGAGGATGTGATTGATGGGCATGTGCAGTGCATATGTTTGCCTGTGTTCACTCATCTCTTCCGCCTTCTTCAGACTGGGTGGCCTCATGACCGCGGCATGCGATAAGGGATCAGATGAGGCCGCCCAGTCTGAAGCAGGTGTAAGGACATGTGTGAGCGGCAAACATATTTACTGCACAAGGCCACGAATCCCAGCCACGCAGTGTGATTTTTAGAAAACACACTGTGGGTCTGGGATTCATGTCCATCGCTAACCGCAACGGCCGACATGAAATGAGGTCAGAAGACAGGAAGCGCTCACAGCGCATGGCCAAGGGATAACAAGAGCGCAGACTACTGTACAGCAAATAACAACGCTCAGGAAGCTGCGCCCATGCACCAAGGTGTTATTTTCGACACCTGTGCTGCTTTTCTTTAAAAAGACAAGTCACGCCTCCACTACTGTTCTGCAGTAGAATGGGCTAAATAGTGTACGTGTTTTATTCAGCGTGTGCAAGGAGCAAAATTAAGAGAGCAACCTTTTACTTGTGCAGCATTAATGATGCACAAGGTGTGGCTCTTGTACCTTGCAACACCTGAGGGGGGGTTAAAGGTTACCTTTGAAATTGGTTCAAGTAGGCTTCGGCCTACACTCTGCTCCTCTCCTCCTCCTGCTGACCCTGGGCTATAACACCGCCAGTTGTAGCCTGGAAGTGCTAGCTGCACAGAGAAAAACACCCGCCAATGTGATAGTGGGGTTCAGCACCGCCAGCTGTTCCCCTGCTGTGTAGCCGGCATCGTGTCCAGCACAAGCCACGCTGGCACAACTGACCAAAAGCTGCCACCAGTGCAGGCTTCGGCCTACACTCTGCTCCTCTCCTCCTCCTGCTGACCCTGGGCTCTAACCCCGCTAGTTTTTGCCCGGAAATGCGAGCTTCACAGAGAAAAACACCAGCCAATGTGTTAGTGGGGTTCAGCACCGCCAGCTGTTCCCCTGCTGTGTAGCCTGCATCGTGTCCAGCACAAGCCACGCTGGCACAACCGACCAAAAGCTGCCACCAGTGCAGGCTTCGGCCTACACTTTGCTCCTCTCCTCCTCCTGCTGACCCTGGGCTCTAACACCGCTAGTTTTTCCCGGAAATGCGAGCTTCACAGAGAAAAACACCAGTCAATGTGTCAGTGGGGTTCAGCAACGCCAGCTGTTCCCCTGCTGTGTAGCTGGCAACGTGTCCTGCAAACGCCACGCAGGCACATGAACTGAAATTGAAGGAAGCCTGCCCCCCACCCCCAGGTGTTTCTATGTATAACAGCCACCTTGTACAGCAGTACTGCTGCATTTGTACAAGGTGGCAGACTTTTTCTCCTTGCCCACGTTTAATTAAACACGTACTAAATGTGTCTCATTGAGACCATTCCACTGTCCCTGAGGTGTGACTTTCCTTTCTAATGATACGCAGCACCACCCTTGTTAGCGCTGCCCGTCTTTTGGCATCATTGGTTAGCTGGCTGCGCCTGTGCGTCTGCCCTGCTCGAAACAACGCCCCTCGGTGTCTTATTTTTTTGGACAACGAGGATGTGATTGTTGGGCATGTGCAGTGCATATGTTTGCCTGTGTTCACTCATCTCCTTCCGCCTTCTTCAGACTGGGTGGCCTCATGACCGCGGCATGCGATAAGGGATCAGATGAGGCCACCCAGTCTGAAGCAGGTGTAAGGACATGTGTGAGCGGCAAACATATTTACTGCACAAGGCCACGAATCCCAGCCACGCAGTGTGATTTTTAGAAAACACACGGGGGTCTGGGATTCATGTCCATCGCTAACCGCAACGGCCGACATGAAATGAGGTCAGAAGACAGGAAGCGCTCACAGCGCATGGCCAAGGGATAACAAGAGCGCAGACTCCTGTACAGCAAATAACAACGCTCAGGAAGCTGCGCCCATGCACCAAGGTGTTATTTTCGACACCTGTGCTGCTTTTCTTTAAAAAGACAAGTCACGCCTCCACTACTGTTCTACAGTAGAATGGGCTAAATAGTGTACGTGTTTTATTCAGCGTGTGCAAGGAGCAAAATTAAGAGAGCAACCTTTTACTTGTGCAGCATTAATGATGCACAAGGTGTGGCTCTTGTACCTTGCAACACCTGAGGGGGGGGTTAAAGGTTACCTTTGAAATTGGTTCAACTAGGCTTCGGCCTACACTCTGCTCCTCTCCTCCTCCTGCTGACCCTGGGCTATAACACCGCCAGTTGTAGCCTGGAAGTGCTAGCTGCACAGAGAAAAACACCCGCCAATGTGATAGTGGGGTTCAGCACCGCCAGCTGTTCCCCTGCTGTGTAGCCGGCATCGTGTCCAGCACAAGCCACGCTGGCACAACTGACCAAAAGCTGCCACCAGTGCAGGCTTCGGCCTACACTCTGCTCCTCTCCTCCTCCTGCTGCCCCTGGGCTCAAACACCGCTAGTTTTTGCCCGGAAATGCGAGCTGCACAGAGAAAAACACCAGCCAATGTGTTAGTGGGGTTCAGCACCGCCAGCTGTTCCCCTGCTGTGTAGCCTGCATCGTGTCCAGCACAAGCCACGCTGGCACAACTGACCAAAAGCTGCCACCAGTGCTGGCTTCGGCCTACACTCTGCTCCTCTCCTCCTCCTGCTGACCCTGGGCTCTAACAACGCTAGTTTTTGCCCAGAATTGCTAGCTGCACAGAGAAAAACACCAGCCAATGTGTTAGTGGGGTTCAGCACCGCCAGCTGTTCCCCTGCTGTGTAGCCGGCAACGTGACCTGCAAACGCCACGCAGGCACATGAACTGAAATTGAAGTGAGCCTGCCCCCCACCCCCAGGTGTTTCTATGTATAACAGCCACCTTGTACAGCAGTACTGCTGCATTTGTACAAGGTGGCTGACTTTTTCTCCTTGCCCACGTGGAACTCAACACGTACAAAATGTGTCTCATTAGAGACCATTACAATGTCCCTGAGGTGTGACTTTCCTTTTTAATGACACGCAGCACCCCCATTGTTAGCGCTGCCCGTCTTCAGACATCATTGGTTGGCTGCCTGTGCCTGTGCGTCCGCCCTGCCCGACACAACGCCCCTCATTGTCTCATATATTTTGACTGCGAGAGTGTGATTGATGGGCACGAGCAGTGCATATGTTCGCCTGTCTTCACTCCCCTCCTTCCGCCTTCTTCAGACTGTGCGGCCTCATGGCCGTGGCAGGCAATAAGGGATCAGCTGAGGCCGCCCAGTCTGAAGCAGGTGTAAGGACATGTGTGAGCGGCGAACATATTTACTGCACAAGGCCACGAATCCCAGCACCGCAGTGTGACTTTATGGAAAGGCACTGTGGGTCTGGGATTTATGGCCATCGTTAACCGCACCGGCTAACATGAAATGAGGTCATAAGACGGCCTGCACTAACAGGGTATTGCCAAGGGACAACACAAGAGCGCACTCTCCTGTACTGCAAATAAAACGGTAAGGAGTCTGCGCCCAGCACCTCGGTGTAAATTTTGACAACTGTGCTGCGTCTTCTTCAAAAGAAAAGTCACGCCTCCACTACTGTTTGACAGTATAATGGGCTAAATAGTGTACGTGTTTTATTCAGCGTGTGCAAGGAGCAAAATGAAGAGAGCAACCTTAGACTTGTGCAGCATTAATGCTGTTCAAGGTGTTGCTCTTGTACCTTGAAACACCTGAGGGGGGGTTAAAGGTTTCCTTTGAAATTGGTTCAACTAGGCTTCGGCCTACACTCTGCTCCTCTCCTCCTCCTGCTGACCCTGGGCTCTAACACCGCCAGTTTTTGCCCGGACGTGCTAGCTGCACAGAGAAAAACACCAGCCAATGTGTTAGTGGGGTTCAGCACCGCCAGCTGTTCCCCAGCTGTGTAGCCGGCAACGTGACCTGCAAACGCAACGCAGGCACAACAGAACAAAAGCTGCCACCAGTGCAGGCTTCGGCTACACTCTGCTCCTCTCCTCCTCCTGCTGACCCTGGGCTCTAACCCTGCTAGTTTTTGCCCAGAAATGCGAGCTTCACAGAGAAAAACACCAGCCAATGTGTTAGTGGGGTTCAGCACCACCAGCTGTTCCCCTGCTGTGTAGCCTGCATCGTGTCCAGCACAAGCCACGCTGGCACAACCGACCAAAAGCTGCCACCAGTGCAGGCTTCGGCCTACACTTTGCTCCTCTCCTCCTCCTGCTGACCCTGGGCTCTAACACCGCTAGTTTTTGCCCGGAAATGCGAGCTTCACCGAGAAAAACAACAGCCAATGTGTTAGTGGGGTTCAGCACCGCCAGCTGTTCCCCTGCTGTGTAGCCGGCAACGTGTCCTGCAAACGCCACGCAGGCACATGAACTGAAATTGAAGGAAGCCTGCCCCCCACCCCCAGGTGTTTCTATGTATAACAGCCACCTTGTACTGCAGTACTGCTGCATTTGTACAAGGTGGCTGACTTTTTCTCCTTGCCCACGTGGAACTCAACACGTACAAAATGTGTCTCATTGAGACCATTCAACTGTCCCTGAGGTGTGACTTTCCTTTCTAATGATACGCAGCACCACCCTTGGTAGCGCTGCCCGTCTTCTGACATCATTGGTTGGCTGCCTGTGCCTGTGCGTCCGCCCTGCCCAACACAACTCCCCTCGTTGTCTCATATATTTTGGCAGCGAGGGTTTTATTGATGGGCATGTGCAGTGCATATGTTCGCCTGTCTTAACTCATCTCCTTCCGCCTTCTTCATACTGTGCGGCCTCATGGCCGCGGCATGCGATAAAGGATCAGATGAGGCCGCCCAGTCTGAAGTAGGTGTAAGGACATGTGTGAGCGGCAAACATATTTAGTGCACCAGGGCACGAATCCCAGCCACGCAGTGTGATTTTTTCCAAACACACTGTGCGTCTGGGATTCATGTCCATCGCTAACCGCATCGGCCAACATGAAATGAGGTCAGAAGACAGGAAGCGCTCACAGCGCATGGCCAAGGGATAACAAGAGCGCAGACTCCTGTACAGCAAATAACAACGCTCAGGAAGCTGCGCCCATGCACCAAGGTGTTATTTTCGACACCTGTGCTGCTTTTCTTTAAAAAGACAAGTCACGCCTCCACTACTGTTTTACAGTAGCATGGGCTAAATAGTGTACGTGTTTTATTCAGCGTGTGCAAGGAGCAAAATTAATAGAGCAACCTTTTACTTGTGCAGCATTAATGCTGCACAAGGTGTGGCTCTTGTACCTTGCAACACCTGAGGGGGGTTAAAGGTTACCTTTGAAATTGGTTCAACTAGGCTTCGGCCTACACTCTGCTCCTCTCCTCCTCCTGCTGACCCTGGGCTCTAACACCGCCAGTTTTTGCCCGGACGTGCTAGCTGCACAGAGAAAAACACCAGCCAATGTGTTAGTGGGGTTCAGCACCGCCAGCTGTTCCCCAGCTGTGTAGCCGGCAACGTGACCTGCAAACGCCACGCAGGCACAACAGAACAAAAGCTGCCACCAGTGCAGGCTTCGGCCTACACTCTGCTCCTCTCCTCCTCCTGCTGACCCTGGGCTCTAACACCGCCAGTTTTTGCCCGGACGTGCTAGCTGCACAGAGAAAAACACCAGCCAATGTGTTAGTGGGGTTCAGCACCGCCAGCTGTTCCCCAGCTGTGTAGCCGGCAACGTGACCTGCAAACGCCACGCAGGCACATGAACTGAAATTAAAGGGACCCTGCCACTCACCCCAAGGTGTTTCTATGTATAACAGCCACCTTGTACAGCAGTACTGCTGCATTTGTACAAGGTGGCTGACTTTGTCTACTTGCCCACGTTTAATTAAACACGGAAAAAATGTGTCTCATTACAGACCATTACAATGTCCCTGAGGTGTGACTTTCCTTTTTAATGACACGCAGCACCCCCCTTGTTAGCGCTGCCCGTCTTCTGACATCTTTGGTTGGCTGGCTGCGGCTGTGCGTCCGCCCTGCCTGAAACCACGCTCCTCGTTGTCTTGCTTATTTTGACTGCGAGGGTGTGATTGATGGGCACGAGCAGTGGATATCTTCGCCTGTCTTTACTCATCTCCTTCCGCCTTCTTCAGAATGTGCGGCCTCATGGCCGCGGCATGCGAGAAGGGATCAGATGAGGCCGCCCAGTCTGATGCAGGTGTAAGGACATGAGGGACAGGCGACAAAATTTACTGCGCAAGGTCACGAATCCCAGCTCTGCAGTGTGACTTTATTAAAAGACACTGCGGGTCTGGGTTTCATGGCCATCGCTAACCGCACCGGCCAACATGAAATGAGGTGAGAAGACAGGCATCGCTCACAGCGCATGGCCAAGGGATAACAAGAGCGCAGACTCCTGTACAGCAAATAACTATGCTCAGGAATCTTCGCCCAGCACCTAGGTGTAAATTTTGACACCTGTGCTGCATCTCCTTAAAAAGACAAGTCACGCCTCCACTACTGTTTGACAGTATAATGGGCTAAATAGTGTACGTGTTTTATTCAGCGTGTGCAAGGAGCAAAATTAATAGAGCAACCTTTTACTTGTGCAGCATTAATGCTGCACAAGGTGTGGCTCTTGTACCTTGCAACACCTGAGGGGGGGTTAAAGGTTACCTTTGAAATTGGTTCAACTAGGCTTCGGCCTACACTCTGCTCCTCTCCTCCTCCTGCTGACCCAGGGCTCTAACACCGCCACTTTGTGCCCGGACGTGCTAGCTGCACAGAGAAAAACACCAGCCAATGTGCTAGTGGGGTTCAGCACCGCCAGCTGTTCCCCAGCTGTGTAGCAGGCAACGTGACCTGCAAACGCCACGCAGGCACAACAGAACAAAAGCTGCCACCAGTGCAGGCTTCGGCCTACACTCTGCTCCTCTCCTCCTCCTGCTGACCCTGGGCTCATAACACCGCCAGTTTTAGCCTGGAAGTGCTAGCTGCACAGAGAAAAACACCAGCCAATGTGTTAGTGGGGTTCAGCACCGCCTGCTGTTCCCCCACTGTGTAGCCGGCAAAGTGTCCTGCAAACGCAACGCAGACACAAAGCTGACTCCAGTGCAGGCTTCGGCCTACACTCTGCTCCCCCTGCTTACCCTTTGCTCCAACACCGCTAGTTGGGGCTGTAGGAAGACAATGTTTGATAGGCAAAGCATCCGGGTTCCAGCACCGCCAGCTGGTTCTCGGCAGTGTTTTTGTCACAGGTACTCCCTCGTGCCAAACCTGGTTTCAGCACCGTCAGCTGTTTCCGGGCCGAGCCTTTGGCTTAGGTGCCTCCTCCTGGTCAAACTCGCTGAGACGCCTATGCTTGCCCCGTCGTGGTGCGGTCGGGTTAGCCAACTCCAGGGTGCCTCCAGTTTAGGAGCTTCCTATGTGGGCTGCGTGAACTGGTAGTCAAGGCTGGTTCTGTAGTGCCAGTAGGCCCAGCTCCCCCTGTAGGACTGTTGGGGTTCGGTAACTGCGGCTGCCTCGCGGCCTAGCTGTTCTCTCCTCTCCTGTGGACCTTCGGGTTCACCACCTGGTTCCAGCACCGTCAGCTGGTTCCGGGCCGAGCCTTTGGCTTAGGTGCCTCCTCCTGGGTATCCGAGTTCCGCCAACGTCAGGCGGTCCTTGGTAGTGCTTTTAAGCGCGGGCACCTACAGCTTAGTAACCGGGTTCCAGCACCGCCAGCTGGTCCTCGGTCGTGCCATTGGCTCTTGCACACTGGGGCAACGCATCTGGGTTCCAGCAACGCCAGCTGGTTCTCGGCAGTGTTTTTGACACAGGTACTCCCTCGTGCCAAGCCTGGTTTCAGCACCGTCAGCTGTTTCCGGGTTGTGTCAAGCTCACTGAGACGCCTATGCTTGCCCCGTCGTGGTGCTGTCGGGTTAGCCAACTCCAGGGTGCCTCCAGTTTAGGAGCTTCCTATGTGGGCTGCGTGAACTGGTAGTCAAGGCTGGTTCTGTAGTGCCAGTAGGCCCAGCTCCCCCTGTAGGACTGTTGGGGTTCGGTAACTGCGGCTGCCTGGCGGCCTAGCTGTTCTCTCCTCTCCTGTGGACCTTCGGGTCCACCACCTGGTTCCAGCACCGTCAGCTGGTTCCGGGCCGAGCCTTTGGCTTAGGTGCCTCCTCCTGGGTATCCGAGTTCCGCCAACGTCAGGCGGTCCTTGGTAGTGCTTTTAAGCGCGGGCACCTACAGCTTAGTAACCGGGTTCCAGCACCGCCAGCTGGTCCTCGGTCGTGCCATTGGCTCTTGCACACTGGGGCAACGCATCTGGGTTCCAGCAACGCCAGCTGGTTCTCGGCAGTGTTTTTGACACAGGTACTCCCTCGTGCCAAGCCTGGTTTCAGCACCGTCAGCTGTTTCCGGGTTGTGTCAAGCTCACTGAGACGCCTATGCTTGCCCCGTCGTGGTGCTGTCGGGTTAGCCAACTCCAGGGTGCCTCCAGTTTAGGAGCTTCCTATGTGGGCTGCGTGAACTGGTAGACAAGGCTGGTTCTGTAGTGCCAGTAGGCCCAGCTCCCCCTGTAGGACTGTTGGGGTTCGGTAACTGCGGCTGCCTCGCGGCCTAGCTGTTCTCTCCTCTCCTGTGGACCTTCGGGTCCACCACCTGGTTCCAGCACCTTCAGCTGGTTCCGGGCCGAGCCTTTGGCTTAGGTGCCTCCTCCTGGGTATCCGAGTTCCGCCAACGTCAGGCGGTCCTTGGTAGTGCTTTTAAGCGCGGGCACCTACAGCTTAGTAACCGGGTTCCAGCACCGCCAGCTGGTCCTCGGTCGTGCCATTGGCTCTTGCACACTGGGGCAACGCATCTGGGTTCCAGCAACGCCAGCTGGTTCTCGGCAGTGTTTTTGACACAGGTACTCCCTCGTGCCAAGCCTGGTTTCAGCACCGTCAGCTGTTTCCGGGTTGTGTCAAGCTCACTGAGACGCCTATGCTTGCCCCGTCGTGGTGCTGTCGGGTTAGCCAACTCCAGGGTGCCTCCAGTTTAGGAGCTTCCTATGTGGGCTGCGTGAACTGGTAGTCAAGGCTGGTTCTGTAGTGCCAGTAGGCCCAGCTCCCCCTGTAGGACTGTTGGGGTTCGGTAACTGCGGCTGCCTCGCGGCCTAGCTGTTCTCTCCTCTCCTGTGGGCCTTCAGGTCCACCACCTGGTTCCAGCACCGTCAGCTGGTTCTCGGCAGTGTCTTTTGCTCTTGTACCTTCTGCTCCCCATCCTGGTTCCAGTACCGTCAGCTGGTTCCGGGCAGAGCCTTTGGCTTAAGTGCCTCCTTCTGGGTATCCAAGTTCCACCAACGTCAGGTGGTCCTTGGTAGTGCTTTCAGGCACGGGTACCTCCTGCTTAGTAACCGGGTTCCAGTAACGTCAACAGGTCCTCGGTAGTTCAATTGGCTCTTGGACCTTCGGCTACCCATCCGGGTTCCAGTACCGTCAGCTGGTTCTCGGCAGTGTCTTTTGCTCTTGTACCTTCTGCTCCCCATCCTGGTTCCAGTACCGTCAGCTGGTTCCGGGCAGAGCCTTTGGCTTAGGTGCCTCCTTCTGGGTATCCGAGTTCCGCCAACGTCAGGCGGTCCTTGGTAGTGCTTTTTAGCACGGGTACCTCCTGCTTAGTAACCGGGTTCCAGTAACGTCAGCTGGTCCTCGGTAGTTCCATAGGCTCTTGAACCTTCGGGTAGCCATCCGAGTTCCAGTTCCATCAGCTGGTTCTTGGCATTTTCTCAGCCTTCTTGTACCTTCTGCTACATTTCCAAGTTGAAGACCCTAAAGTCGACGACCCGGAAGACCACCCCGATGACGACGACGACGACCCGGAAGACCACCCCGATGACGACGACGACGACGGCGGAGACGACGACGGCGGAGACGACGACGGCGGAGATGACGACGGCTGAGACGACGATGGCGGAGATGACGACACTGGAGACGACGACCCTGGAGACGACGACATGGAAGACCGAGAAGCAGAAGAACAAGAGGCTGCAGAACAAAGAGCAGAAGAACATTAAGCATAAGACTTAATATCAGAGCAAAAGATATTATCTAAATTATATGCAGAAGAAGACTAAGCAGTGTATGGGGGTGAGTCCGTTCCTCCTCGTGGTGCCCCTGGATAAAGCCTGATGCTGCAGGCCAAACTGAACGCGGACAAATGTAACTTTTGTGACTGGCAGAACGGAAGGTGTAATCTTCCAACTTTTATAGATAACAACTACGGGAATGCCTGTCACAAATGAGAATATGATTGTCAAGGTGAAAATATATTTATCTTCATACTCTTTGTACTTTTATATATTCTTATGCTGTGAAACAATAAGTTTTTCCCCTTTGCTTGCCAAATGCAAATTTAACTGTATTTAAGATGGCTGCCTGTATTCACCTTTGCCCCACTTTCAGGCTGAAGGAACAAGTTGCACATTCCAGAAGGACAAGTAACATTTCTCTGGAATTCGAAACTTAACAAGATGTGGACAAAGGAAGATTCATCAGATGATGTCAGAGTCAATCAGAAGGACTGAATACTAGATACATTGCTTAAACCCCGCCTATCCCCGCCCTCTGCACACCTTCCCCCAATGGACCATGTAATATTGTGTTTTAGGAAATAAAGTTCAGTTGCTGTGAGGTTACCACTACGTGTGGAAGCATAAGCAGACTCTGAGTTTGAACCAGATTTTGTCTGACTCATTCTTCACTCCGGTACCACTGCTTTAAATCTGATTTGGAATGACTGGTGGATGAAGGGTATTGTCGTGACGACCCCGACATGATGAAGAAGTAGAATAGGAAGAATAATAACAGTGGAATAAAAAGAATATGTAGAATAGGAAGAATAATAATAGTTGAATAAAATGAATATGAAGAATGTAATAAAAAAAAAAAAAAAAAGGTAAAGGATGAAGAAGAAGATGAATAAGGTGAAGAAGAAGTTGATGTCAAAGATGCTGATGATGATGAAGATGAAAGTGTGGGAAAAGAAAAAAAAAAAAGAAAAAAAAGAAGGGGAAGGGCGTGGAATAGTGAAACATCAATATCTGACAAAATAAAAAAAAAAATTTACATAGTCAATATCTTTGTCACTCCGAACGTCTTAAAAATAAACAAAAAACATGCTATTCTATTTGATTGGGATAAACCTCTATGACTTTAATGTCTCCGCCACCTCCCCAAATACATCCGGCATTATTCTTAGTTGTTTTCCTTCATGTAGAATGAACCTACAAGGCAAGAAAGGGTTTATTTTAATTCCGATATTTTGGTCCCATTGACTTGCATTGGGATCGGGTATCGGTATCGGCGATATTCGATATTTTTTGAATATCGGCCGATCCTATCCGATACCGATACTTTCCGATATCGGAAGGTATCGCTCAACACTAATGATGGGCTCCATAAGATGCTCCATATTAAAATATGCCCCATATGCTGCAGAAATGTTGATTATGACCCCATAAGATGCTCCATACAGATATTTGCCCCGTATAATGCTCCACAAATGTTGATTATGACCCCATAAGATGCCCCATACAGATATTTGCCCCATATAATGCTGCACATGGCCCCATACAGATGCCCCATACAGATATTTGCCACCATATCATGCTGCACATGGCCACATAAGATGCCCCATACAGATATTTGCCTCCATATCATGCTGCACATGGCAACATAAGATGCCCCATACAGATATTTGCCCCCATATCATGCTGCACATGGCCCCATACAGATGCCCCATACAGATATTTGCCCCCATATCATGCTGCACATGGCCACATAAGATGCCCCATACAGATATTTGCCCCATATCATGCTGCACATGGCCACATAAGATGCCCCATACAGATATTTGCCCCCATATAATGCTGCACATGGCCACATAAGATGCTCCATACATATATTTGCGCCGTATGCTGTTGCTGCGATTAAAAAAATTACATACTCACCTCTCAGGCCCCCGGCACTTGCTATACTCACCTTTCCTGTTTCACCGCTGACCGCCGCTGTGTCTTCCTATCCTCTGTGCCGACGTTCAGGAAGAGGGCGTCACCGCGCCCTCTGACCTGAGCGTCACTGCGGAAGACACAGCGGCTGTCCGATATAGAGCAGTGTTAGCATACAATAGTGCAGTATAGAGCAGTGTTAGTGTAAAGTAGTTTTGTATAAGACAGTGTTAGTGTACAGTAGTGCAGTATAGAGCAGTGTTAGTCCACAGTAGTATTTATAGAGCAGTGTTAGTGCACAGTAGTTTTCTATGGAGCAGTGTTGGTGTACAGTAGTATTTATAGGGCAGTGTTAGTGTACAGTAATTTTGAATAGAGCAATGTGAGTGCACAGTAGTTTTGTTTAGAGCAGTGTTACTGTACAGTAGCTTTGTATAGAGCAGTGTTAGTGTACAGTAGTTTTGTATAGGGCAGTATTAGTGTAGTGTAGTCCAGTACAGAGCAGCGTTAGCATACAGTAGTGCAGTATACAGTAGAGCAGTGTTAGTGTACAGTTGTTTTGCATAGGACAGTGTTAGTGTACAGTAGTTTTGTATAGAGCAGTGTTAGTGTACCGTAGTTTTGTATAGAGCAGAGTAGTGTACAGTGCCGAAGTATAGGGCAGTGCTAGTGTACAGTAATGCAGTATAAAGCAGTGTTAGTGCACATTAGTATTTATAAGGCAGTGTTAATGCACAATAGCTTTGGATAGAGCAGTGTTAGTGTACATTAGTATTTATAG
Organism: Ranitomeya imitator; assembly: GCF_032444005.1. NCBI lineage: Eukaryota > Metazoa > Chordata > Amphibia > Anura > Dendrobatidae > Ranitomeya > Ranitomeya imitator. The sequence goes on along the minus strand of NC_091282.1, from coordinate 792,535,927 downwards.
ATCGGTGTTAGTGTACAGCAGCAATTATAGGACAGTGTTAGTGTACCATAGTTTTGTAAAGGGCAGTATTAACATATACTAGTATTTATGGGGCAGTGTTGGTGTACCGTTGTTTTGTATTGGGCAGTTTTAGTGTACACTAGTATTTATAGGACAGTATTAGTGTACCGTGATTTTGCATTGGGCAGTGTCAGTGTACATTAGTATTTATAGAGCAGTGTTAGTGTACTGTTGTTTTGCATTGGGCAGTGTTAGTATACATTAGTATTTATAGGGCAGTGTTAGTGTACTGTTGCTTTATATTGGGCAGTGTTAGTGTACATTAGTATTTATAGAGCAGTGTTAGTGTACTGTTGTTTTGCATTGGGCAGTGTTAGTATACATTAGTATTTATAGGGCAGTGTTAGTGTACTGTTGTTTTATATTGGGCAGTGTTAGTGTACATTAGTATGTATAGAGCAGTGTTAGTGTACTGTTGTTTTGTATTGGGCAGTTTAAGTGTACATTAGTATTTATAGAACAGTATTAGTGTACCGTGGTTTTGTATTGGGCAGTGTTAGTGTACATTAGTATTTATAGAGCAGTGTTAGTGCAGTGCCCCAGGGTCCTGGTCGTTGCAGTAATGTCATTCTTCCACCAGGGGGAGTGATGTTACGTCTGAAGGCAATAAAGGACATCACTTTACCAGGTATCACAAACCACACAACACATTTCACACTCCAGTCCACCAGGGGGAGCTATGCTCCTATTTAGTAGGGCACTCTTCACAATTAGGTAAAACTGGTGGTCTGGATAGGAAGTTAGGCAGAAGCTGACTGGGTTTCACCCAGGCAGCACCAGTCTTGCGGACACTGGCTGGGCTTCACTCAGTTAGCTGCTATCTGAGCTCCACTCAGGTAGTGGGCACCTGACAGAGGTGGGATCCTGTCAGAGGCCTAGACAGAAGGACATGGAGCTGCGCCTGCCTACCGATGCGGCAGCATCCAAAGAAAGAGACATTGAACGGAATTGTGTTGCAGAGAGTGAGAAATGAAGTCATAGCAAAAGGAGAGGAAACCAGAAGGAGTTCTGCCCTGTAAAAGGCTGCCTGCTTCTGAGGCGCAGAAGTCGGTAACCGGAACACCAAGCCTGGCTCCAGAGACCGGCAGGACAGCTAATTCCATATTAGTTGCCCGACCCTTTACGCAGGGGGCACGGTGGCAACTGTGGGGGCTGGGGCGTGCTAGAGTTCCTGTAAAAAGCCTCAGGCCATCAGTCATATGGGTTTATCCTATCCTTACCATCAGGGGAACAGAGAGGGAAAGACATAACATCCACAACAGTTGTGAGGACCTTATCAAGACGCACAGCAGGGAGGTACTACAACACCTAGGCGCTAGAGGAAGGCTACCGAGTTCCACCTGGATAAGGGGAATCTGGATTTGCCTTCAGACCGGCCAGACTCTGCCTGCCCTGTGATCTGGTGCTTTGGACTGTGGATGCTGAGCCTTCAGTAAAGGTAAAGAGACTGCAACCTTGTGTCCTCGTTCTTTACTGCACCTCACACCATCCCCCATCCACATACCAGGAAGCCCTGGGGACACACTTCATCTGTGGGAAGGTATACCAACTAGCTGCCATAACATCACCCCAGCGGACCCCTAAGCAGCATCGGTCACCCTGACCGAATACCACAGGTGGCGTCACGAACATTATCCCTTTAAAGACCTTTCCCTCCATTTACTAACGGACGTTCCTAGGGCCATGGACTGGGTCAGCCACCGTGACATCCCCCTTGAGAACTGAAGGGCCCAGCTCCGAGTACCCCACTGCCCTTAGGGGGGCAATCCATTAGTGTACTGTTGTTTTGCATTGGGCAGTGTTAAGGTACCGTTACACTAAATGACTTACCAACGATCACGACCAGCGATACGACCTGGCCGTGATCGTTGGTAAGTCTTTGTGTGGTCGCTGGGGAGCTGTCACACAGACAGCTCTCCCAGCGACCAACGATCAGGGGAAAGACTTCGGCATCGTTGAAACTGTCTTCAACGATGCCGAAGTCCCCGGGTAACCAGGGTAAATATCGGGTAGATATCGTTAACGATATCGTTGCTACGTCACAAAAAGCGTGACGTTGCAACGATATCGTTAACGAAATCGTTATGTGTGAAGGTACCTTTAGTGCACTGTTGTTTTGCATTGGGCAGTGTTAGTGTACATTAGTATTTATAGGGCAGTGTTAGTGTACACTAGTATTTACAGGGCAGTGTTAGTATACCGTAGTTTTGTAGAGGGCAGTATTATTGTATATTAGTATTTATAGTACAGTGTTAGTGTACTGTTGTTTTGTATTGGGCAGTGTTAGTGTACATTAGTATTTATAGGGCAGTGTTAATGATATTTAGTCTGGTATAGAGAATTATATTCCAGAATGATTGTTTGCTTGCAGCGTTTTCACTACGAAACTGCATCCATCAAGTATCCTGTTTGTGTCTTAATATTCAATTATACGAAGATATATAAAAATATGCAACAACCGTTTTACCGGAGACGCTATTATTGCTTCATAAAAGCTGCCAATATCTGAAATGTTGGAGAAACGCTATTGGTTTTCTTGCCTTCAGCTACTGTGATCATTAAGAAGTTATTGCCTTCATAGGGCAATAAATCAAAAGTAGCGATTCCCATAGCAGACGCTTGCACACATGTGATACAGCCGGAGCCTCACTGGGGGATGACATGAGATCGGATATGAGGATGTGCAATAATGAAAGCTTCCATGAATGTAAGACATATATCATGCGGACAGTGGTGTACCGGCTGGGACAGACACAGTTCCTCTTCTGATTTTGGAAAAATTAAAGCAAAGTCTTTCAATTACAACTTTTGTACCAATTGTGTATAAAATGTCGCCATGTAATCTGCATGGATAACTCACTGCTTTTATGGTATGGTTTATCCATGTAGCATAACTATCACTCCTGGGCCGTGGTGCCTGAGGAGGCCACATGACCCGCACCGTTAACATATGGTATGTAGGGACCTGGTGCAGATTTTACTTTGAGATCTTAGTCTACACCTCAGTCTTGTCCAATAGTCAGTTAGAACAATGCAAGACTATCATTGGTAACAGCTCCAAAACCCTTATTTACTATGTAGCAGCCGACATTGACCACATATAATAGTAGAAACTTAACACATACAGCAGCTTTCCAAAATGCTAATGTCCCAATCCTCCATTCTAGGTGCCTATGAAGAAACCAGAGTATAAAGTATTGCCACACTGTTTTACCCTAACCCTGTGTTGTCTGAGTAGAGTTATGCCGTTTAATGGGAGAGCGGGCATTAGGTGGGACAATCCCTGGTCCATGTGGTTTCGGCTAGCAGACTTAGGCGCCCATCGACACCCCGTTTCCCCTCAGTGTCACAGTCACCTTAAAGGGAGAAGTGGATGACTGTGTGCGGCTCTCCCTATTCACTTCGATTTTGTAAATTGCCAAGTGCCCTCTCTCCATTATTTTCAATACTTCCATGCAATTACATAGAGAACCGCGCATGCGCTGCCACCTCTCCAGGTAATGTGATGGTGGGACCTATAGAATCATAGGATTGGGCAGGTGTGAACACTCACTGATGTTTGCAGATATTTTATAAATGCTTGTGATGAGACAATGCCTTTAAGATACAATATTACAACTCATTGAAAGCTATACCACTGTTTCCAGAAGAACACAACAGTTTTTAAAAAATATTTTTATTACCATACTTGCTGGCTTTCTTAAGGTAAAGTATGATCAAGGGAATGTTTTGTGTCGTAGGTGTACTACTTTTTACAGGGAATGTCCCTCCACTTTCTGTGAAGCCCTATTCCAACGTCCCATCCTCTTTTTTCATGCACCTTCAATGCTTGCCTCCATTCAAAGAACCTTCTCGAATCTCTATTTCTAGGAGTAGATTTGGTGGCAATTACTAAGATTTTCTAACTCTTTCAAGAGTCTGGGGGAGAAAGTTTTCCTGCTGTTTTCCAGCTCCCTGATTATAGTTTGTGTAACTCCTCCACTGTGAATTATAGGGACCCCCATAACAAGTTCCAATCTATCCCCGAGTCTATAAACCCCCAGCTGTCATTAAACAGCTCATCAGGCTTATTATATTTGTTATGAATGGGTTCAATTGTAGTGGTGGGGGTGATAGAGGGATCCCTGTCTAACCATTAGATGCAATGGTTACTATTACCCCCAACATCTAAGGAAGTAAATTGATCAATCAGAACCAGCTATGAAAAACAGCAAGTAAGGGTGTACCCGCTCTATACAAGTCTCCTGACTTCTGCCGTTGGGTGATACGGGAAGCCGCCTAGATGGAAACGGGGTAATTCGGCCTCCCAGCTCATGCATAATGTCATCTAGCCTGCCACCACTGGTATTTAGCCACTTGTAGAAATTATTTATGTTATTTATTTATTTTACTGACTTACATAGCTCCATTAATTCCACAGCACTTTACAGAGATCACCATTGCTGTCCCCATAGGGGCTCACAATCTAAATTCCATATCAGGGTGCACACAGACACCAGGTTCTGCTGACAAACAATGAAAGATTTATTATTTTTCACAAGTTTCCACAGAGCTCAAATGCAAGGAAATAACAGCCTTATTCAAGGCAAAACTAAGTAACAAAACTGTCCTCCCACTGAGTAGGCAAAATTGTCTGTCCCATTCAGTTTTAACCCCTTCATGACCTTGGGATTTTTCGTTTTTCCGTGTTCGTTTTTCACTCCCCTCCTTCCCAGAGCCATAACTTTTTTATTTTTCCGTTAATTTGGCCATGTGAGGGCTTATTTTTTGCGGGACGAGATGTACTTTTGAAAGACATCATTGGTTTTAGCATGTCGTGTACTAGAAAACGGGAAAAAAATTCCAAGTGCGGTGAAATTGCAAAAATAGTGCAATCCCACACTTGTTTTTTGTTTGGCTTTTTTGCTAGGTTCACTAAATGCTAAAACTGACCTGCCATTATGATTCTCCAGGTCAGTACGAGTTCACAGACACCTAACATGACTAGGTTATTTTTTACCTAAGTGGTGAAAAAAAATTCCAAACTTTGCTAAAAAAAAAAAAAAATTGTGCCATTTTCCGATACTCGTAGCGTCTCCACTTTTCATGATCTGGGGTTAGTTGAGTGCTTATTTTTTGCGTGCCAAGATGATGTTTTTAATGATAACATTTTGGTGAAGATACATTCTTTTGATCGCCCGTTATTGCATTTTAATGCAATGTCGCGGCGACCAAAAAAACGTAATTCTGGCGTTTCAAATTTTTTTCTCGCTACGCCGTTTAGCGATCAGGTTAATGCTGTTTTTAATTGATATATCGGGCGATTCTGAACGCGGCGATACCAAATATGTGTAGATTTGATTTGATTTTTATTGATTTAATTTGATTGGGGCAAAAGGGGGGTGATTTAAACTTTTATATTTTTTTTATCTTTTTCACATTTTTTTTTAACTTTTTTTTTACTTTTGCCATGCTTCAATAGCCTCCATGGGAGGCTAGAAGCAGGCACAGCACAATCGGCTCTGCTACATAGCAGCGATCTGCTGTTCGCTGCTATGTAGCAGAAAATCAGGTGTGCTGTGAGCGCCGACCACAGGGTGGCGCTCACAGCTGCTGGGGATCAGTAACCATAGAGGTCTCAAGGACCTCTATGGTTACAATGTACAAGCATCGCCGACCTCCGATCATGTGATGGGGGTCGGCGATGCCGTCATTTCCGGCCGCCCGGCCGGATGCGGTAGTTAAATGCCGCTGTCTGCGTTTGACAGCGGCATTTAACTAATCGGCTCGGGCAGATCACGATTCTGCCCGCGCCTATTAAGGGCACATGTCAGCTGTTCAAAACAGCTGACATGTTCCGGCTTTGATGCAGGCTCACCGCCGGAGCCCGCATCAAAGCGGGGCTTCTGACCTCAGACGTACTATCCCGTCCGAGGTCAGAAAGGGGTTAAATCTACCTCTCAGGCTCTAGCAGAGACTGTCCACCATTAAAGGGAACCTGTCAGCAGGATTGTGCTCAGTAACTACAGACAATGTCAGGTCGGCCCACCGCAACAGTTTCTGCTTGTGAACACTGTTTAGGGGTGGCCGAATAGTAGGTTTATGCACCACAGCAAGCCTTCGAAGGATCCTACACCTTGAGGTTCGAGGGACTCCAGAGGCGCCAGCAGCTTCAAATAACTGTTTGCTGCTTTGTAATGGTATTTTGGCAGCTGCTCTCTTAATCCAATAAATTTGTCTGGCAGAAACCTTCCTCATTATGCCTTTATCTGCATGAACTCTGTCTGTGCTCCGTTTCAGTCATAAATTTCTTCACAGTATGGTGATCACTCTTATGTTTTCATGAAATATCTAATGTTTTCATACCTTGTCCAAGGCATTGTACTATTTAACGCTTTTCAGCAGCAGAGAGATCCTTTTTATTTCTCATATTGCTTGAAACCTGTGGCCTGCTTAATAATGTGTTACTTCATTTTTAAGCAGTTTTCCTTTAATTAGAATCACCTGGAAAACTAATTATCACGTGTTTAAGATTGATTTCAGTGATCCATTGAGCCCTGAGACACAATACCATCAATGAGTTTATTTGAAAAACAAAACAATTAAATCTTTATGACACCTAAGTCCAATTTGCATAATAATTTGGAACACCGTGTATAATATGTTTTGGAAAAAAAAATCACATTCATTAGGCAAGTGTCTGCACTTTAGCATGATCGCATGTATCGTGTCCATGTAGTTATTTTATTTGGTGATAATACAGGTATTCAGGAGAAAAAAAATCTAACTCAAAATGACGCCAGCTGTGCCTGCGCCTGAGCACGGATAGATTATACTGCGCAGGCGCCATTTTGAGAGAATTTTATTTTTTTATATAAATTGATTAAACAGTCAAACAATGCAAGTTAGTCTCATCACATTTTCATCTTGACCTCTGGATGTTGGCATGAAGGACAACAGTTGTGAGCTATATAAGTGGGATATGCCTCTGGAATAGATGATCCAAGAGATCCAGAGATCTAAAGAACCAGAGAATCATTACAAAACCACAGCCAGGAACACTCTACAGGATAGCTGCCAGATCATGGCCCCAACATGCGGGACACATATTTGACATTCTACAGGATGCCAACTTAGGGGGGCCACAGCCCCGGCTGAAAGAATACAGGTCTACTCTATTCACCATGACTGAACCCACAGATATGTTTGGGAAAGCCGAGATTGAGACCCACCAGTTACCTAGCTCCATAGAGGTGTTCAGAGAAGACTGGTTGCAAAGCTCTGGTCACTTTGCCTTGTACCTCAATGGACTGTACATTTCCTATGCTTGTCGTTACCTCCCCTCTGTGAGCTTGCCACAGGTGGAGTAGTCAGCCCTGGAAGCTCTGAAGTTACAGCTGCTCTTATCCCAGTAAGTCAGCAGAAGGGTGAGAGTCTGTAGTGTGCACTATCTTGGGTATTTGCTAGGACTGTTCAATGCGTTATTCAATAAAGTATTGCCACATTGTTTCACCCTCACCCTGTGTTGTCTAAGTAGAGCAGTGGGAATAAGCCTGTGGATACACACCGCAGCGCTGATTCTGCACTTACCTACTACAACCTGGCACAGTACTCAACAAATGTTGTTCTTGTAAGTGCAGCACACTGAAAGACACTCCGCACAGATGCCCTTGATAAAGGCAATCACGCCGAAACATTGGGGAAGGACCTTTATCTGTGTACTCCATTTTGTTGTTAATTAAAATTGGACATTTACCTGCAACAGAAATTCTTTGTGATTGAGTGCCGAAGGTCACCGTTTTCCTTCGAGCACCACCTCTCTATGTTTAGAGTGCACCACTCTTGACCGATTTGATCTAAGTAGCATTATGCTCATGGTAAAAGGAGATTTGGCGTTCGGTGGGATGACCCCTGAGCCATACTGTTTAGGCTAGTGGACTAGGTCACCCACTGACCCCGGGCCATGAAACTTGTGCAGATTTGTCTAGGAAGATTCGTCTCAAGCACTCAAAGGTCAGGGAGTTATGACATTGCAGACAGCTCAGCATGAGATGCCCAGGGATTTTAGATCGAGAGGTAGGGATCTGCAGATGCAGTGAGAAATGGATGGGTGAAATGGAGAGTTCGAGAGGTGAGCAGTAAGTGGAGTATTAGATCAGTTTTAAACATTTTAATGCCCATTTTGCTTAATCTGAGTGGAAATTAATTAAAAAAATCTGCTTATTGGTGAATGCAGATTTTTGTAAGGTTCCAGTAGACTTCAATTCTTCTCGAATTTATTAGTTCATCTCTAAAGCTCACTTTCTTGTCAAAATGCCATATTCTGCAGCAAAATTCACATGTAATGCAAAATAATTGCAAGGACCCCATAAGAAATAGAATTAGAAATACATCAGTTTTTCCTCCTACAAGGGGGCATAGCCCAGGGAGTCTGGATGGGAACCCATCTGGGTTTCCAATGGTGTAGCAGGTACCAGTGAAGAACTTACAGTTATGCAATGGGGCTGATGAAAATCTTTGTCCTGAGGAAAAGGGGTCAAAGTTCTGACTTTCACATGTGTTTTCTGCGAAGAAGTCATGGACTCCTTCTTCTATAAACAGTTAATAAAAACCCTTCCCATTTGTCTTTTATAATGTGCCCTGTGGATTTACTTTACAATTTTATATTCAAAATAACCTTTTAATTAAAGATGCTTTTTCAGGTTGAGAGTGCAATACCCAATGGCACCAACAGGTGAGCCCAAAAGTTAGAAAAAAAAACCTCCCACACCATCTGTATTCATCAAATATTTGGCAAAAGACTGTAATGTGACTTAAAAATTAGGAGACAATACATCAGAACAAGAAAAAGTGCTGTAAAAAGAAACTAGTGCAAGTCCTGGAATATTCCTATCTGAATCTCCGGTATCATTGTAAGTACATCACTGAGCGATATTTTCTCTATTTGCTTCTTCTTTATAATGTAGAATACCACATTTTAAACTATAATGCACCAGAGGGAGCAATTAAGTGTCTGAGCGACTCATAAAAACAATACGAATACGGCATCTCAGCAGAATCACCGTCAAAGCATAAAATAGCATCGCAATACGCGCCCTGCAACGAGGTAAAGGCAAGAGGATTGAATATTGCTTACATAGATGAGCCTGATGAATATTTGCTGTGCCGCTCATTGTTTAAATAGGATTAATTAGCAGGAAAAGACATTTAAAAAAGGAGGCGGATGACGGAGGAATTCCGAAAGTAAAACCTATTGTAATCTCATTCATAGTTTAATAGGAAGCAATTCGGTTCCACATAAGTAGATTTTTAATATTTTTCTTTAGAAATTTTCCCAGGTTTGGTACACTTACCAACATAAGAAAAGGCAAAATGTAGACATTTAAGCATCACACCAAAAATTGACCCAAAATTCCCACTTTTGGAGAAATCTGTATTTTGGGATTGTTTCACCCAAATTGAGAGTGTTGTCTTAGATTATAGTTGCCAGGAAATATTTTTAATAACATCCAAAGATGTAGTATTAAATATTAGGTTGTTAAGTATTTGTGCTTTTGAGTATCTGGGATGTCCTGCATTGTGTGGACAGCCAACCATTTTTTATTGGAAACAGTGTAATGCCTCATTTTTCCTGTGGTGGTGCTGCAGTCAAACACTACTTGCCAGATTCTCCTCATAGATCACTAGTGAGCACTGTTGGACAGACAATGATCAACTAATCATTATTATTATTATTTAGCGGCCTTTCTCTCGTTCCCAAGCCATGGCGAGTCTTGACGACTTGATGGATGAATGATCTATAGAAAAAACTATAATGTGCAAGCCTACATAACTAAACCATGGTCTTCTCTGCTGTTATCTTGATTGTATCAAGCCATCGGGTTGTTCCGACCATGATGTCCTTGTCACAAGACTGTTGTTTGATATCACGGGACTAGAGTTTCTATCTCTAAAGCTATTGGTGCCCTAGCTATGCCTGCTCCCAGATTACTTCTAATAGTGAAGATGCCAGGGCCACATACCTTGCTGAGCTAATAAATCAGCTCTAATCTGTTCTCTTCCCCCACCCAGGGAAGTGGGGAGTAGTTGTATATAAGAATACACAATCCAAACTAACAAGGGAAGATATAGAGGGATAAATGAAAATGCCAATTATTCAAATATGTACTTACAAACAACAGAGTGGAAAACCAGGAAGTAACAGGAAACAACTACCAAATAGGAGAAGATGAGGATATGCACACAGAAAAATCACCAAGCAACAGTCTTTAGAACAACACTCTAAATGCCTCCTCAAAAAACACCTCCAACTCAACACCAGGCAGTATAAAACTAATGCTAGCAATACAGATTCCCAGAGGCGAGTGTATATGTAACAGAGGGGAGTGGCCAACACTGAATAGCTGAGACCATTAAAGCAGGAAAGCTTCAGAGACTCTCAATTGAACAGATTTAACCCTTGCAGTCATAGCAGAAACCTGCATCATTTAATATAATAGCAAGATGCTTCTAATCAGTGCAGGAGTATGTGGAACCAGATACTGCGGTCTTCTGGCCCTTCTCTGTCATGGTAAACCCAAGGCAGTCCTTCTCCAGTGACTGCTCTCTTTGTATAATGTGTCCACAGTAGGTAAGCCATAGCTTGGTGATTCTTGCTTTGAGTGACAAGTCTGGATTAATTTGTTCCAGGATTGATTTATTTGTTCTTTTTGCCATCCATGATATTGATAAAATCCTTTTCCAGCACTTCATTTCGAAGGTGTTGATTCTTCTTCTGTCTAGTTACTTTATCATCCAGGTTTTTCATCTGTAAGTTACCACAGTAAAAAACAGACTATGTATGAGCCGTATCTTCATCGCCAGTGAAATGTTCCTTGATTTAAAAACCTTGTCCAGTGATTTTATTGTTGTTTTGCCCATAGCTATTCTTCTGTTGACTTCCGGTGTCATCGCTGAATCTTGAGTGTTCACTGATCCGAGTAGGTTAAAGTCCTTTACAACTTCCAGTTCATTGGCATCCATTTCAAATGCATACCGGTCGTACCTGGCAGTATTCAATATCTTTGTTTTTTTTTCTCTTGAGTAACAGTCCCATGCTTGAACTTTCCATCTTGACACACTATAATAAATCCTTTATTCCATCTATGCTTGTTGCTATCAATGTTGTATCTTCTGTGTATTTATGATTGTTGATGAACTATTCATAAGAGGACCCTTTTAAAGAGAATTCATTGTATACCTTTAAAGGGGTATTCCAGTTTCTAAAGATCACCACCTACTATCTGATGGGACCCGTGCTGATCACCCTGGTTCTCAGCTAGAATGAGTTTACTAGTTCAGCCTGTTGTGTCTTAACCCTGCAGATATGATTTTTGTCTATGACAGTAACAAGAAGGGGAGAAAGGGGACATTCAGATGTAGCAAACTTTAAACTAACTCTAAGGGCGCCACAGACATTTGTTTGGCATGCCATCTGTTCATACGCAGATTGTGTAAGAGGTTACACAGTTTGTGTAGGCACCACGCAAAACCATCTTAGGTCAATGTGGCTATATGATTGGCACTTGCTACTTCTGAAAGTCCCCTCTTTGATCAGTTTATCGGTGGAGGTCCGGCAACAGCATAACAATTACCACCTACCAAGTGAATACAGGGCATTTTTTGGAGACTGGAATGCTGCATTGAAGGTATCCTCCAGAGCAAAAAGTTTGGTTGGAAACTTTTCTTCAAATTCTTAGTGGGAAGTCTCATTCAGATTTGTCCCAAATTTTATGGGTTGCAATGACTTGCTCCAATGTTCGGTCTCCTCTGATGCTGTGGAAGAGGCAGGACCAGGGCTTTACTCATCATGACTAGTGTTGAGCGATACCTTCCGATATCGGAAAATATTGGATCGGATTGGATCGGACTAATACCCCAAAAATATTGGATATCACTGATTCCAATACCGGAAACCAATGAAAGTCAATGGGACACAAATATTGGAATTAAAATAAACCCTTTCTTTCCTTGTAGATTAATTCTACATGAAGGAAAACAACTAAGAATAATGTAGAATGCATTGGGGGAGGTGGAGGAGACATTAAAGGCATAGAGGTTTAGCCCAATCAAATGGAATAGCAGGAATTAATTACATTTTTTTAAGACGTTCAGAGTTACAAAGATATTGACTATGTTAAGCTTTTTTATATTTTGTCAGATATTTATGTTTCACTACTTCCATGCTCTTCACCTTCTTTTTTACTTCTCCCACACTTTCTCCTTCATCATCCTCAGCAGCAGCAGCATCTTTTTCATCAACTTCTTCTTCACCTTATTCATATTCTTCTTCTTCACCTTTTTCTTCTTATTTTTTTTTACATTCTTCATATTCTTCTTATTCAACTATTATTCTTCTTCATATTCTACTTCTTCATCTTCTTCATATTTTTCTTCTTCATCATATTCTTATTTGTGACAGGCATACCTGTAGTTGTTATCTCTAAAAGTTTGAAGATTACACCTTCCGTTCTGCCTGTCACAAAAGATTTACAACAGGATTTGTCAGCATTCAGTTTTGCCTGCAGCAGCAGGTTTTTTCCAGGGGCACCATGAGGAGGAACGGACTCACCCCCATACACTGCTTAGTGTTCTTCTGCCTATAATTTAGATAATATCTTTTGCTCTGATTTTTAGTCTTATGCTTAATGTTCTTCTGCTTTTTATTTTGCAGCTTCTTGCTCTTCTGCTTCTTGGTCTTCTGTCTCTTGTTCTTCTGTATCTTGGTGGTTGTCTTCTTGTTTTTGTCCTTTTGGTCATCTTCTTCAGGGTCATCTTCTTGGTCTACTTCGGGGTGGTCTTCAGGGTCGTTGTCTTCAGGGTCGTCATCTCCGGGGTCGTCGTCTCTGGGGTCGTCGTCTTCCCTGGGGTGGTCTTCAGGGTCGTCGTCTCCGGGGTCATCATCTCTGGGGTCATCGTCTTCTTCGGGGTGGTCTTCAGGGTTGTCGTCTCCAGGGTCATCGTCTCCGGGGTCATCATCTCCTGGGTTGTCTTTTTCTTTGGGGTGGTCTTCAGGGTCATCGTCTTTAGGGTTGTCGTTAGGGAGATCCAGAGTGATTACCAAAAGCCATTTCAAAAAGCTTGAACTTGGAAATGTAGCAGAAGATACAAGAAGGCTGAGGAACTGCCAAGAACCAGCTGACTGTACTGGAACCCGGATGGGTAGCCGAAGGTACAAGAGCCAATGGAACTTCCGAGGACCAGCTGATGGTACTGGAACCCAGTTACTAAGCAGGAGGTACCCGTGCCAGAAAGCACTACCAAGGATCACCAGACGTTGGTGGAACTCGGATTCTGAGAAGGATGCACCTAAGCCAAAGGCTCTGCCTGGAACCAGCTGACGGTACTGGAACCCAGGGGGACCTATTCAAGATTTACTTCCAAAGAACCAGCTAATGGTGCTGGAACTCAGATAGGCAGCAGAAGGTCCACATGAAAAAAAAGTTGCAAGGCCGCGAGCCGGCCGCAGTTACCGAATCCCACAGTCCTACAGGGGGAGCTTGTCCTATTGGCACTATGGAACCAGCATTGATTGCCAGATCCCGCAGCCCACATAGGAAGCACCTAAACTGCAGGCACCAAAGAGTCGGCTAACCCGACTGCAATCTGACAGGACAACGCATTTGAGGCAAAGTGACATTGACACTACCCGGAAACAGCTGGCATGCTGGAACCAGGCTGGGCAGGAGGGAGTACTCTAGCCAAAGACACTTCTGAGCAGCAACTGGCGGTGTTGGAGCCCAGGGATTACAGGAGAAACAGAGTGTAGGCTGAAGCCTAATTGGAGCAAGTTGAAAGGGAACAGCTGGCGTGCTGGAACCAGGCTGGGCAGGAGGGAGAACCCGTGCCAAAGACATTGCTGGGAAACAGCTGGCGGTGCTAGAACCCAGGGTAAATACTAAAAACAGAGTGGAGCAAGAGGCGAAATTGGAGCAAGTTTAAAATCTGTAGTAGTGTCAATATGGACAGAGCAGGACAAATTGCTGGATACACAGCAGGGGATCAGCTGACGTTACTGAACCCCAATAACACGGCAGCAAGTGTTAACTGTGCAGACGGCACTTCTGGGCAGCAACTGGCAGTGTTGGAGCCCAGGGTCAATGCTAGAAACAGAGTGTAGCCAGAGGCCCAATTGGAGCAAGTTTATTATCTGTAGTAGTGTGAGTGCGGACGAAGCAGGAGAAATTGCCATACACACAGCAGGGGATCAGCTGACATTACTGAAACCCAATAACACTGGAGCATGTGTTGACTGTGCAGAAGGCACTTTTGAGCAGCAACTGGCGGTGTTGGAGCCCAGGGATTACAGGAGAAACAGAGTGTAGCCAGAGGCGTAATTGGAGCAATTTTATTATCTGTAGAAGTGTGAATGTGGATGGAGCAGGAGAAATTACTGTACACACAGCAGGGGATCAGCTGACGTTACTGAAACCCAATAACACTGGAGCATGTGTTGACTGTGCAGAAGGCACTTCTGAGTAGCAACTGGAGGTGTTGGAGCCCAGGGTAAATACTACAAACAGAGTGGAGGTAGAGGTGTAATTGGAGCAAGTTTAAAATCAGTAGTAGTGTGAATGTGGATGGAGCAGGAGAAATTGCCGTACACACAGCAGGGGATCAGCTGACCTTACTGAAACCCAATAACATGGGAGCATGTGTTGACTGTGCAGAAGGCACTTCTGAGCAGCAACTGGCAGTGTTGGAGCCCAGAGATTACAGGAGAAACAGAGTGTAGCCAGAGGCCTAATTGGAGCAAGTTTAATATCTGTAGTAGTGTAAGTGTGCACAGAGCAGGAAAAATTGCCGGACACACTGCAGGGTATCAGCTGACGGTACTGATACCCAATAACACTGGAGCATGTGATGACTGTGCAGACAGCACTTCTGAGCAGCAATTGGCGGTGTTGGAGCCCAGGGATCACAGGATAAACAGAGTGTAGCCAGAGGCCTAATTGGAGCAAGTTTAATATCTGTAGTAGCGTGAGTGTGGACGGAGCAGGAGAAATTGCCGGACACACAGCAGGGAACCAGCTGACTTTACTGAAACCCAATAACACTGGAGCATGTGTTGACTGTGCAGACGGTACTTCTGAGCAGCAACTGGCAGTGTTGGAGCCCAGGTATTACAGTTTAGGTGGTGGAAACATTAACACAACTGGAGACCTGGATACTGTTGCCAACCAATTATGTAATCTGGAAGAGGACTGGCAAATTCCTGCAAGATCCAGGCCTTGTTCATTTTCAGAAAAGTAAGCCGGTCAACGTTATTGAAGGATAGTCACATGCTAGTACACCACCTGTGGCACTAAAGACGCGCTCCGATAATACACTAGCAGCAGGGCAAACCAGCACCTCCAATGCATACTGGCTAAGCTCTGGCCATGTATCCAGCTTAGAGACCCAAAACTTAAAGGGGGAAGAGCCGTGTGAGAGAACACTGAGAGGGCAAGACATGTAGTCTGCCCCACCATCTGACGGAAACGTTGCCTCCTGCTCACTGGAGCCGTCTGAGATGGTGTAGACATTTGTGGCGGGGACACAAAAAATGCCACATTTGGGCCATGTTGGTCTTGCCTTGTGCTGAGGCACTGCTTCTGCTCCCTCTTTGTGCAGAGCTTCCGCCACTGCCTCGATGCACTGAGCTGCTTTGTAAAACACTAGCAGCACTGCTCTCGGGTGGAATGGAGAACATGATGGAATGCACCAGTGTGTCTTGGCACTCCTGCATTTTACGCTCCCGGTTCATGGTGTTATGAGGCTTTGTAAGTTGTCCCGGTAGCGAGGATCTAGGAGGGTTTACACCCAATAATCAGCCGTGTTGAGAATGTGGGCGATGCGGTGGTTGTTTCTCAGGCATTGCAGCATGAAATCAACCATGTGCTGCAGACTGCCAACTGGCCAAGAAACGCTGTCCCCTGCTTGAGGCGTGATCTCTGCCTGCTCTGCATCACCCCACCCTCACTCTACATACTGACTACTAGAGCATTGTGTACGTCCCTCCTCTTGACAGATGTCTTCCTCCTCCATTGACTCCTCCTCATCCTCCTCACAAAGTGTTCCCTGCCGTGGCCTTTGTGAGGAACCACGTTGCGCAGACTGTCCAGAATCAGATGGCATTTGTGACTCCTCATCCTCCACCTCTTCCACAACCTCCTCGCTTAGTGCTTGCAGTGTTTTTTCAAGCAGGCAGATAAGGGGGATAGTCATGCTGACTAGTGCATCATCTGCACTCGCTATCCACGTGGAATCATCGAAGGCACGCAAAACGTGGCAGATGTCCTTCATAGAGGCCCCCTCAGTGGTGGTGAAGTGTGAACGGTGCGCAGTGCGACTTGTTTGCGCCTGATACAGCTGGTACTCCCGTACTGCGGCCTGCTGCTCACACAACCGCTCCCACATATGTAATGTTGAATTCCACCTTGTGGGTAGGTCATATATGATGCGATGTTCTGGAAGGCGGAATCGGGCTGCAGATCTGCAATGCGCGATCTTGCCATGCTGGAACGCCGCAAGTGAGCGCACTCTAGGCGGACCTTGTGCAGCAGTGCATGAAGATCCAGATAGTCCCTCAAAAAACTCTGCACGACCAAGTTGAGCAAATGTGCCAGACATGGGATGTGAGTGAGGTTGACTAGGCCCAGATCTGCCACCAGTTTTCGGCCATTGTCACACACTACCATGCCTGGCTGGAGATTCGCTGGCATAAACCACACTTTGCTCTCCTGATTGATGGCATTTCAGAGCTCCTGCGCTGTATGGCTTCGATTCCCCAAAGAAATTAATTTCAATATGGCCTGTTGACGTTTAGCCACAGCTGTGCTCATATCGGTCGTAACAGGTAATCGTTCATGTGGCGGTAGAATGTGACGGCTCCTGCAGCTCTGATTCAGAGGAACTGGAGTATGAGGAGGAGTCAATGTGTACAGACTGGATTCCTGTAATCCTTGGAGTAGGCAGAACACATAAAGCACCACTCTCAAAATCTGTACCCGGCTCCACAACATTTACCCAATGGGCAGTGAGGGAAAGTTATCGCCCCTGTCCATGGTTACTGGTCCATGCATCGGTGGTCAGGTGGACCTTGCTACTGACGATATTAAGTAGCGCTTGTTTACTTTTCCCCTCCACATGCTTTTGCATTGCAGGGGCAGCTTGCCGGCTGAAATAAAAGCGGCTCGGCACGTTGTATTGTGGGACTACCAATGCCATGAAGTTACAGAAGGTGTCAGTCTCCACCAGCCTGAACGAGAGCATTTAAAGGAACAGTAGTTTTGCAATGCCAGCTTTCAGAGCCTGTGCTCGGGGGTGGTTGCCGATTATGGGCGCCTTTTCTCCCATGCCTGTGCTACCAATGGCTGTAGACTGGCCTGTGAGTGTGAGGATGACAGGGAACATGGTGCTGTGGGTGGAATTACACTGTTTTTCTGTACAACAGTGCCAGAGGTTCTTCCATGGCGATCCTGTGAGGAAGCCGAACCAGCTGTGTGTGAGCTGGAGGAAGAGGCTACAACACAAGCTGAAGAGGAGGTAGGTGGCGCTGTAGGTTGGCTTAGGTCTTCAGTGTGTCTTTGTAACTCCACCACGTGCTTGGTCCACACATGTTTCCACATATTTGTGGTATTGAGGTTGCTGACACTTTTCCCTCTTTTGACTTTCTGATTACACAGCTTGCATTTGACAAAGCAAATGTCATCTGCAACTGTGTCAAAAAAGGACCAGGCACTGCAAGTCTTGGAAAAATCTATTTTGGGTTACGGAAGAGGCATGCTCCTAATGGGTGCCGAAGTGGACACTCCATGCAACCCAGTCTGCCCCCTCCCTCTCCCTCCTTTTTGGTCCGTTTGGGGAATCTCTTCCTCAGAGCTGCTCCCACCACCTTCCTGTACCTCACGCCATGATGGGTCAAGGACCTCATCATCTACACTACCCTCTTCCAAGAACTGCTTCTCCTGGGTAGTCTCGGCAGCACAGTACGCACCAGAAAGTGGCACCTGAGTCTCATCATCAGATGCATACTGAGGTGTGCTGACCGTAGGCACTGGCCCACCTGCCTCTTCAGATTCAGAGAGACAAAGCAGTTGCGCATCACTGCATACTGCTTCTTCTTCAATTTCTCGAATGCTGCTTGGCTGACCCCCTCTTTCCAAGCCAAGAGATTCAGAGAACAGAAGTAGAGATGGCTCCTGTCCTGAGCTCTCTGACTGCCTTGGCAATTTGGCAGGTGGTGAAGAGACAGATGGGTGCTCTTCAATGCTCTGGACCTGAGAGGATGTGGCACTAATTGAAGTCGATCCGTTAGCTGCCATCCATCCGACAACGGCTTCAAATTGCTCGTCCCGCAGCAGTGGGGTACGGCGAGCTCCTACAAAGCTGTGCATAAAGGACTGTTCCCTGGTAAAACTGGGGGATGCTGAGTCACTGGTGCCCGCAGCAGGCACAGAATCCCCATGTCCTCTCCCTGCAGAAACTCCACACACACGACCATGTGCCTTACTCCCTGCCTTCTTCATCTTGGTAGACTGATAAAGATAGGCAAAGAAGTACTAAGGGCTTAGTGTGCTTATTCCTGAACAGCTGCTAACAGGTATAAGAAACACTAATTTTATAAAGTGTGGAACAGACTTTAATGTGAGCTAATGTGGCCTACACAACTGTAAAGTGGAGTGTTTGGTGAACTTTTTTAACTTTTTGTTTTTTTCACAAAAAGACACTGGATGTGCCCAAACATGTAAAACCGATAGTATCACAAACTTTTGTAGCTATTACAATGCAGGAAGGTAACCTACAATGCAATAGATGAGGCTCCAAAATATAGGCTAATACTAATCTGGCTGGGGCTGCAGGGCACAAGGCTGCAGAAAGGCTCCTCTATCTACTCCTATATAGTGTTTTCACGCAATCTAGCTGGATATGGATGGAATTACACTAATAGGAGAAATCAGGAAAAATGTGCAGCAGCATTAATGCAAAAAAGGACAATGTAACAGTATGAGGCGGTGACGCATGCTGAGCGGACTACAACCAGATGTGGTTGCAGAACAGACTACAGCATGAGCTGCACCCACACACAGAGACCTCGCAGACAGCCGTTAACAGCGCTGCAAGGCTGCAGAAAAGCTCCTCTATCTACTCCTATATAGTGTTTGCAAGCAGTCTAGCTGGATACTGATGGAAACACACTAATAGGAGATATCAGGAAAAATGTGCAGCAGCACTAATGCAAAAAAGGACAATGTAACAGTATGAGGCAGTGACGCACGCTGAGCGGACTACAAACATATGTGGCTGCAGACTACAGCGTGAGCTGCACTCACACACAGAGACCTTGCAGACAGCCGTGAACAGCGCTGCAAGGCAAAAAAAAGGCTTCTCACACAGCGGTTGCTAAAGTAGCCTGGGTAAAGCACAATGAAGCAAATCGCTATCTCCAACTGTCCCTCAGTCAGAACTGCAGCGTCCTGTCCCTAACTGAATTCACAGCAGAGTGAACCCAAAATGGCGGTGGCTTTTATAGTGCATTAAATCAAACTGGCTCATTGCATTATGGGAACTTACGATTCCGGTATTCGATATTGTAAAAGTATCACAACTCAGTATCGGATCTCCGATACCGCGAATATCGGCCGATACCCGATATTGCAGTATCGGAATGCTCAACACTACTCATGACCAAGTATTGCGATGTATCTATGCCCTGGCCTCCTGTCACATGTAAATAATGTCCATAGATCAGCGTGCCTGCGTCTTCATGCTCTGCACCATCAGGATCTTCTCTACTTTGCTGGAGATTCTCTCCACACGGTTTTGCACAGACTGACACACAGTCCATTTCAACCTTTATAAGAACATCTTTACTAACTTCGCTACACAGCACATCCGTAGTTACCATAGCATTTATAGCAGATTTCAAAACTTACTTTCCTTTCCTTTTCTCTGTACTCCTTTCTCTGCCACACAGCACGTTACTGGGATGAACCATATCAGACAGTCATCGGGGTCCTCCCTGTCCAGCTTTGCAATGATTTGATGTACCCGCGTCTGTTTTGCTCCAGACTTAAGGTCTTTAGCCCCTGAAGTCAGTTGCCATGAGGTGAGCAACCTGCTCGGCTGCACTGTCCCTTGCGGTAACACAGCGTTCTTCTTTTTCACACACTGCGCATGGGGTCCTCCTCAGCCATTTCACAATGGATCTGAAGATATTGGCCCATGTGATGTGCTGCCATATACTGGAGCCAATTGTGTGCCCGCTTTGTCCTGTCTCTGTTCCCAAACTGCGTTCCAAAGCTGCTGAGGTCTAATACTGTCCTGGCCTGCTTCTATGGATGGCTGGGCTCCCTCTTGTACAATATTGCGGGGCCACTGGGGAACCTGGGCTCAGACGCCCACCCAAGCTGTATGGGCACCCAGGCCCCAGCTCAATTCAAGAAGCTACTCCTGCCTTATATAAGTGAATCCCTCCTATGTTTTAACTATCTAAAGTCTGGAAACCTATCTTTACTAAACATACTAGAATGCCCCTCATCTAGTGGCCAAAAATACATTACATACAATATATATATTATATATATATACATATAGCAGCCTAGAAAGCTTAAAGGTGTAGACTTTACATTCCCTTACAGCTGCAGTGTAATCAAGTAACAATCTTTAACCCCTTTCTGACATTAGACGTGCTATCCCATCGAGGTGGGGTGGGCCTATATGCCCACCGACGGGATAGTACGTCATAGCGATCGGCCGCGCTCATGCAGCTGACATCCGGCACTATGTGCCAGGAGTGGTCATGGACCGCCCCCGGCACATTAACCCCTGGCACACTGCGATCAAACATGATCGCAGTGTTCCGGGGGCATAGGGAAGCATCGCGCAGGGAGAGGGCTCCCTGCGGGCTTCCCTGAGACTCTCTGTACAACAGGGCTGCATCTGGGTCCTGCAGGGAGGTGGCTTGCCAGCGTCTGCTCAGAGCAAGCGCTGATAAGCCTGGGACAGTGCACCACGTCAGATCGCTGATCTGACACAGTGCACAGCAAAGTGTCAGATCAGCGATCTTACACTATAACATGATGCCCCCCCAAGGGCAATGTTATAGTGTTAAAAAATATATTCAGATGTGTAAAAAAAAAAAAAAATTCCTAGAAAAAAAATATATTGTTCCTATAAATACATTTCTTTATCTAAATAAAAAAGAAACAATAAAAGTGCACATGTTTAGTATCGACGCTGTTGTGAATTCTGTGGCAGAGTTCACTCCTGTGGTCACAAGTGGTACTTCGGCTGATTCTCTCTGGGAGCTTCCGTTTGTGGAGGAAAGTGGTACTGCAGCTTCTGAGTTTCCTCCCTCAGGTGATCTGGTGAGGTCGTTAGCTGCTTCTCTACTTAACTCCACCTGATGCTTTGATCCATGCTTCCTGTCAATGTTCCAGTGTTGGACTTGTGTTTCTCTGGATCATTCCTGTGGCCTGCTGCTCTGCATAGCTAAGTGCTTCTTTGCTATTTGTTGCTATTTTTTCTGTCCAGCTTGTCTATTTGTTTTGCTGGAAGCTCTGGGACGCAAAGGGTGTACCTCCGTGCCGTTAGTTCGGTACGGAGGGTCTTTTTGCCCCCTTTGCGTGGTTTTCTTTAGGGTTTTGTGTAGACCGCAAAGTTATCTTTCCTATCCTCGTTCTGTCTAGAATATCGGGCCTCACTTTGCTGAATCTATTTCATCCCTACGTTTGTCTTTTCATCTTACTCACAGTCATTATGTGTGGGGGGCTGCCTTTTCCTTTGGGGTATTTCTCTGAGGCAAGGTAGGCTTATTTTTCTGTCTTCGGGCTAGTTAGTTTCTCAGGCTGTGCCGAGTTGCATAGGGAGCGTTGGGCGCAATCCACAGCTGCCTCTAGTTGTGTTTGGAGAGGATCAGGAATTGCGGTCTACAGAGTTTCCACGTCTCAGAGCTCGTTCTATTATTTTGGGTTATTGTCAGATCACTGTATGTGCTCTGATCGCTATGTACATTGTGTTACTGAATTGCCTATCATAACAGACGCATCCGTAATGACCCCACCTATAAAACTTTCCCACTAGTTAACCCCTTCAGTGAACACCGTAAAAAAAAAATGAGGCAAAAACCAACGCCAAACAAAAAGTGGAATAACACGCGATCAAAAAGTCGGATATAAATAACCATGGTACCGCTGAAAATGAGCCATGATACAGCATCATCAGCAAAAAAAAATAAAAAGTTATAGTCCTCAGAATAAAGCGATGCAAAAATAATCATTTTTTCTATAAAATAGTTTTTATCGTATAAAAGCGCCAAAACATAAAAAAATGATATAAATGAGGTATCGCTGTAATCGTGCTGACCCGAAGAATAAAATGGCTTTATCAATTTTACCGAACATGGAACGGTATAAACGCCCCCCACAAAAGAATTTCATGAACAGCTGTTTTATGGTCATTCTGCCTCACAAAAATCGGAATAAAAAGCGATCAAAAAATGTCACGTGCCCGAAAATGGTACCAATAAAAACATCAACTCGTCTCGCAAAAAAACAAAACCTCACATGACTCTATGGACCAAAATATGGAAAAATTATATCTCTCAAAATGTGGTAACGCAAAAAATAGTTTTTGCAATAAAAAGCGTCTTTTAGTGTGTGATGGCTGCCACTCATAAAAATCCTCTAGAAAACCCACTAGAAAAGTAAATCAAACCCACCTTCATCACCCCCCCCCCCTTAGTTAGGGAAAGATTAAAAAAATGTATCTATTTCCTTTTTCCCATTAGGGTTAGGGCTAGGGTTAGGGTTGGGGCTAGAGTTAGGGTTTGGATTACATTTATGGTTGGGATTAGGGTTAGGGGGTGTGTCAGGGTTAGGGGTGTGGTTAGGGTTATGGTTGGGATTAGGTTAGGGGTGTGGTTAGGGTTGGGATTAGGGTTTGGGGTGTGTTGGGGTTAGGTGTGTGGTTGGGGTTAGGGGTGTGGTTGGGATTAGGGTTAGGGGTGGGTATGGGTTAGGGTTTCAGTTAGAATTGGGGGTTTCTACTGTTTACGCACATCAGGGGCTCTCTAAACGCAACATGGCATCCCATCTCAATTCCAGTCAATTTTGCATTGAAAAGTCAAATGGCGCTCCTTCCCTTCCAAGCTCTGCCATGCGCCCAAACAGTGGTTTACCCTTACATATGGGGTATCGGCGTACTCAGGACAAATTGTACAACAACATTTGGGCTCCAATTTCTCCTGTTACTCTTGGTAAAATAAAACAAATTGGAGCTGAAGTAAATTTTTTGTGAAAAAAAGTTAAATGTTCATTTTTTTTTAAACATTCCAAAAATTCCTGTGAAACACCTGAAGGGTTAATAAACTTCTTGAATGTGGTTTTGAGCACCTTGAGGGGTGCAGTTTTTAGAATGGTGTCACACTTGGGTATTTTCTATCATACAGACCCCTCAAAATGACTTCAAATGTGATGTGGTCCCTAAAAGAAAATGGTGTTGTAAAAATGAGAAATTCATAGTCAACTTTTAACCCTTATAACTCCCTAAAAAAAATTTTGGTTCCAAAATTGTGCTGATGTAAACTTTACATGTGGAAAATGTTACTTATTAAGTATTTTGTGTGATATATCTCTGTGATTTAAGGGCATAAAAATTCAAAATTAGAAAATAATGAAATTTTCTAAATTTTTGCCAAATTTCAGTTTTTTTCACAAATAAACGCAGGTAATATCAAAGAAATTTTACCACTATCATGAAGTACAATATGTCTCAAGAAAACCATGTCAGAATCACCAGGATCCGTTGAAGCGTTCCAGAGTTATAACCTCATAAAGGGACAGTGATCAGAATTGTAAAAAATTGGCCTGGTCATTAAAGTGCAAACCACCCTTGGGGGTAAAGGGGTTAAAGAAAAAGCTGGATTGTGTGAACTGGACTTGAGAATGGTCAGGAAAGTAGTGATATTAGGCAGCTGCTGAAAAGGTCTGAATTTTTTTTTGTTTATCTTGAATCTTATGTTAGTAGAATGACAGAATTCATGTCAAACAACAGGCAAAATCCGGGCATTTTAGCCTCATCTCAAGAATACCCCCAAAATGCTCACTTTTGAAGAAATTAGATGAAAGAAAAATCGGTCAACATTTTTTGTGACTGGTAACTTTTTTATTTCTCCATCAATGCAGCTTATCTCCTGAAAAAAATTACAGGACAATTTACCCTCAGGACAGCCCTTGGCTGAGCTTCTTACAGACTTTATAGCCTTTTATTGTTGTTGGATCCTAGATCACAGATCTGTCAACAAAAATTCAATGAGTGTCCCTAAAATATCTACTTTTGTGGCAGGCCAGTTTATGGGATTGTCCAACCAGTCATTGCTAGCACAGTTTATGTCTAATGGCAAAACATGTGAACAATTTCCCCTTATGACAACCATTGGCTGAACTTCATAGCTACTCCATTGATTTTAACTGTTGATGTATTCTAGTCAGATTTGTCAGCAAATATTCAATGAATATCCCCAAAACACCAATGTTTGGGCATACTAGCTCATGAGAATGTCTCACCAGCCACCACTAGCAAAAGTTTTTCTCCGGAGGAAAACTCCATGACAATTTTATTTAGGACAATTCTTTACTGAGTCTATACTGTTGATGCATCCCTAATCCCCAATCAGTCAACAAAAACAAAAATCCACAAAACACCCACTCTTGTGGCAGGCAAATTCATGGGTTTGTCCCACCAGACATTCCTGGCACAGCTTATTTCTAGTGGCAAAAACATAAAGACAATTTCACCTTAGGACAACCCTTGGCTGAACTTCAGAAAGACTCAATATATTTTTACTAATGATGGATCCTAGTAGGATCTATTAACAATTATCCAATGAATGCCCCCGAAAGCCAACTTTGCGGGGGGCTAGCTCATCTGATCATCTTACTGGACACCACAGGCAAACACTTTTCTCCAGACGAAAACAGGACAATTTTCGCTTAAGACAACCCCTGGCTAAGCTTCTGATACTTTATAATTTTACAGTTGATGTATCCCAAATCCGGGATCTGTCAACAAAAATGAATGTCCATAAAATGCCCACATTTGGGGTAGTCTAGTTTATGGGATTGTCCACCAGACACCACCGGCACAGCTTATCCAAAATCTACAGGGCAATTTCCCCTTAGGGCAACTCTTGGCTGAGTCTGTTCTGTTGATGGATCCAAAATCCCAGATCTGTCAACAACTATCCAAAGTATGCCTTAAGCTAAGATCATAGAAACAAAATGTAACCATTGCTAGAAATTCTACAAATGTCAGATGAGCTGATGACCTTCGGTATAACAGGTCTCTCAGAATAAAATCAGATCTAAGGCGAGTTTAACAGTTTTGCAAGTCAATGTTAAATCGCTAATTGTGAGTGAAGCCGAAATCTCTTTTCTCGAAGCTTCAAACTTGTTTTAATGACAAATCCCCTGATAAATCATGTAAAAATATATGCAATTCTACTTCAACACGTTGTCAGCAGATTACTAATGACCAAAAGTACCACTAGGCCCTTTAGCGTTCCCTCAGCATCTCTTCATGCTCATAATTAACATACTAATAAAAGAAACTTAAGATCACACATTTTATCTCACAGCCGGGTTGTGAAAAATGTAATTTTTTTCCTATTTCTTTACATGAGAAAACCTTCAGATGTTTAGAAACTTATTTGGAAAATCATTTAAGTTTGTTATAGAATATTAATTACTTGACTTTCATAAATGAAAAATAAGATGCTAAATTTATATTAAGGCATAATTTAACTTTTCACCACATGTTATAGTTATAATCTACAGGAAAAGTCACTTAAAGAGGTTTATTTCTATTCTCTTTATTAAGTAATTTCTGACTAGGCAATTTATTTTTTTACGCTTTGTTTTTTCCTCCCCCTTTCGCAAGAGTCATAACTTTTTTAATTTTCCTGCGACCGTAGCCATAATAGGGTTAAATGAATTGTGTTTTTCAATTACACCATTCACTTTAGCATAAAATGAACTGAAAAATGAGAAAAAAAAATTAAACTGCAGTGAATTTGTGAAAAAAAGCAACTCTTTTATTTTTTAGGGTTTTGTTTTTAGAACATTTATTGTGTAGTAAAAGTGAATGGTAAAATGATTCTCCAGGTCAGTATAAGTACAACGATACTGAACTTGTTTATCTCTTTTTTTATTTTATTTAACTCCTTTCTGATATATGACGTACTATCCCGTCGAGGTGGGGTGGGCCCGTATGACCACCGACGGGATAGTACGTCATACGCAATCGGCCACGCTGCTGACTATCGAAGCTGACATCCGGCACTATGTGCCAGGAGCGGTCACGGACCACCCCCGGCACATTAACCCCTGGCACACCGCGATCAAACATGATCGAGGTGTGCCGGTGGTATAGGGCAGCCCTGCAGGCTTCCCTGAGACCCCCGGAGTTGTACAACAACTTTTGGGGTCCATTTTCTCCTGTTACCCTTGGTAAAATAAAACAAATTGGAGCTGAAATAAATTTTTTGTGAAAAAAAGTTAAATGTTCATTTTTATTTAAACATTCAAAAAATTCCTGTGAAACACCTGAAGGGTTAATAAACTTCTTGAATGTGGTTTTGAGCACCTTGAGGGGTGCAGTTTTTAGAATGGTGTCACACTTGGGTATTTTCTATCATATAGACCCCTCAAACTGACTTCAAATGAGATGTGGTCCCTAAAAAAAAAATGGTGTTGTAAAAATTAGAAATTGCTGGTCAACTTTTAACCCTTATAACTCCCTAACAAAAAAAAAATGTTGGTTCCAAAATTGTGCTGATGTAAAGTAGACATGTGATAAATGTTAATTATTAAGTCTTTTGTGTGACATATCTCTGTGATTTAATTGCATAAAAATTCAAAGTTGGAAAATTGCGAAATTTTCAAAATTTTTTGCCAAATTTCCATTTTTTTCACAAATAAACGCAGGTAATATCAAAGACATTTTACCACTATCATGAAACACAATATATCACAAGAAAACTGAATCACCAAGATCCGTTGAAGCGTTCCAGAGTTATAACCTCATAAAGGGACAGTGGTCAGAATTGTAAGAAATGGCCTGGTCTTTAAAGTGCAAACCACCCTTGGGGGTAAAGGGGTTAACTAATGAAAACAAATGTAAAAAAAAATTGAAAAAACAAAATTTTAGAGTCAACATCTTCTGTGACCAGTAACTTATTGATGATGTGTTTTTTTTATTTTCACCTTTTATTGTTTTGTTTTTTTGCGTTGTTTTTCTAGGAATGTGCAGCAACTGAAATTTGCAGTTATGGCATTTAGGTTTGTTTTCTCTCTATGGACTTTGCCATATGCACTAATTAATTTTATATTTTGATAGATCATACTTTTACAGACACAACACAGCGATACCAGCATCTGACCAGCACCTTGCACACATTCCACATCACAGAAGAGGGTGAGAATGTGATAGGAACCAGTACACTGGAAATCACATCATTTAAATGCTGCTGTCAGTGATCAGAGCTCAGCTCCAGTTGCTGCTGTTACTGGATATAGCTATATGTAGCACAGCTCCTGAGCCTCATACACTGGCACCCGATGTGTGACATACTTGTATGTTTGATGTTGGGAAGAGTTTAAAGGGATTGCCCCATAGACAATTAATCATTTGTCTTAAGGCGAGATGATAAATGTATGATTGATGGAGGTCCAATCACTGGAAACCCCACCAATTCTAAGAATGGTGGCTCCAAAATCACTGGTGTGTAAGGTGTGGTAGTGAGCATGTGCGACCATACCTCTTATAGAAAGTGAAGGAAATAAGAGGTCGCACATGCTCAGTACTACTTCATTCAGACAGGGCACTTTTGTTCTCATTTAGTCATCAATGGAGAAGAAATAATTTTTTTGAAGAGGTCATCCTAGGACGGAAAAAGCTTTTTCCCCAAATAATATCACCACACCTTTCCCACAAAATTCAAAAGGAGCTACGTTACAATACCAGAAACATCCTGTGGAGCGGTGTAATGCTATTTCTGGAGGAAAGTAGCCATGTTTTCCTACTTTTGGACAATCTGTTTAACATGATAGAAGATTACTAATCTACCCAAAATGTATGGTTTTTTTCTAGATCTTAAATATTGTAATTTGATGCATTTTGCTATACGCCTCAAACGCTTTTCTCATCATCATGCCACTTAATGGCCATTATAGTTTACACCAAATTTTTGCACATCAACATGGCACACACTTTGAATAAATATGCAGTTTGTTGGAACTTTTTAAAAAGACCCTACTTTTTAGGCATTTTTTAAATTATGCAGAAAGTGTCCAATCACAAAAATTTCTTCTTTGTTTCATTTTGGTGCATTTTTCTCAGTAAATCAGATTTCCATTTCTCAGCTTGATTTGTGTCATTACTATATAACTAGAACATTATGTATCTGACATGAGCTCTACCTGGAAACAGTGGGCCAGACTGACAAAGCTTGCTCTAAACTGAGGAGTAGGAGTCCCTGCTTTCCCCTTCTTAGTATTTACCCTTTACTACCCACACAAGGATCTGGACATCTGCGTATCCCAGGACACAAACACAGCAGTTTAGATATCCAAGGCGTGAGGCCAAGAGAAGGTTAGAGCAGGTGAGGGCAGGCACATACTCAAAAAGAAGGTCAGGGGAGGCAGAGATAATGAAATACAAAGGACTAGCCTAAGGTTTGGGTTGAGATGGAGAGGAATCGAGGTATTGACATAAACTGGGTCAGAAACCAGAAAACACTGAAGTGCAACTATGGATGGACAAGAAGAACAGAACCCTGTTGTTAAGGCAAGGAGCGCTAGTAGAGTGCTGCTTAAGTATGCTTGGTCTAATAAGCATTGCTAGGAACAGAAGGACTAGGATACATCCTGGCCTTCTAATAGTCTGGGAGTCAACATACACCCTGGAGATACCGCCTGTTGTCCCAGAAAGAGAAATGTCAGTGGCCGCATGACCATCATAAGAGAACAGAAAAAGAGTGGAGAAGACCATCAACAAGCTTTATACTGGAAGATTAAGACTATGTTTCCACTTGCCGTCTTGCTGTTTTTTCAGCATTTTTTTTCTGCAGCAAAACCTGATCTCTTTGCAGGTTTTGCTGCATTTTTGGTGCTTTTTGCTGCATTTTCTGTGCGTTTATATCATGCTAC
The DNA here is from genome assembly GCF_032444005.1 of Ranitomeya imitator. Lineage (NCBI taxonomy): Eukaryota > Metazoa > Chordata > Amphibia > Anura > Dendrobatidae > Ranitomeya > Ranitomeya imitator. The sequence continues at coordinate 792,506,660 of NC_091282.1, read as the reverse complement.
ATTGCTGATAAAGTTTAATGCACAAAAAAAAAACTCATTCGAATTTTTTATTATTATTATTATTATTATTTATTTATATATCATTCACCATTGATTCCATGGTGCTGTAAATGAGAAGGTTTTACATACAAATTACAGATATCACTTGCAGTAAGCAAACTAACAATTACAGACTGATACAGAGGGGTGAGGACCCTGCCATAGCGAGCTTACATTCTACAGTATGGTAGGGAAGGAGATAGTAGGTTGGGGGTTGCAGAAGCCCCGGTATTGGTGCGGCGGTAGCTCTGGTTAGTGAGTTGGTGGGGAGGAATTGAAGGGAGCAGACGTGAAGGAAGGAGCTCCAGTGAGAAGGGGTCCAAGGAGCCAGGGAAGTGAAGAATCCACCCGTGGTGCCCGAATCCACACCGACCGTAGTCAGGGACTGGCCCTAGACTAGTGGAGGAACTGCAAGTCTCATCTAGCAAACCAGAGGCTGTAGTATCTGCATGTGCTACAGCCAAATCCACACACATTCACTGAAAAGGCAGCCACATAGGGTCAAGGGGACCAAAAGGACGTCACCCAACAGGACCTGAGGCTGCTGCCTTGGGACACTGTGTGTGAGGCGCAGGGCAGGAGGGTGAAGCCAGCGCAGAGAGATGGCCAGGGAAGGTACACAAGCAAGGGAGTCTCAGAAAAGTGCACCCAAATTACCTGAGAGCTGGCTGGACCACAGACCCGGAGGACACAGTACCCAGCTGGGGACTGTAAGCATCAGACTGTGAGTAAAACTGTGAAGACTGCACCCAGGTGTGTCCTCAAAGTTATTTACTGCATCACCTGCCCTGCACTACAACAGTCCATCATTGACTTTAACACTTTAACTGCCCTGGAGCCTAGCTCTACCCGTGGAGAGCTGTACCATCTCTGCTGCATCACCAACTGCCCCAGTGGACCTGAACCACAGTGTCGGCCATTTTCCTTATTGCCGAACACCACAGGTGGCGTCACAAACTAATCCCCTATAAACTTTATTCCTTTCCCCTTCATTTCATTTTTATTGGACATCCAGGGCTAGGGACCGGGTCACTTCTGCCGTGACAATCCCCAAAGAACAGCCAGACTCGGCCTGAGTACCCCACGGCCCTGGAGGGCGCTCCACAGACGTAGCCTGATGGGAGTAGTAGTATCTCATCAGTCGATGCCTGCTGACCTGCAGTAAGCTTTTTACTGTGGGTCATAGAATCTCTGCGGGGTCACGCTGACATCTGATAGCATTATCAGCAGCGCTCTGACCTAAGGTAACTATCTTAATGGCTGCAACGTTACCACCGATCAGATTCACCGGTGTTTCTCACGCTGCAGATTTGACTGACTCAATTGAAATTAATGGGTGAAAAACACTAAAAATCAGGACAAAGAATTGGCATGCTGCAGAAAAAATGCACTGCAATTACACAAAGGAAAATGACAGATCATGTGCACAACACTTCAGGATTCTCATTGAATTAGCTGACATAAGGCTAAGTTCACACTAGGCATATTTTAGGATTTTTTTTTTAATTTTTCAATGCAAATTATCAACTGCGTTTAACAGTACCAGCAAAATTCTATGAGACTTCAGAAATGTCACTCACTAACCTTGCTTTTTTTGTCATCAGGATTTTGTGCTTTGCATATTTCTTTGCACAATGGAGCATGTCACTTCTTTCAGCGTTTTTTTACCCATTGAAATGAATGTGTGGTGAAAAAAGCTCCAAAAACGCAGGTATCAGGTTTCTCTGCACTTTTTTTGTGCCAAAACCTGATTCTATTGAACAGGACTTTTTTTTTATCAATGCTAAACTTTATCAGCATGCATGCAGAAGAGGCAAATCTAGCATGCCAAAACAGCCCCCAAAAATACATAAAAAATGCAAGTAAAACAGGCTTTTTTCTGCTGCTTCTTTCCTGCTGAAAGATCAGGTTTGAAATTAAGTTGGAGGCACACTCAACTTGTACAGTGGACGAGGTGCTAGCTGAACAGGACCGATCCAAAATGCAACAGGAGAAGGTTATACCACCTGCACCCTCAATTATTTGCAAAAGTTTTAAATAAGGCTACTTTCACACTAGCATCGTGCACTGCACATCGATATGCGTCGTTTTGTAGAAAAAACGCATCCTGCAAAAGTGCTTGCAGGATGCGTTTTTTCTCCATTGACTTGCATTAGCATCGCATTGCGATGTTTCGCCACATGTCGCAACCGTTGTGCGACGGTTGCGCCGTGTTGTGGCGGACCGTCGGCTGCAAAAAACATTACATGTAACGTTTTTTGCTGCCGACGGTCCGCCATTTCCGACCGCGCATGCACGGCCGGAACTCCGCCCCCTCCTCCCCGCACCTCACAATGGGGCAGCGAATGCGCTGGAAAAATGCATCCGCTGCCCCCGTTGTGCGGCACATTCACTGCTAGCGTCAGTACGTCGGCCTAACACACTGCGAGAGGCCAAGTACGACGCTAGTGTGTAAGTAGCCTAAATGAAACACCTCCACAGCAGCGCTGAAACATGTGCTTCCAGACACCTCATCTCCATGCAAATCCCCGTCACCTTAAACCATGCAGCATTTGTTGGGCCAATTAAAATCAACTATAGATAGCGTTGTTTGAAAAAGACCTAGATGGGGTCGAAACGTCACACGCGTCTTGATTTTTTTGCCTGTCACACAAAAATTCTTTTTTTGTTTCTTTTGTGGTGTCATAATTGTCATTTATTAAAAACTTTTGAAAATGATTGAGAGTGCCGCTGGTTTATGCTTCGCCAAGAGATCAGGTTTTGCTGCTGATAAAATGTGTAGTGTGAATTTACCCTACGGTATATTAGTTTTCCCAAATTTTCTTCATTTTTTGGGGTAGCAACTCTGAGGAAAAGAAAAAGCTTTTGCCACTAAGGTAAATTTACTGAATATTCATCTAGTTCTACATTTTTAAGTTCACTCATTGGAAAACAGCATTTTATTGAATTAACTCTACATTTTTCTCCAAAGGCCTGGAATCACTTTATTTTCTGAGCATATTCAACGCCCACACGAATTTCAAAGGATCCAACATTTTTTTTATCTTTGTTTAGAGTTACCAAAATATTTACCTCTGTCTTTGTGTTATAGAATGATTATTACCAAGGGAGCCACTTTTAATCAAATTGTCAGCGTGTACAGACACAGATGGTTTTCTCTTTGTATATTAAACTCTCCACTGTACAGGGGCTGCCAGACAATAGCTAATGTATCACTTTTATTATCAAGCACTTATTGTTGTCTCAGGGGCTCTGCGGGTTCAGGCAGATGGCAGAGAGTGCGAACAAAGAGTGGCTGTCCAATAGAGGGAGAAAAATATTGTACCTCAGGGCAAACGTTTTGTGGCCAAATGCTCATTCTCATGACAGTTAGCTCTCACAACTGCTCCATACACACAAACAGTCAACTGAGCTTTATGTGTTCTCCATGTGGACAACAGACATCGTTAAACGACCCAAGAGTCATCTGTCCCATCCAGATCCTATAGTCTCCTGGACATCTTTATGCTTCCAGACCTCACTATCATTGTTACGATTCATCTGTTACCTCTAGGCACCTCTTTCTTCATCCAAAGCTCACTATCCCCACCCCAAAGTCCTCAGTCAACCCCCACCAAAGTCTTGTCCACCCATAGTCCTCTGAAGTCTCCATAGTCCTTTGACCACTTCTAATCCCCTCCAAGGTCCTCTGTACCTTCACAAAATACTTTGTACCTTCACTAAGTCCTGATCGCAGTCATCTGCCCAAGCCAAAGTCTTTCGACCTCACCCAAAGTCCTTTCCTCTCCCAAAGTCATCTGCCCCCCACATCCACACAAATTCCTTTGTCCCCACTACATTGCCTTTTGTTTCCCACAAAGTCTTGTCTTGCTTCCAAAGTCATGTCCTCTCCCAAAGTTGTCTCCCCAACCCCAAGTTCTCCACCACCCTACAAAATCCTTTATCCCTCATCAAGTATTCTATTTCCCACAACATTTTCTGTCCCTCTACAAATTTCTATTACCCTTAAAGTCCCCTCTAAAGTCCTCTATTCCCCCACAAAGTGATCTGTCCCCCTAAAAGATCTTCTGCTACCCACAAAGCCCTCATAAAAGCCCTTTGTCCCTCAGCAAAGTCTTCTTTCTCGCCACACAAGTCTTCTATCTTGCCACAAAATGTTTCTCTCCCGTCACAAAGTCCCTTGAACTCTTCAAACATCTCTCCCCTTCATATCTAATCATCTGGTCCTGCAGAAAAGATTCAGCTTGGTCACCTTACATATAATATGTATGGGAGCATATGATAGCAAGTTTCCATGAAATATAATATACGGATTGCAGGGTGTCCCTGCAGAGAGAAAAGGGAATGTTTTAAAAGTATTGATTTCCAGCAGAGGTGCTGCCCTCCTGCATGAGCGGTGAATGTAATAACTAGCGATAAAATGTTCACCTCCCTTTTTTCTAGAATGTAAGTAACTCCCTAAACTAATATAATATTTACTTTACTCCAAATGGTGAATGCCAAAACAGATTCAAAAAAGTCAAAATGAATGAATGGCTGTTTTTGGGTCATATTGCTTATTTTCCCAAAAAATTGAATAAATAGAAGCCAAACACATAGTAAGACATAAAAATAACCCTACAGATTTGGTGTCACAATAACTGTAAAACAAAGTTCAAATGCAATTTTTTATGCAAAGTGAATATCATTTAGATAAAAATGCAAAAACATAAGAAAGTGAAAATCAAAGTTAGAGCAATCATGGATCTTTCCGCACATCAAGTACTCCACAAGTTCCCAGTTGTGTATAAATAAAACCACTACTATGTATATTATTTGCCATTGTGATAGACAGCTGTAGGTTTTATCTTGCCATTACAATATATTATCTTTGAAATATCAAACCTTATATTTTTTTTTTATACCAGCTATTATACAAACCGATTGTTGAAATTGTCTTTCATTTCCAAGAAGTGTCAGCTTGATCTGTAGTGTGAAATTGCACATACTTTACGTCGCTTAACATAATGGAAGTAATATCTATAATGGTTACCTCCGTCACGTTCTCGCATTGTGCCAACTGCAAAGAGAAATTATCAGATATTTGAACTTATTTTAAAGCCTTTGTACAATTAAAAAACAACAATGGTAGATGATGGGGAAAAGAAAAAAATGGCAAAAGCTTGTGAAATGACCAAATGAACATTAGTGATGAACGAATTTGCCAAGATTAGAATTCAGTTTGATCGATTTTGGCCTGGAGTGCGATTCTTTATTTCACTATAAGATATTCTCCACACCTTAGAATATAAATGAAGACTAAAATAAGCTGCTCACATTTCCCACTGCTGCAACTCCCCTTTCAGTCTCCTGCAATATTTCATCCACCTCCTTTTTCCTTAGGTGCACAATATCTTCTTCTGGCATCTTCAGCTCCTGCCACTGCCAGGGCTCCTGGCCCAGAGTAGCCCTCATAAGTCACAGCACACATCAAGATGCCATGATTCTTTGAGGCCAAGTCAATGCCTTAGCGGTAAGTGGTCCTTAGAGGTCACGATGTGTTCAACTCAAAGCCTAGTTAGAACTTAGCACTGATAATAACCACCAAGCCGCCTCTTATGGCACTGAAAATACCAGTTTAGGGTGAAGATCTTATTGTGTTTGCATCCTGATGAAGAACTCAGATAACTTTCAAATGCTTAGATATTAAAAACCACATCCCGTTTATCAGGTCTCTAGGATTATGCCTGAGGAATTTGTTCAACAAGCGCAGAGAAACCACTCTGATTTTACCACTTAAAGTCTAGTCTGAGCATGGCAAAAGTAAGCACTGAGCCCTCTTATGGCACCAAAAACACCGGCACAGGGTGAAGATGTTGGATGAGGATGTCATGCGGTGAAAGAAAGAGGAGACCCAATGTAGCTTTATCGAAGACCAAACGGAAGCAGTGGCACCAGAACAGATGAGCATTTATTTTTAATTTATTATAATTTTTTATCATTTAAAAAAAAAACATTTCCCGCACTCAGAGGAGATCAGCATTATGGCTGCTGGCCATTATTTTGCTGAATTAGCAAAAAGTAAAATAAGGTAAAAAAAAATAAAGGATTCTTGAGAATCCAAATTTTGTCGTGAAATTAATTGAATGCAATGACACAAAATTCAAAATCCAAAGACAGAATTATGTAGTTATTTTTTTCACCTTTTCACCAGACTCCACCAGTTTCCAGTGTGACACCTGAAGAAGTCTGGATACAGGAGAAACGCGTTGTGGATTTAAATAAAAAAATATATAATTTTTTATTTTCTTTCAGCTTATTTCACCATCCCTCAACAATACAGGAGCACCTTATACCTGGTTTTCCTAATTCACCACACTCTGTTAGGTTGCACCCATTGTATTGCACATGTGTTTTTTGGAGTTGTACTCTTAGGCCTCTTTCACACTTCCGTCTTTTCATATCTGTCGCAATCCGCCGTTTTGGGAAAAAAACAGATCCTGCAAATGTGCTCGCAGGATGCGTTTTTTGCCCATAGACTTGTATTAGCGATGGATCAAGACGGGTTGCCACACGTCGCGTCCGTCGTGTGACGGATCCGTCGTGTTTTGGTGGACCGTCGTCACAAAAAAATGTTCAATGTAGTGTTTTTTTGTCCGTCGCGTCCGCCATTTTTGACCACGCATGCCAAACTCCGCCCCCCCCTCCCCGGACTGCAGAATGGGCAGCGGATGCATAAAAAAACTGCATCCGCTGCCCACGTCGTGCAAAACTTTAACAACGTTCGTCGGTACGTCGGCCCGACGCATTGTGACGGACCCGTACCGACGGAAGTGTGAAAGAGGCCTTAGCTCAACTTTGATAGATGTGAATATTCCCCTTACTTGGTTTTAATAGTTTTCGTATGCTCAGAAAGTGCTACTTTCTCTCCTTTTTCCCAAAGAAACATCATACATTGGTATTAAGCAGGATTGAAGGTTTTTTTTAATCGTTTCACCCGACTTTAAAAAATGTTCCTTATTTTCCAGCACATTATAAGGTAAATTGAATGATGTCAACCCAAACTACAGCTCATCCTGCAAAAAACAGTCCCTCATACTGCTCTGTGGACCAAAAAAAAAAAGATGGCTCATGGAAGAAGATGAGGAAAAAATGAAAATACGCAGAGGTGAGAAGGGCTGAAATCATGTATACAAGAGAGATATAATTGTGCAGTATGAAAAGGTTTTAGCATTTTGTAGCATTTTATTTAAATACATTTTTTAAAAACAATAAATAGAATAACTTTATATGATGTAATTTGCTTTTATTATTAAGCATAATTAAAATATAATAATATTGATTACTCTATAAAATGATTTATCGTATACACTTTTTATGAGCCAAAGTGTAAAAAAAAAAAGCAAGAGGTTTTGTAAGCAGCTATTTTCCAGGTAGTGATTCAAGAAATGATACAGTTTCTTTGTAGAGAGTCTCGGCTACTAATCATAAAAAGTTGGAATCAGCATTTTATAGCAAGAGAAAGCAAATGTTTTGCCGGATAGCTCAATTTTGTTCTGGTTTATAGCGTTCCTTGTCTCTAACGTCTAATGCCCCCTCAGATGCAGAAAATTGTACTGCTCTATCACTGTCCGTGTGATTTATAAAGCATCTTAACTGGAGAACAGAGTCACTAACTGAATATCCATGAACCCTCAGCATTTCCCACTATCAGCAATACAGAACTAAAGATAATTGAGTCGTCGTGATAAGAACTCCAGGAGCCGCCGTGTACGGAGAAGGTGGCACGATTCACAAGTCATCCTCAAGAATCAATTTCCATTTTGACTTTTTTTTATTGAAACAATTAAATATGTCTATTATTATATCTATGGGTTTGTCAAGTGGTATCAGAGTTATAAGACAGTGGTACCTTGACCCATAGCTGTGACCACTGCATTATAACAAAGCCATACAGCCCAGGCTCATTGTAATTCTGTGAGCACAAGGCATAAATACCATTTGTGATATTTACATTATCTTTAAGAACATTACTGCTCTCTCAGTCTACTGAACATAAAGAGCAGTTTATCTTATTTAATTTATTGATCAACCTATGCAAAGATATAACTCTTTGTAATATTCTCTATAATACCATGTTACTTCCTCTTCTCACATAGACAATGCTGAATTGCTGGTTTATCTGTCCATGTTCTTTTATAAGATGCTTTGAACTGCTGCTCTAGCAAAAATCCAATGTCAAAAAGTATTTACTTTATTGTCAGGAATAAAGATAGCTCTGTGGAAACTCTTCTTTTGATGTGTCTTAAATGTACAAGATGGGAACATCCCTTTAAATCTCCCAAAAAAAAACAAGCTAAAAATATGTATCCAAATGTTCTGCTTTTACTCTTAGTACAAGAATAAAATTTTCAGACACATCTGAAATTCTCAGATATTTTTTTTCATGTATAGAGCATTATAGTTCATGGATTTTTTTACATGTATGTTTTTGGGGGGTGAAACAGCAATCTTCAAATAAAAGTGGAAAGTTGTCTGATTTTGACCTAACTCGAAAATCATAATTGTCTATTCAGCTCAATATATGTCCATCCGTGTTGCATCCCAGGGCTGTCAGTTTTATATTGTCTAGTGGGTAGAAGATTGGGAATTGTTTTTGCATACTAGAAAAAAGGAAGCCACAATGATGGTAAGAACGGACACATGGATAAAAAAAAACAACTCTAAGATAAAATTCGGATAAAAAATGGATCAAATTTGGATTAACTGAAAGGTCCGTCAGGATGTACGAGTCTGGGAAAGAATAAAATTCCTTACTTTAATCAACTACTATTTGCTGTGATTCGAAGTGGTAAAAAAAGAGCAAATATAAAATAATAATAAAATATAATATAAAATAATATTAGTAAAAACCCTAAATAACTTCTATTTCATCCAAATATTTTGTAACCAGCTAATGGGACGGATTCATACACCGTCTTCAAATGTCAAAAGCTTGGATCTTTGTCAGCATCCGTTGACAGCGTACAGTATGTACAGGCATAAAACGTACAGGTTGTATGATCAATGATGAACAAAAGATAATCAAGATCCAGCTTAATGGAGCCCTTACTATACCGAAGCTTCAAAATTTCAGGCATACATAAAATTACTCCAGAGGAGGACTGAATTACGTTTGTGAAAAAATATCTCAATTTTTACATCACGTAAAACAGACTTTGTAAAAGGTGCTCTAGAAGAATAATAATAAGGAGTAAAGGAAAAACAACAAAAAAAAAACACCAGAAACGAGACAAAACAAAAAAGTTGAAATTCAATAATGAACCGGACTGAAAGTCTTGCAAGGCCAAAAACCACCTGGTCTCTCTTGTATTCTTCCCTGTATCTTGTGTCACTTTAATGTGTAAATGGCCCGAACCTTCTTTTGGATGATAAAGCCTTAATGACTTTATTGGCACTTAAGAGCCAGACATTCTCTTTCTATAATTGCATAGCTCTTTTCTGCCAAACTCAACTTTCATCTTATACTATTAGGTCAAAGTAAGCTTTTTTGGCGCTCCCTTTAGGAAGGGAGATAGCACGCTGGCCCACTGGTTTTCAAGAAGCTTCTCTGTCTCCACAATCCTTTGAAAACTACCAAGATAAGCTTTGATGTCATATTCCAATACCATCTTCCTCAAAATGTTCTACACTAAGTTTTGAGATGCATGCTGTGGTCCTTGCACAATTTTATGTCTCTTTGACAATGCTTGTGTCTGCAGCTGCAGAGACAGGATCATTTTCTGCTGGAGTGGCACCAAATAAAGGTTACAATGCCAGATGGTGAGTATAAGACTAGGGGCAGGGACTTTAGGTTTAAAGCATCACTCCAACAGTGAAAAAAATGCTGCAGTGGTGCTTTAAAAGAGGGGGTTGCCCCGGGGTAGCACCAGGAACAGAGTAGACTGTTCCCTAGGAAGACACTGAGGAGGAAAAATATTCTACTTTTTTACTCCCCATTGTTTACCTTGTCTTTCTTCATTAAACCTGTAAGAGTTAATGAGGAAAGACAAGTAAATGAACACTTCTGACAGCTGGATCAAAGTGGTGGTGGACATTCTGCAATCACTGCCTTCGGCAACACAAAAGTGTTTTCTTTTATTCCTTATGAAAGATATTATTCTGGCTATGTCTTTATTTACCAGATAACTATAGGATTAGTAATGGATAGATGTGTTATAGATGCCTTTTCCTTTACTAAGACATGGGCTTCATGTCACTGGACAATACAAAGGTAACATCAACCCCACAAATATGAACCCCACTTTCCACTGCTACAGGGCAAGTGGGAAGAGCCATGCAAAGTACCAGAATTGGCGCATATAATAGATGTGCCTTTTCTGGGCAGCTGTGGGCTGCTATTTTTAGGCTGGGGTGGGTCAATATCCATTGCTCATTACCAACCTGAGAATAGCAGCCCCCAGCTGTCTGCTTTAGCTTGTATAGTTGTCAAAATGCCCCCCATGCAATTTTTTATTATTATTTATTTACAGAGCAGGTGCCGACTGATGAATACTCCTATCAGCTGCTCCTGTTATTAGCAGCAGCAAGCATAGACTGATGGGTGCAGTAGTCCCATCAGCCGACACTAATGTACGGAGGTAAACTTTATATTTCTGATCTCAGCTGCGAGCTCACTTTGTCATTTGACAACGTGAGAACCGCTGTTCTCTGACCAGCAGTGATGATTTTACCGCCTATCAGAAGCGGTGTTTGCCGTGCTGTCATGCACATGACAGTGCAACAAACACCCGATGTTCAGAGGGCTGAACTTGAACAGTAACATGGACTTCCTCGTGAAATCAGTATTCGCTGTCTGTGCCTGAACAATAGGTGTTTCGAACGCAGGGGTGAACCTAGCCTCTCTGCTGTCTGAGGCGAACTTCAAAATGGCGCCCTCCCATCGTTATAAAATCAGTACAAATAAATCTGGTTTACTCTTTTCTAGCCTAACCTGACGCACATGTAAAATACATACACTTTTAAATAGGACTATATTGAGGAAATAGGAAAGATTTTTTAAGCCTCCACCACAATAAGGTAGACTGTTTTGGGCCAGCTCTACTCTACTCTATCGTAGTAAACATTTGTTAAAATATCCAATACAATTTAGGTATATTTTTATTTTCCAATTTTTAAAATGATCAATAATATCACATACAGGGGACAAACACCATCTCACCATGACCAAACCATATATTACCACCACATAGTGACCTATATTACCACATACAAAGGAACAAATACCACCACACCATGTCCAGACAACATATTAACACCACATAGAGACCTCTAAAACCACATACAAGGAACAAGTACCATCACAGCATGTCCAGACACCATATTACCACCTCAGTGACCGAATAATACCACATACAAGGAACAAATACCACCACACCATGACCAGACCACATATTACCACCATATGGTGAACGAATAATACCACATACAAGGGACAACTACCACCACACCATGACCAGACCACATATTACCACCACATAGTGACCAAATAATACCACACCATAACCAAACCACATATTACCACCACATGGTGACCAAATAATAACACATACAAGGAACAAATATAACCACGCCATGGCTGGACAACATATTACCACCACATAGTGACTGAATACTACAATACTAATCATTACCATACCCTCTGGTTCGCCCATAAGGCGGTGGCTAGGGGCTGCTTTATCAAAATGGCTGCAACAGCTAAGAGAAAATATAATTCGGCCCTTCAATTTGCCCTAGACGAAATAGCTCGCCTCGAATCTGCCCATAAAGTGTCTCCTACCCCGGCACTCTTTTCTGATCTCTCTAAGGCCTGCATGCATGTTCGCCATTTGCTTCTATATAAAGTTGAGAATGCCTTGAGGAAAACCAGAGCCAAATTCTATGCATTTGGAGACCGGGCAGGTGCTGTTCTGGCTAGGCGTGTCAGGAGGAGAGAGGCCCAATCCAAGATTCCATTCCTGCTTGGGTTCCCGTGTTTATAATCTTATCCATATTGCTGAGGAGTTTGCTTCCTATTATTCCTCACTCTATGATCTTGGTTCTGATTAAGGGATCCCTCAACCCTCGCAGGAGCTAATTTTGGCGTTCCTGGAAAAAGCCAATCTCCCTTCGGTCAGCGCGGAGCAGCTTTCCTTTCTGAATTCTCCCATTATTGAATCTGAGCTATCTCAAATTATCAGGGATGCTAATAAGTGTTCTTCTCCAGGACCAGACGGTTTTCCTTTTCTTTATTATGCACATTTCTTCTCTGTCCTCTCCCCTTACCTTTTACACTTATTTAACAACTGGTTGTCGGTAGGTAGCATCAGGGCTGAGGGGTTGGAGGCTTCCATTGCGACTCTTCCTCAACAGGGGAAACCCACAACCTCCCTGGGGAATTTTCGCCCCATAGCCCTCCTGAATTGCAACGTTAAAATATATCCTAAAATTTGGGCCAATAGATTGCTTTCGGTGCTCCCCAGCCTTATACACCCCGACCAAGTCGAGTTTGTTCCCGGCAGACAGACCAGAGACGGCACTAGGCTTTCTGATCGATCTTCTGGATGTGGTGGAGAGGGAGGGTCTCCTGTTGTGAATTCTGTGGCTGAGTTCACTTCTGTGGTCACAAGTGGTATTGCAGTCTCTGGGCTTCCTCCCTCAGGTGTTTTGGTGAGCTCGTTGGCTGCCTTGCTATTTAGCTCCACCTGAGTCTGTCTTCCTTGCTCCTTGTCAATGTTCCAGTGTTGGATCTGAGCTACTGCATCTTTCCTTGGGTCTGCTGCTCTGCTAGATAAGTGCTTCTAGTTTGTTTTCTGTTTTTTCTGTCCAGCTTGCTATTAACTTTTGCTGGAAGCTCTGAGAAGCAAAGGGGTGCACCGCCGTGCTGTTAGTTCGGCACGGTGGGTCTTTTTGCCCCTTTGCGTGGTTTTTGTTTTAGGGTTTTTTGTAGACTGCATAGTTCTCTTTGCTATCCTCGCTCTGTCTAGAATATCGGGCCTCACTTTGCTGAATCTATTTCATTCCTACGTTTGTCTTTTCATCTTGCTAACAGTCATTATATGTGGGGGGCTGCCTATTCCTTTGGGGTATTTCTCTGAGGTAAGTCAGGCTTGTATTTCTATCTTCAGGCTAGTCAGCTCCTCAGGCAGTGCCGAGTTGCATAGGTAGTGATAGGCGCAATCCACTGCTGCTTATAGTTGTGTGAGGATAGATCAGGTACTGCAGTCTACAGAGATTCCACGTCTCAGAGCTCGTCCTATTGTTTTTGGTTATTGCCAGATCTCTGTATGTGCGCTGATTACTGCACACTGTGTTGCCTGATTGCCGGCCATAACAGTACAAGGAGCCGCCAATGATTCCCAATAGAGGGAAAAAAGAAATCCTGACATCATTTTTTTTTCTTAGCTCTGTCTTCAGTCTTTTTTTTCCCCTAGACATTAGAGTGCTTCAGGACACAGCTGTGGACATGGATATTCAGGCTCTGTGCTCCTCAATGGATAATCTCGTTGTAAATGTACAAAAGATTCAAGATACTATTGATCAGAAATCGATGCTAGAACCAAGAATTCCGATTCCTGATTTGTTTTTTGGTGACAGAACTAAGTTCCTGAGCTTCAGAAATAATTGTAAGCTATTTTTGGCCTTGAAACCTCATTCTTCTGGTAATCCTATTCAACAGGTTTTGATTATTATTTCTTTTTTGCGCGGCGACCCACAGGACTGGGCGTTTTCTCTTGCACCAGGAGATTCTGCATTGAGTAATGTTGATGCATTTTTCCAGGCGCTGGGATTGCTTTACGATGAGCCTAATTCAGTGGATCAGGCTGAGAAAAATCTGCTGGCTTTATGCCAGGGTCAGGATGATGTAGAAGTATATTGTCAGAAATTTAGGAAGTGGTCAGTACTCACTCTGTGGAATGAATCTGCACTAGCGGCTTTGTTCAGAAAGGGTCTCTCTGAAGCTCTTAAGGATGTAATGGTGGGATTTCCTATGCCTGCTGGTTTGAATGAGTCTATGTCCTTGGCCATTCAGATCGGTCGTCGCTTGCGCGAGCGTAAATCTGTGCACCATCTGGCGGTATTGTCTGAGAGTAAACCTGAGCCTATGCAGTGCGACAGGACTATGACTAAAGTAGAACGGCAAGAACACAGACGTCTGAACAGGCTGTGTTTCTATTGTGGTGATTCTACTCATGCTATTTCTAATTGTCCTAAACGCACTAGGCAGTTCGATAGCTCTGCCGTTATTGGTACTGTACAGTCCAAATTCCTTTTGTCCATTACCTTAATGTGCTCTTTGTCATCGTATTCTGTCATGGCGTTTGTGGATTCAGGCGCTGCCCTGAATCTGATCGATTTGGATTATGCTAAACGTTGTGGATTTTTCTTGGAGCCTTTGCGGTGTCCTATTCCGTTGAGAGGAATTGATGCTACACCTTTGGCCAAGAATAAGCCTCAGTACTGGGCCCAGCTGACCATGTGCATGGCTCCTGCACATCAGGAAGTTATTCGCTTTCTGGTACTGCATAATTTGCATGATGTGGTCGTGTTGGGGTTGCCATGGCTACAAACCCATAATCCAGTATTGGATTGGAACTCTATGTCGGTAACCAGCTGGGGTTGTCAGGGAGTACATGGTGATGTTCCATTTTTGTCTATTTCGTCATCCATTCCTTCTGACATCCCAGAGTTCTTGTCGGACTTTCAGGATGTATTTGAAGAGTCCAAGTCTGATGCCCTACCTCCGCATAGGAATTGTGATTGTGCTATCGATTTGATTCCTGGTAGTAAATTCCCTAAGGGTCGTTTATTTAATTTGTCCGTACCTGAACACACCGCTATGCGCAGTTATGTGAAGGAGTCCCTGGAGAAGGGACATATTCGCCCATCGTCGTCACCATTGGGAGCAGGGTTCTTTTTTGTAGCCAAGAAGGATGGTTCGCTAAGACCGTGTATTGATTACCGCCTTCTTAATAAGATCACTGTTAAGTTTCAGTATCCCTTGCCATTGATTTCTGACTTGTTTGCTCGGATTAAGGGGGCTAGTTGGTTTACTAAGATTGATCTTCGTGGTGCGTATAATCTGGTGAGAATCAGGCAGGGAGATGAATGGAAAACGGCATTTAATACGCCCGAGGGTCATTTTGAGTATCTGGTGATGCCGTTCGGACTTGCCAATGCTCCATCTGTTTTTCAGTCTTTTATGCATGACATTTTCCGTGAGTATCTGGATAAATTCTTGATTGTTTACTTGGATGACATTTTGATCTTCTCAGATGATTGGGAGTCTCATGTGAAGCAAGTCAGAATGGTTTTCCAGGTACTGCGTGCTAATTCCTTGTTCGTGAAGGGATCAAAGTGTCTCTTCGGTGTGCAGAAAGTTTCATTTTTGGGGTTCATCTTTTCCCCTTCTACTATCGAGATGGATCCGGTTAAGGTTCAGGCCATCCAGGATTGGACTCAGCCGACATCTCTAAAAAGTCTGCAGAAATTCCTGGGCTTTGCTAATTTTTATCGTCGCTTCATCTGTAATTTTTCTAGCATTGCCAGACCATTGACCGATTTGACCAAGAAGGGTGCTGATTTGGTTAATTGGTCTTCTGCTGCCGTGGAAGCTTTTCAGGAGTTGAAGCGTCGTTTTTGCTGTGCCCCTGTGTTGTGTCAACCTGATGTTTCTCTTCCGTTCCAGGTCGAGGTTGATGCTTCTGAGATTGGTGCAGGGGCGGTTTTGTCACAGAGAGGTTCTGGTTGCTCAGTGTTCAAACCATGTGCTTTCTTTTCCAGGAAATTTTCTGCTGCTGAGCGTAATTATGATGTGGGCAACCGAGAGTTGCTGGCCATGAAGTGGGCATTCGAGGAGTGGCGTCATTGGCTTGAGGGTGCTAAGCATCGCGTGGTGGTATTGACTGATCATAAGAACCTTACTTATCTTGAGTCTGCCAAGCGCTTGAATCCTAGACAGGCCCGTTGGTCGTTATTTTTTGCTCGTTTTGATTTTGTGATTTCATACCTTCCGGGCTCTAAAAATGTGAAGGCGGATGCTCTGTCTAGGAGTTTTGTGCCCGACTCTCCGGGGTTATCTGAGCCGGCGAGTATCCTCAAGGAAGGAGTCATTGTGTCTGCCATCTCCCCTGATTTGCGGAGAGTGTTGCAGAAATTTCAGGCTAATAAACCTGATCGTTGTCCGGCCGAGAAACTGTTCGTCCCTGATAGGTGGACTAGTAAAGTTATCTCTGAACTTCATTGTTCGGTGCTGGCCGGTCATCCAGGAATCTTTGGTACCAGGGAGTTGGTTGCTAGATCCTTCTGGTGGCCATCTCTGTCACGGGATGTGCGTGCTTTTGTGCAGTCCTGTGGAATTTGTGCTAGGGCTAAGCCCTGCTGTTCACGTGCCAGTGGGTTGCTTTTGCCCTTGCCGGTCCCGAAGAGGCCTTGGACACATATTTCGATGGATTTCATTTCTGACCTTCCCGTTTCTCAAAAAATGTCGGTCATTTGGGTGGTCTGTGATCGCTTTTCTAAAATGGTCCATCTGGTGCCCTTGGTTAAATTGCCTTCCTCCTCTGATTTGGTGCCTTTGTTCTTCCAGCATGTGGTTCGTTTACATGGCATTCCTGAGAATATTGTTTCTGACAGAGGTTCCCAGTTTGTCTTGAGGTTCTGGCGAGCCTTTTGTGGTAGGATGGGCATTGACCTATCTTTCTCCTCGGCCTTCCATCCTCAGACTAATGGCCAGACCGAACGAACCAATCAGACCTTGGAAACATATCTGAGATGTTTTGTTTCCGCTGACCAGGATGATTGGGTGTCATTTTTGCCGTTGGCTGAGTTCGCCCTTAATAATCGGGCCAGCTCGGCTACCTTGGTCTCTCCATTTTTCTGCAATTCTGGGTTCCATCCTCGTTTCTCTTCAGGACAGGTTGAGTCTTCGGACTGTCCTGGTGTGGATTCTGTGGTGGACAGGTTGCAGCAGATCTGGACTCAGGTAGTGGACAATTTGACCTTGTCCCAGGAGAAGGCTCAGCTTTTCGCTAATCGCAGACGCCGTGTGGGACCCCGACTTCGTGTTGGGGATCTGGTTTGGTTATCTTCTCGTCATATTCCTATGAAGGTTTCCTCTCCTAAATTTAAACCTCGTTTTATTGGTCCGTATAGGATTTCTGAGATTCTCAATCCGGTGTCTTTTCGTCTGACCCTCCCAGACTCCTTTTCCATACATAATGTATTCCATAGGTCGTTGTTGAGGAGATACGTGGCACCTATGGTTCCATCTGTGGAGCCGCCTGCCCCTGTTTTGGTGGAGGGGGAATTGGAGTATATTGTGGAGAAGATTTTGGATTCTCGTGTCTCTAGACGGAAACTCCAGTATCTGGTCAAATGGAAGGGTTATGCTCAGGAAGATAATTCCTGGGTTTTTGCCTCTGATGTCCATGCCCCAGATCTTGTTCGTGCCTTTCATGTGGCTCATCCTGGTCGGCCTGGGGGTTCTGGTGAGGGTTCGGTGACCCCTCCTCAAGGGGGGGGTACTGTTGTGAATTCTGTGGCTGAGTTCACTTCTGTGGTCACAAGTGGTATTGCAGTCTCTGGGCTTCCTCCCTCAGGTGTTTTGGTGAGCTCGTTGGCTGCCTTGCTATTTAGCTCCACCTGAGTCTGTCTTCCTTGCTCCTTGTCAATGTTCCAGTGTTGGATCTGAGCTACTGCATCTTTCCTTGGGTCTGCTGCTCTGCTAGATAAGTGCTTCTAGTTTGTTTTCTGTTTTTTCTGTCCAGCTTGCTATTAACTTTTGCTGGAAGCTCTGAGAAGCAAAGGGGTGCACCGCCGTGCTGTTAGTTCGGCACGGTGGGTCTTTTTGCCCCTTTGCGTGGTTTTTGTTTTAGGGTTTTTTGTAGACTGCATAGTTCTCTTTGCTATCCTCGCTCTGTCTAGAATATCGGGCCTCACTTTGCTGAATCTATTTCATTCCTACGTTTGTCTTTTCATCTTGCTAACAGTCATTATATGTGGGGGGCTGCCTATTCCTTTGGGGTATTTCTCTGAGGTAAGTCAGGCTTGTATTTCTATCTTCAGGCTAGTCAGCTCCTCAGGCAGTGCCGAGTTGCATAGGTAGTGATAGGCGCAATCCACTGCTGCTTATAGTTGTGTGAGGATAGATCAGGTACTGCAGTCTACAGAGATTCCACGTCTCAGAGCTCGTCCTATTGTTTTTGGTTATTGCCAGATCTCTGTATGTGCGCTGATTACTGCACACTGTGTTGCCTGATTGCCGGCCATAACAGTCTCCCCAGTGTATTCCTGTCACTTGACGCCGAAAAAGCGTTTGACAGGGTGCACTGGGGATATATCGAGCTTACGCTGGAAAAATTTGGGCTTACTGGGCAAATTTCCAAACCTATCATGGCTTTATATTCCAATCCCTGTGCCTCGGTTCGCTCGGCCGGTTTTAAATCTCGGACGTTCCCCATTTTGAACGGGACTCGCCAGGGCTGCCCCCTCTCCCCCCTTATCTTTGCTCTGATCATGGAGCCTTTGGCTGCCATGGTTAGACAAAATGCAGACATAAAAGGGGTGCGGGTTGGGGGTACTGAACACAAAATTGGACTCTACGCCGATGATGCGGTTTTGACATGTACCTCGCCTCTAGTCTCGTTGAATGCGATCACCTCGATTTTAACCCAATTTTCTGCGGTCTCATATTACAAACTTAATCTGACTAAATCCACAATTTTTCCCCTCTTCCTCCTGGTCGCTCTTCAAATTCAAATTCAATCTAAATATGTGTTCATTTGGGCCCCTCTGGGCTTTACGTACCTGGGCATCGGGATAACTAGGTTGGATGACTGTTGTGAATTCTGCTCTTGGGTTCCCTCCAGTGGTTGTAGGTGGGAATGCAGTTGTCTCTGAGTCACAGACCTGGCCAGGTGTATCGGATGATTACAATTCTGACTGGGATACTTAAGTGGGCAGGATCCTTTAGCCCTTGCCAGTAGTCAATGTTCCTTGTGAAGTGTTGGATCACTTTCTGGCTTCTCCTGCTCGCTGCCAATTTCAGCAAAGATAAGTGTTTGTTTTTTGTTTCTGTGGCACACTGCCGGTGTGCTTGTTTCAGTTTTATTCCTGCTCTGATTGTAGGATTCACTGGAGTTGCAGATTTACGCTCCTACATCTTTTAGTAAGATGTAGGAAGTTTTTGTATATTCTGCTGTGGATGTTTTGAAGGGTTTTAATACTGACCGCACAGAACTCTGTCCTATCCTGTCCTATCTAGCTAGAGTGGCCTCCTGTGCTAATCCTGTTTTTCTGCCTGTGCATGTTTTTTCCTCTCCGACTCACTGCCAATATTTGTGGGGGGCTGTCTATCCTTTTGGGATTTTCTCTGAGGCAAGATAGTATTCCTATTTCCATCTTTAGGGGTATTTAGTTCTCCGGCTGTGACGAGGTGTCTAGGTGTGTTAGGTACACTCCACGGCTACTTATAGTTGCGGTGTTAAGTTCAGGATTGCGGTCAGTACAGTGGCCACTTTCTCCAGTGAAAGTTCTCATGCAGCTCCTAGGTCACCGGATCATAACAGTACTACTGGCCCACAATGAGTTAAATGCATCTCAGAAGAAGGGAAGGAAGCTCTTGAGCCATTTTTTTTTCTCCAGTCTGTTTTGTCTTCTCCTCCCTCTTTATCTCTGGCTGAGGAGCCTGGTGCAAGCATGAATGTTCAGGAATTAGCTTCTCGTGTAAACCAGCTTGCTGCTAGAGTAAAAAAAAAGGGAAGAAGCCAGCACTGCTTATGGTCAGAACGCAATAACTGAAGTGCAATTGCACATAAATTCTAACTGTATTTCAAATATGAGACATTTAGCAAACAATTGATCAATTCTTTGAGCTACCCCGCCACTTCACGGCAATCTCATAATGGGGCAGTCCTAATCTTCGTATTTTATTTACGTTGTGCCATTATGGCTTCCTGAATGTATAAAAAAAAAAAAGGACCACATTAAATGCGAACTGTACCTGGAGCATTTTCAGAATCACTCCCTTGGTGCCAGGAAAGGCAAGCGCAGGTAAAGGCCGATCAGGTCCAGTGCGGACATTTCAGATCTGGCTTCCACACTGCCAAACCCGCACCAAAGATGAAGGGTGAGACAGGCTGAGACACAGGTGCACAATTAACTTGAGCCTGAGGCGGGGCAGGGCTGCTGTGTGTGTGCACAGCAGCCTATCAATCACAGTGAACACAGAAAGAATGGCGCACATAACCCAGCGTGCGCGGCAACAGTGGTGGTCAGCCACATACCAATGCAAAGCAAAAAAAAAAATGGAAGAAGCCAGCACTGCTTATGGTCAGAACGCAATAACTGAAGTGCAATTGCACATAAATTCTAACTGTATTTCAAATATGAGACATTTAGCAAACAATTGATCAATTCTTTGAGCTACCCCGCCACTTCACGGCAATCTCATAATGGGGCAGTCCTAATCTTCGTATTTTATTTACGTTGTGCCATTATGGCTTCCTGAATGTATAAAAAAAAAAAAAAGAAGGACCACATTAAATGCGAACTGTACCTGGAGCATTTTCAGAATCACTCCCTTGGTGCCAGGAAAGGCAAGCGCAGGTAAAGGCCGATCAGGTCCAGTGCGGACATTTCAGATCTGGCTTCCACACTGCCAAACCCGCACCAAAGATGAAGGGTGAGACAGGCTGAGACACAGGTGCACAATTAACTTGAGCCTGAGGCGGGGCAGGGCTGCTGTGTGTGTGCACAGCAGCCTATCAATCACAGTGAACACAGAAAGAATGGCGCACATAACCCAGCGTGCGCGGCAACAGTGGTGGTCAGCCACCACTGTTGTGGTGACCAAGATTGCCGTGAAGTGGCGGGGTAGCTCAAAGAATTGATCAATTGTTTGCTAAATGTCTCATATTTGAAATACAGTTAGAATTTATGTGCAATTGCACTTCAGTTATTGCGTTCTGACCATAAGCAGTGCTGGCTTCTTCCCTTTTTTTTGCTTTGCTGCTAGAGTGCAAGGTATTTCTGATTATATTGTTCAAACTCCTGCTTTAGAACTGAAGATTCCTACTCCTGATTTGGTTTCTGGTGACAGGTCTAAATTTTTGAGTTTTAAAAACAACTGTAAACTGTTTTTTGACCTGAGACCTCGATCCTCTGGTGATTCCATTCAGCAGGCAAAAATCGTAATCTCCCTGCTGCGTGGCGACCCGCAGGATTGGGCGTTTTCCCTGGAATCTGGGAATCCGGCTTTGCTTAATATTGACTCCTTTTTTCAGGCTTTAGGACTATTATATGATGAACCTAATTCTGTGGATCAAGCTGAGAAAACCTTGTTGGCCCTGTCTCAGTGTCAAGAGGCGGCAGAATTGTATTGTCAGAAATTCAGAAAATGGTCTGTGTTGACTAAATGGAATAATGATGCTTCCGCGGCAATTTTCAGAAGGTGGCTTTCTGAATCCGTTAAAGATGTTCTGGTGGGGTTTCCCACGCCTTCCGGTCTGAGTGATTCTATGTCTCTGGCCATTCATATTGACCGACGCCTACGGGAGCGCAGAACTGTGCGCGCTGTGGCGTTATCCTCAGAGCAAATTTCTGAGCCTATGCAATGTGATAGAATTCTGTCTAGAAAGGAACGACAAGGTTTCAGACGTCAAAACAGGTTGTGTTATTATTGTGGCGACGCTTCTCATGTCATTTCTGTCTGCCCTAAGCGGACAAAGAGGATCGCCAGTTCAATTACCATCAGTACTGTACAACCTAAATTTCTGTTATCTGTGTCCTTGATCTGCTCATTGTCATCATTTTCTGTCATGGCGTTTGTGGATTCAGGCGCCGCCTTGAATTTAATGGATTTTGAGTTTGCCAAGCGTTGTGGTTTTCCCTTGCAGCCTTTGCAGAACCCTATTCCTTTAAGGGGCATTGATGCTACACCCTTGGCTAAAAATAAGCCTCAGTTTTGGACACAGGTGACCATGCGCATGGCGCCAGCCCATCAGGAAGATTTTCGATTTCTGGTGTTGCATAACTTGCATGATGCTATCGTGCTGGGTTTTCCATGGTTGCAGGTACATAATCCTGTGTTGGACTGGAAGTCCATGTCTGTGACTAGTTGGGGTTGTCAGGGGGTTCATAATGATGTTCCTTTGATGTCAATCTCCTCTTCTTCACCTTCTGAAATTCCAGAGTTTTTGTCTGATTTTCAGGATGTATTCGATGAGCCCAAGTCCAGTTTCCTTCCACCGCACAGGGACTGCGATTGTGCTATTGACTTGATTCCAGGCTGTAAGTTTCCTAAGGGTCGACTTTTTAATCTATCTGTGCCTGAACATACCGCCATGCGGAGCTATATTAAGGAGTCTTTGGAGAAAGGGCATATTCGGCCATCTTCTTCACCATTGGGAGCAGGGTTCTTTTTTGTTGCTAAAAAAGATGGTTCCTTGAGACCCTGTATAGATTATCGCCTCTTGAATAAAATCACGGTCAAGTTTCAATACCCTTTACCATTGCTTTCCGATTTGTTTGCTAGGATTAAGGGAGCTAGTTGGTTTACGAAGATTGACCTTCGGGGGGCATATAATCTTGTTCGTATTAAGCAGGGTGATGAATGGAAAACTGCGTTTAATACAACCCGAAGGCCATTTTGAATACCTTGTGATGCCATTCGGACTCTCTAATGCTCCATCTGTTTTTCAGTCCTTCATGCATGATATCTTCCAGACTTATCTTGATAAATTCTTGATTGTATATTTGGACGATATTTTGATTTTTTCCGATGATTGGGAGTCTCATGTGCAACAGGTCAGGATGGTATTTCAGATCCTTCGTGACAATGCCCTGTTTGTGAAAGGGTCTAAGTGTCTCTTTGGGGTGCAGAAAGTCTCTTTTTTGGGCTTCATTTTTTCTCCTTCGTCTATAGAGATGGATCCGGTTAAGGTTCAGGCCATTCATGATTGGATTCAGCCCACATCTGTGAAGAGCCTTCAGAAATTTTGGGGTTTTGCAAGTTTTTATCGCCGTTTCATTGCTAATTTTTCCAGCGTGGTTAAACCCTTGACCGATTTGACGAAGAAGGGCGCTGATGTGGCGAATTGGTCCTCTGCGGCTGTCTCTGCCTTTCAGGAGCTTAAACATCGATTTACTTCTGCTCCAGTGTTGCGCCAACCGGATGTTTCTCTTCCGTTTCAGGTTGAAGTTGACGCTTCTGAGATTGGGGCAGGGGACGTTTTGTCTCAGAGGGATCCTGTTGGTTCCTTAATGAAACCATGTGCCTTCTTCTCCCGTAAGTTTTCACCTGCTGAACGCAATTATGATGTCGGCAATCGGGAGTTGTTGGCTATGAAGTGGGTGTTTGAGGAGTGGCGACATTGGCTTGAGGGAGCTAAGCACCGTATTGTGGTCTTGACCGATCATAAGAATCTGATTTACCTCGAGTCTGCTAAACGGCTGAATCCTAGACAGGCTCGATGGTCCTTGTTTTTTTCCCGTTTTGATTTCGTGGTCTCGTACCTTCCGGGTTCTAAGAATATTAAGGCTGATGCCCTCTCTAGGAGTTTTTTGCCTGATTCTCCTGAGGTCTTAGAACCGGTCGGTAGGGTTGAGCGAAAGGGGTCGGCCACTTTCAGAAGTCGCCGACTTTTGGCAAAGTCGGGTTTCATGAAACCCGACCCGACCCCTGTGTGGGGTCGGCCATGAAGTCGGCGATCTTCTGAATGTGGTATCGGAATTCCGATCCCGAGTTCCGATATGTTTGCAATATCAGAAATCGGTATCAGAATCCATATTTAATGTAAAATAAAGAATTAAAATAAAAAATATCGCTATACTTACCCTCTGACGCGCCCTGGTACTAACCGGGAACCTTCCTTCCTTCGAATCAGCGCTTGCAGGACCTTGCGGTGACGTCGCGGTGACGTCGCGGCGTGTGATTGGTCGCGCGGCCGCCCATGTGACCGCTCGCGCGACCAATCACAAGCCGCGATGTCACCGCGACGTCACGCAAGGTCCTGCAAGCGCTGATTCTTAGGAAGGAAGGCTGCCGGAAAGAAGCAGAGCGCGTCTGAGGGTGAGTATATACCTAAGAGGAATATACTCACCCTCGGACGCGTCAGAGGGTAAGTATAGCGATATTTTTTATTTTAATTCTTTATTTTACACTTAAATATGGATCCCAGGGCCTGAAGGAGAGTTTCCACTCCTTCAGACCCTGGGAACCATTGGAAACCCAATGCACTGCATTGGGTTTCGAGTTGCGGCCGACCCCGACCCCGACTTTTTTATAGGATCAGCCGATTTCACTCGACCCGACTTTTGAAAAAGTCGGGTTTCGTGAAACCCGACCCGATCCTATAAAAGTAAAGGTCGCTCAACCCTACCGGTCGGTATTCTGAAAGAGGGTGTGGTCCTTTCTGCCATTTCTCCTGATTTACGACAGGTTCTTCAGGAATTTCAGGCTGACAAACCTGACCGTTGTCCTGTGGGGAAATTGTTTGTTCCTGACAGATGGACTAGTAAAGTGATTTCTGAGGTTCACTGTTCCGTGTTGGCCGGTCATCCTGGCATTTTTGGTACCAGAGATTTGGTTGGTAGGTCCTTTTGGTGGCCTTCATTGTCACGTGATGTGCGTTCTTTTGTGCAGTCCTGTGGGACTTGTGTGCGAGCCAAGCCTTGTTGTTCCCATGCTAGTGTGTTGCTTTGCCATTGCCAGTCCCTGAGAGGCCCTGGACGCATATTTCGATGGATTTCATTTCTGATCTTCCGGTTTCCCAGAAGATGTCTGTTATCTGGGTTGTTTGTGACCGGTTCTCTAAGATGGTTCATTTGGTGCCCTTACCTAAATTGCCTTCCTCTTCAGATTTGGTTCCGTTGTTCTTTCAGCATGTGGTTCGTTTGCATGGTATTCCGGAGAATATTGTGTCCGACAGAGGTTCCCAGTTTGTTTCTAGGTTTTGGCGGGCCTTTTATGCTAGGCTGGGCATTGATTTGTCTTTTTCTTCTGCGTTTCATCCTCAGACAAATGGCCAGACCGAGCGAACTAATCAGACCTTGGAGACTTATTTGAGATGCTTTGTGTCTGCTGATCAGGATGATTGGGTGGCCTTCTTGCCATTGGCCGAGTTTGCCCTTAATAATCGGGCTAGTTCTGCTACCTTGTTTTCGCCTTTCTTTTGTAATTTTGGTTTTCATCCTCGTTTTTCTTCTGGGCAGGTTGAGCCTTCTGACTGTCCTGGTGTGGATTCTGTGGTGGACAGGTTGCAGCAGATTTGGGCTCATGTGGTGGACAAGTTGGTGTTGTCTCAAAAGGAGGCTCAACGTTTTGCTAATCGTCGTCGGTGTGTTGGTTCCCGGGTTGGGGATCTGGTCTGGTTGTCTTCCCGTCATGTTTCTATGAAGGTTTCTTCTCCTAAGTTTAAGCCTCAGTTTATTGGTCCTTATAGGATTTCTGAGATTATTAATCCGGTGTCTTTTCGACTGGCGCTTCCGGCCTCGTTTGCTATCCATAATGTCTTCCATAGATCTTTGTTGCGGAAATATGTGGAGCCCGTTGTTCCCTTTGTTGATCCTCCGGCCCCTGTGTTGGTTGATGGGGAGTTGGAATATGTTGTCATAACAGATGACATTGTTCGTTCTAACTGTGAGGAAACTCTCTCGGAGATTAGGAAGGGCATGGAACGATTTTCGAGCTCTTCGCTTTCGTGGATGGCCCGTATACAAACTTCTAAAATGTTATTCCTCCCTAAAATTATTTCGGTGCCTTCCCCTCTCCATCCCCTCAAAATATATCTCAGCTTTCCAATCGCTTATTGATCGTTTTATCTGGAACAAAAAAACTCACAGGGTCAAGCGTCGAATTATGTCCCTCCCGTACGCTATGGGTGGCTTGGGCGCTCCTTTGATTCAGTTTTATTATAGGGCGGCGGTTCTAGAGCCTCTTAAATTATGGTGGGAGGGGAACTCACTTTTACCCTGGTTTCTTATTGAGTCCCATTTTTCCCCCAAGAACTCTCTTAAATTACTTTTAGAGCTCCGGTTGCTTCGTGTCTCTCCTTGTGGCCCTTCTCTTCGTACTATCAAGACTGCTACTAAACTTTGGGCGTCACTTTGCACCTCTCATCTCCTGTTCATGTATGACTATGTTTCTCTGCAAGCCTTGGAATATGCTATTGGGCACACTTCTCTATCCTCCTGGAGGGGGCGCGGGGTGAACCGGGTGGCTGACCTGTTCAGCTTGGACGGCCTGTTGTCGTTTGAGGACCTTGCAGGTAGATTTTCTCTTTCTAACAAAGATTGTTTTCAATATCTACAACTTCGTAGTTTCCTTAGGTCGTGTCGGCTGTTTGGTGCGCCCCCGCCTCTGACAGAGGACCCGGCTCACCGGTTCTTCAGACCATCCACCATAGTGCCCCATGGTATCTCTATTCTCTACAAAGCTCTTATATCCCATGATATTCCTGATAAGCTTCCTTTTATGATTTCCTGGGAGTCCTCGCTGGGTTTCGAGGCTTCCCTGGAAGACTGGCAGTTTGCCATGGTGCATCCATCTAAATTTTCCTCATGTCTTGGCCATTTGGAACAGTCTAAAAAGATCCAGCTTCAGTGGTATCTTACCCCTATTCGTCTGGCCAAATTCAGTCCTTCTTCCTCCCCTCTCTGCTGGAAGGGGTGTGGGGTTACTGGCTACGGCTCCCATGTCTGGTGGTCCTGCCCGCAGGTTCAGGTCTTCTGGCGCCAGGTAGAATCCTTGATCACTGAGGTAACTCGCATTCCTTTTGTCTTGAGTGGGCATCTAGCTGTTCTGGGTATTTCCCTCATAGAGTTCCCCTCCCCTCTCCGTCCCATAATCTCTAACATTCTGGTTGCTGCCAGGCAATGTATTGCGAACTACTGGAAATCTCCCGATCTTCCCTCTAGGGCCAAATTGGTTTCTAAAATTAATCTTCACTTCAGTTATGAAGCAATTACGGCTCAAGGTCTCCCTAAGAAGAATAAGGTCCTCTCCTTGGGTGTCCTCAGCTTATGTATCCCCGTCGGCTCTTACTCTCATCTAACAGTTGTATATTGGAATATGTGTTCTGTTTTACACTGTGACCTTGTATTTTTGTATTGGATGTGCTGTGGACTCTGATCACTATGTACTTTGTTTTTCCCCTTTTTTCCCCTTGCTTCCCGTTGCCCTCCCCTCTTCCTTCCTTTCCCCTGCTGGAGATATTTGATGTCTTATGTTCCTTTCTTTTTTGCTCAATAAAAAGTTAATTGGTTAAAAAAAAAAAAAATACTAATCATTACCAAAAAAAACACAATACTAATATCACCTTAATTGCCATTATACACAGGAGATCTGTACCTAGTATGCAGTGTCTGTGTACAGGTATTACAGTGATCACTGGTGACATTATACACAGGAGCTCTGTCTATAGTGTCAGTGTACATGTAATATAGTGATCACCAGTGACATTATACTCAGGAGCTCTGTATACAGTGTCAGTGTACAGGTAATATAGTGATCACCGGTGACATTATGCACAGGAGCTCTGTGTATAGTGAATAGTGTACAGGTGTTACAGTGATCACCAGTGACATACACAGGAGCTCTGTATATAGTGTCAGTGTACAGGTAATATAGTGATCACCAGTGACATTATACACAGGAGCTCTGTATATTGTGTCAGTGTACAGGTAATACAGTGATCATCGGTGACATTATGCACAGGAGCTCTATATATAGTGTCAGTGTACAGGTAATACAGTGATCACCTGTGACATTATACACAGGAGTTCTGTATATAGTGTCAGTGTACAGGTAATACAGTGATCACCAGTGACAATATACACAGGAGCTCTATATATAGTGTCACTGTGCAGGTAATGCAGTGATCACCAGTGATATTATACACAGGAGCTCTGTATATAGTGTCAGTGTACAGGTAATATAGTGATCACCAGCGACATTATAAACAGGAGCTCTGTATATAGTGTATAGTGTACAGGTAATACAGTGATCACCAATGACACGAGCTCTGTATATAGTGTCAGTGTACAGTGTCCTCCACTTGCCCAAGTAAGTCACAATAACATGTATGGGTATAACATCCTTTTCTTATAAGCACCACTTATTTGTACCATATAAATGAGATCATGTATATTCTATTCAGCCTATGGGCAACTATAGTCATTTTGCTATCAGGTCAGATTAATATTAAGGATCTGAGAGGCCAGTAGTACCTTTTTAACACCCCCACCCCTTTTCCTGTTCATTTGTTATAGGGAAAGGAAGAACAGAGAGAGAGAAAGAAAGGAGAGAGAAAGAAAGAAAAGAGAGAGAAAGAAAGAGGGGAAAGAAGGAACAGAGAGAGAAAGAAAGAACAGAGAGAGAAAGGAAGAACAGAGAGAAAGAAAGAGGGGAAAGAAAGAACAGAGAGAAAAAAAGAAGGGAAAGAAAGAACAGAGAGAGAAAGAAAGAGGGGAAAGAAAGAAACAACAGAGAGAGATAGAAAAAACAGGGAGAAAAAAGAAAGAAAGAGAGAGAACAGAGAAAGAAAAAGAAAGAACAAATAGAAAAAGAAAGAGAACAGAGATAGTAAGAAAGAACAGAGAGAAAAAGAAAGAAATAACAGAGATAGAAAGAGCAGAGAAAGAAAGAACAGAGATAGAAAAAAAAAGAACAGAAAGAAAGATTAGAGAGGGAAAAAAGAACAGAGAGAGAGAGAGAGAGAAAGAAACAGAGAGACAAAGAAATAAAGATTCTATAAAGATATTACAGCAGCCCGACTCCCATTGTAATGCCCACCTGAGCCTCCCATTACAGGATATATCATGATCCGCTCACATGGCCGGCATCCCCGATTGCAAGGTGATCCCGCTTTCCGCGCTGTCGGAGAAGGACATGGTGATGGATCTGAAGCATTGCCTGAAGTGCCTCCATGGTTCCATCACAATCTCCTCCCGAAATTACCTCAACCTTACCAGTCAGCTTCCAGCACATCACTTCTGGTGGAACGTCACGTGCGAGTTTTAAAGTGCTCCTCAGGGCTCCGCCGTGTACTCCTGTGTCCGCGGGAAAAGTAAGCTCCCGGCTGGGACAGCGGGGCAGACTCTCAAAATCGGGAGTGTCCCACTGGATCCAGGACAGTTGGGAGGTATGAAATTTGCTCCCCATCATTCACCGACTTTGTACACGCACGGCTCCGCACACCTCATACACACACAGTTCCGCTTTGTATGCCTCATACATACACAGCTCTACTCCGTACTAGGGTTGAGCAAAACGGGTCGGCCAGATTCAGAAGTTGCTGACTTTTGGCAAAGTCGGGTTTCATGAAACCCGACCCGACCCCTGTGTGGGGTCGGCCATGAGGTCGGCGATCTTCTGAATCTGGAATCGGAATTCCGATACCGATTCCCGATATGTTTAAGATATCGGGAAACAGTATCGGAATTCAGATTTAAGTGTAAAATAAAGAATAAAAATAAAAAATATTGCTATACTCACCCTCGGACGCGCCCTGGTTGTAACCGGGAGCCTTCCTTTCTAAGAATGAGCGCCTGAAGGACCTTTCGATGACATTGCGGCTTGTGATTGGTCGCGTGAGCGGTCACATGGGCGTCACGCGACCAATCACAAGCCGCGACGTCATCAAAAGGTCCTTCAAGCGCTGATTCTTAGGAAGGAAGGCTGCGGGTTAGAACCAGGGCGCATCCGAGAGTGAGTATATTCCTAATAGGTATATACTCACCCTCGGACGCGCCCTGGTTCTAACCCACAGCCTTCCTTCCTAAGAATCAGCGCTTGGAGGACCTTTCGATGACGTCGCGGCTTGTGATTGGTCGCGTGAGCGGTCACATGGGCGTCACGCGACCAATCACAAGCCGCGACGTCATCGAAAGGTCCTTCAAGCGCTGATTCTTAGGAAGGAAGGCTCCCGGTTACAACCAGGGGGCGTCCGAGGGTGAGTATAGCAATATTTTTTATTTTTATTCTTTATTTTACACATTAATATGGATCGCAGGGCCTGAAGGAGAGTTTCCTCTCCTTCAGACCCTGGGAACCATTAGAAACTCAATGCACTGCATTGGGTTTCGTGTTTCGGCCGACCCCGACCCCGACTTTTCTATAGGATCGGCCGATTTCACTCGACCCGACTTTTGAAAAAGTCGGGTTTCGTGAAATCCGACCCAATCCTATAAAAACAAAAGTCGCTCAACCCTACTCCGTACACCTCGTGCACACACACGGCTCCACTCAGTACACATGCGGCTCTGCTCCGTACACCTTGTACACACACGGCCACGCTACGTACACCTCATACACACATGGCTCCACTCCGTAAACCTTGTACACATGCGGCTCTGCTCCATACACCTCATACTCATGTAGCTCCACGCCGTACACCCCATACACACAAGGCTTTGCTCCACTCTATACACACATGGCTCAGCTCTGTACACTTTGTACACACATGGCTCCACTCCATACACCTAGTACACACAGGGATCCCCTCCGTACACCTTGTACTTATATGGCTCAGCTCCACCCACCTCGTACACATGCAGCTCAGCTCCGCACACCTCTTACACATGTGGCTCAGCTCCGTACACCTTGTACACACGCAGCTGTGCTCCGTACACCTCATACACATGGCTCCACTCCGTACACCTCATACACACATGGCTCAGCTCCGCACACCTCGTACACACACAGCTCTGCGCCATACACCTCGTACACACACGGCTCCGCTCCGTACACCCCATACATACAAGGCTCCACTCTGAACACCCCATACGCATGCGGCTCCACTCCGTACACCTCATACACACGCGAGTGCGCTCCGTACACCTCATACACATGGCTCAGCTCTGCACACCTCATACACACACGGCTCAGCTCCGCACACCTCGTACACATGCGGCTCCGCTCCATACACCTCATACACACATGGCTCAGCTCCGCACACCTTGTACACACATGGCTCCGCTCCGTACACACACGGCTCAGCTACATCCACACGGTAAACCCCTCCTGACCCCACACATAAGCTTAAGGTACCGTCACACTACATCGTTGTCGGAATCGCTGCAGCGTCGCTTAGTGTGACGGTACCTTTACCCTCTTCCAGCACCTTGACAACCAGCACCTGCATACACTGAGGCCACTGATCATGTGATCCCTGACTCCTCCCATCCGGTGACATCATCACAGGTCCTGTGGGCACAGAACAGCCTTCTATAAGCAGCCCCAGCAGATGCAGGAGAGGAGTGACTTCAGGTTGAGGACCTGTGATGATGTCACGATCACGTGACCGGTTGCATGAGTCGGGGAGGGCTGGATGAGGGGATTCGGCCATTCGGGATGGTTGGGAGCCTTGAACACGGTAGTAACTGAACCTGCATCTACAACGCAAATTCAGTTACTACATTGGCAGAATCTGCCACCCCCTCTCTTCATTGAAGGCAGTGCCACCTGAGGCAAAGGACTCAACTTGCCAGATGGTAGCGGTGCCCCTGTTCATACGGATGACGAACTTTACTGTTCGTTTTCACCAATCTCTACACTAGTGCCATTATACTATTATGGTAATGCTATACTTGCGTATAGACAAACCACTAACGTCTTTGAGGCCTACTGGCCATCAGAGCTTGCCTTTGACACAAATGGGAAAATTCATTATTGCATTTGCTTTTTTTTGGATCCTTTTTTCATTTGCAACTTTATCTTTCTTTAATTGAGACAGTTTTTTTAATGTTCATCAATGTGTGTGTTTTGGTATTTCCAGACATTTTCAGCTGATTTTTTTCATTTTAAAACCACAACATTTTTACAGAGAATTACTCCAGACCTCTCTAGAATGATTTTATGCACTCCTGAATGTTTTTTGTAAACTGTACAACATTTAGCGGAAAAGGTGACTTTTTGCAATAATAAAAAAATGCACAAAAAAAAGTAAACAATAAAGAGCAAGACTTTCCACAGGAAAAAATACGATATATCCAGCAGGAAATTCAAGTAAAAATTCTTGTTTATTTCTTCATATTAAAATATAGATAATGGTAAACCACTCAAAAAGTATTACACAGCAACATGCATAAAAAGTTCATGGAGTGGCAGCGTTATTCCGACGCGTTTCGACTTGATGTCTTAATCATGGTCACCAATAGTGTTGAGCATTCCGATACTGCAAATATCAGGTATCGGACGATATTTGCTGTATCGGAATCCCGATACCGAGTTCCGATATTTTTGCGATATCGGAAAATCGGAATCGGAAGTTCCTATAAGTTCCCAGTCATCTTCGGCATGTGCGGTGCGTATGGTTCCCAGGGTCTGGAGGAGAGGAGACTCTCCTTCAGGCCCTGGGATTCATATTCATGTAAAAAATAAAGAATAAAAATAAAAAATATGGCCACGACGTCATCGAAGGTCCTTCACTCACTGCATTCTTAGGAACGGAGGCAGACGCTTGCAGCGGTGACAGCCAGGGTTCGTCAGAGGGGTGAGTATATCCATATTTTTTATTTTTATTCTTTATTTTTTACAGGAATATGGATCCCAGGGCCTGAAGGAGAGTTTCCTCTCCTTCAGATCCTGGGAACCATACAGGATCACTTCCGATATTTGTGTCCCATTGACTTGCATTGGTATCGGGTATCGGTATCGGCGATATCCGATATTTTTTGGATATCGGCCGATCCCATCCGATACCGATACTTTCAAATATCGGAAGGTATCGCTCAACACTAGTCACCAACTCTACTACTATTACAGGCCATCAGAGTCTTTTTTCATCCAAGGCCTTTGAAGTCATCGCACAGAAGTTTTTCAAGATTTTTTTCAGTGTCATGTTACTCGTTTTATCTCATTAGGATTCTCCACGAGGATCCAGTGGAAACACGTACATTTTGTCAATCTTTACTATGCACCTTCATAGTAAATTCTGTTGACCTTACCTGTCACCTTGAAGACATTATCAGATTTTCAACTCAATTATTTGAACATTTCTTGCCGTGCTCTTGAATAATTCCTATGAAACTGCTGAGAAAAGTTACCAAATTTGTCTCTCAAGAATAACGAGATTCCTGACTTCGCGCTACATGACCCCAGAGTACAAGCGAGAGTCATGCAATTTTTTTTAAGTCACCTAATGAAAACGACCGTAAAAATGAGCAGCGGCCTTTTATTAGTTTAATAAGACTTGAACTCTTCATGATGAATATTTCAACACATGTAAAACTGCAATTATATTCCAAGAAGTCAGATCATAATTCTTCGTAGGACACGTTCCTTGAGAACACTCCATGGTGGGTTATAGTAGGAAAATATGAAGAACACGTAAATTTTCATTGTCTTCAACAAGGTTCACAGTTCTTGTGACCCAAAAATGGAAAATAATGCTGATCTCATCAGACATCTCCGAAGTCATGCACATGGCCATATTACAGCATGATATAACTTCATACGACCTGTCGGTCATATTTGGTACATAGTAATTAATCTGGTTCCAGTCATCATGAGAATAATAAATGTAGCCTCTAACATTATGAACCACTCTAGATACTGCGGTCACTATTGCACCTAAGGGATTATATGATCGAAAAATAACTTTACTGGTTTTGATCAGTGCCAAGTGTCCAAACCATCACTATTAGTAAATTGGTCCCCAAACAATCTAATGCTAGTAAAAAAAACAATCACATATCACATCACCCTACTTGCGCTCAAACTTCAGCTCCCATATCAGTGTTTTCGTTGATGACACAATGACAGCCCACATTAACACTGCAGTCAATCACTGATCCCAGTGCCTCATGACATCTACAACAGTAGAGAACCTGAGCTCAGGATGCAACCAAAACACAGAGAATAGGAGCAGCAGCAGGTAGTCAAGTCTCTGATCCATGTCTCACTGAGTCCAGTGGATGTTTCTCGTGCACCAAAACCCACTCTGTGCAGGTTCGAAATGACTGCACATAAGGTCCAAAGCAGCATCAAAATCCAAAATATCCGAGGCACCAAAAATTTCTCATAGGGATAAAATATCACTTTTATTCTGTCTTTAAAAGTATATGGAATTGGCTACAAATCAGAAAGATAGAAAAGTGACGTTTTGGCTATAATATGCCTTTTTGAAGCTGAAATTACAAGTTTCAAAATTTTATGGCTGATTTTTTTGAAACTTGTAATTTTGGCCTATTATGGCCAAATCGTGTCTTTTTGTCTAATTGTCCTGAATGGGAACCATAAAAACAATAGAAGATGGCTGGTAAGAGTTTAAGAGGGGAGATTTATATCTTTTTTTCTTACCTACCATCTCATTTCAAGAGACATAGCTTGTTTATTTTTCTACTGAAATTGAAGTTATTGTTTAGGCAAATCACGGGGTTCGAATAACATTTCTGTACAACTGTACAATTTTGTAACATTTTTTACAATTTATATTTTTGACTATTGGTAGCTACAGGTTTTTTTCTTTTTTGCTGTTTATTTTGAATGCTTTTCATGCACATTATTCCTATTCACATAAGCCCCCCGCAGTGCTACCTGTCCTACACACCAGTGACTTCCATTACATTCTATTGTATTTTATTCTTTATCTATGCAACAATAATAAATTCAGAAGGGAATCGAGGTGTATCATAGAAATCCCAATAAAAGCTGGCGTAATTCTATTTCCCTCCATGTTTCTATTTTCAGACAATAAGCTAATCAGTGAATTACCTTGTTTGTTTTCATGGGAACACAGTGAAAAGAATACAAATGCCATGAATCAGACATGCCTTTAATCTGGAAAACAAAGGCATGTAATTGTCTGCTCGGTTGAATGATATTCGGGTTATTGGCTCCTTCATTTGCATGTTAAAGTGGCGCGGAAACCGTAAAGACGTGACATTTAGTGTAGGCGGAACACGGGTGAGATAATCATCAGTGATCTTTGCATTATGGAACATATCATTGTAAATTGCAGTTCATGATCCATCACCCTTGGGCTTCATACAGACGACTGTAGTTTCAGTCCGAGTGCGATCCATCAAAATATCTGATCACACTTAGACCAATGTTATTCAATGAGACCCAAGGAAAAAATCTGCAGGATGCACAATTTGCCTCCTATAATCAGATGGCACTTGCCCATTCATGTCCATTCACCCGCAAATCATTGTCAACATTTAATAAGGCATTGCACGTGTGCATTCACAATTTGCCTCCAAATCAGATAGCACTTGCCCAGTCATGTCTATGGGTTCCTGGAAAACATCAGACCACACTCGTATGACATTCGAGTGAAGTCTTATTTTCACTGACAGGCTGGATGGAGAAGATGGAAAAACTTTTTTCTTTAATTAATTTTCCATCTCCAAGAAAAATGGATCTAACTCGGATCTAAAACGGACCATTTTTCTCGGATGGAGAGAATACAGTGTGATGGCGGTGGGTGTGGATGCACTGTGCCATTGGCTGTGCTTACCCAGGAGAGGCATGACTAAGTGGTTACCTAGTCTTCACTAGAGCCTCTGATGGTGATGATAGGTTTGGGCTGTTAGGGTAGCCATCAAGTGCCACTCCAGGACAGTCAGCAGGCCTGGAGCAGCTGACCAATGGATCAAGAGAGGCATGTGAGTCACCAAGAGCATAAGCAAAGGCGTGGTCAGGAAGTCCGAGATTAGGGCAGGCAGCACAAGTTCAGAGTACAAAGCTGAGGTCAGGAGTGGAGAAGTCAGACAGAACTAGTATACAAGCAAAGTTGGCAACAGAAGAGTTAATACAAACTTGCACCTAACCAGGATACTAGGAGGCAAACTGCACAAGGAACCTAAATTCAGGCATGCTGTGGAAGTCGGAGCTGCCTAATATATCCACAGCTGTGCTGGGAGTGCTTCAAGAGGGAATTCAGCTTGATGGCCTGAGACTGAAAGGAGTAGAGTGGTGAGCACAGTGAGTAAGTAGAACAGCGCTGAAAAAATGTGCAAGTTACCGGCGTGACATACAGTCATCTGCCCCTGCCCCTATGGTCTGGGTTATATGTAGAGGTGACCGAAAGTGATGAAATTTGATTCTATAGTCTGCAACTCAATAATTTGGGCATTGTGCAAGCTTGACCTTTGCATCCTACTAAATATTATTTTTTCTAATGTCATAAAGTTTTAAAACTTTTTTGAGAGCTTCTAAATTCCATAGACTCCTGGAAGATTCAATTCTACCCAAACTTCAGAGTGATTCCAAAACTTTGCCTTTATGATTTTAATGCCCATTGGGGCCATTCTGCTCAATCTTGCAGACAAAACAAGCTTGCCGCTTCTCTGGTCCCTCTGCTCCGCAATAATATAGCCACTGAGTGATTCGAAAGCGAGCGGCAAACCCTGCAAAATTATTTCTAAGCAGAATATATTTTCTATTCTAGGGAAATAAAAAAAATGAGAGGGAGAAGCATTATTTTCACCCAACCATGAAATTAACATTTAATTAAGCCAAAATGGAATCTGAATTTCATTTTCTTCCTATTAACTGAATAGGGTGCTTCATTATTCTTCTATGCTCCTACAAAGGAGTAGTGGAACCAGGTTCATAAATCCTCCTATAAGGGCATAATTATTTAGTTTCCCAATTCAATATGACCATTTCTCAAATAGATAACTCTTGAAGCATGAATTGATGGGCTCACACTTATCATAGCAATTAGAATTTGGTGCCAACTCATAGACGCTGCTAAAACAGATCTTTAAGTCTACAAGAGAAGAACAGGTTTATAGTGTTATGGCGTATATTCATTATTTCATAGAATTTAATGGCATTAATCATTACATTCAGGGTAACAGGCTATCTCAACCACATAATTTTTTTAGAATTGTTATGTAAAGTCTAATAATTCACGAGGAACAAGTAAAACAGGTGAAAATATTCGGGTAACGAGAAAGCGATAATGTGGGAGATTTATCAATTTTTGTGCACCATAGAATTGGCTCCTCACCGGGGTCGCAGGCCAGGGATTTAGATGCTATATCAGATATGTCCTTCTAGATCTATAGAACATTAGAACGCCACAATAACAAAGGGAAATATAGAATCTCAATAATTTTGAAAGACTTAACTATTTTCATTGTTTTCAGGTTTCAGGTTGAAGGCAAGAGGACAGATGCAAGTTGAGGGTCTTTAAGAAATTTACCCAAATTACAACCCACTTGACCCCATGGAAGACAAAGAGGTTGTCCACCACTTTAGCTAAGTTTATAAATGAGCCCATGGTGGTGCCAATAAAAAAAAAACATTCTCATCCATCGTTGGTCTTCCATATTGATCTCCTAGCCTCGTCTTCCTGTAGCCACTGATTGATTACAGCAGTTAGGTTCCATTAAAGCTAGAAGAAAAAGCTAAGAGACTATTTCTTTCAGCTCAGACAGAAGGTTCCTGCTCTGCCCCCATTAATTTTGAGGTGAACAACAATAGTTAAGAACCATCCCAAATGGTACATCATGTTGCAGTGAGATGGCTTTTACGCTCCTTTGATTAAAATAATGTCAACTAAATCCCCTAAGTAAATTATATGTACTATTACTATTACTTACCTACTGCAAGGGATTTTCACATTTGTTTTTATCCTAGGTTGAGAACATAGCAGAACAAATAGTGGCTACTAGTTAGATACTGAGGTTGCCTAACCTTCCATGCCAAAAGAGTAAGACATAAGGCGAACACCGGTACAAATAAGAAGGAGGCCCATTTATATACTAAGTTAAACCCCTGTCAAAAGCTGGAAACAGCATTTAGGGTTAAACAGTACGTTTGGAGATGTTAGATGAGGGTGAAGGCTAAGAACTGTAAGCCGGCTAAGCCTGCTCCATTCACCCTCATCCGCTTCATATGTACTTTTACAATTAGAAAACATATAGCAAGAAGAATAAGTGGATAGATGGATAGATAGAAAATAGATAGATACTAGATAATAGATAGATAAATAATAGATTATGGATAGATAATAGATAGATAGATAGATAGATGGATAGATGTATTGATACAGTGGTTACAGAAAGTGTTCAGACTCCTTTAAATTTTTCACTCTTTGTTTCATTGCAGCCATTTGGCAAATTCAAAAAAGTTCATTTTTCTCACATTAATGTACACTCTGCACCCCATCTTGACTGAAAAAAACAGAAATGTAGAAAGTTTTGCAAATTTAATAAAAAAGAAAAACTAAAATATCACATGGTCATAAATATTCAGACCCTTTGCTCAGGCACTCATATTTAAGGGACTCTGTCGCCTCAAATTGGCGAGATATTTAAATGACTTTTTATCTGTCTGATGGGCGGCGTTTCATCTTCATTTCTCCACCCCGTCCATCCCTATTGTCCACAATATGTTATTGAATTAGAGTACTTGTGCTCCATAGTTGACGCGTGTGCAATGCAATCTTCGATTGCGCACGCGCAGTATGCTTTGCCCAACTGTGGGCAAAGCCGAAAAGCATTACTCGCATGCGCCTGCGCACTATGTCCCAGAAGTATTTCGCTGTGTTGCGGGACATAGTGCGCAGGCTCAGCTCCAGAGATGCAGTAGGGAAATGGTAGAAAGTTCCACAAAGTCAACTATCATTGCAGCCTTCCACCAGTCGGACCTTTATGGCAGAGTAGTCTGATGGAAGCCTCTCCTCAGTGCAAGTCATATGACCGCCCACATAGAGTTTGCTATATAACACAGGAAGGATTCTCAGTCTATGAGAAATAAGATTCTATGGTCTGATAAGACAAAGATAGACCTTTTTGGTTATATTTCTAAGTGCTATGTGTGGAGAAAACCAGGCACTGCTCATCAACTGCCCAATACATCCCAACAGTGAAACATGGTGGTGGCAGCATCATGCTACAGGAGTGTTTTTCACCTGCAGGGACAGAAAGACTGGTTGTCATTGAAGGAAACATGAATGCTGCCAAGTACAGATATATCCTGGATGAAAACCTCTTCCAGAGTGCTCTGGACCTCAGACTTGGCCAAAGGTTCACCTTCCACCAAGACAATGACCCTAACCACACAGCTAAAATAACAAAGGAGTGGCTTCAGAACAACTTTGTTACCATTCTTGACTGGCCCAGCCAGATCCCTGACCTAAACCCAATTGAGCATCTATGGAGAGACCTGAAAATGACTGTCCACTAGCGTTCACCATCCTACCTGACGGAACTGGAGAGGATCTGCAAGGAAGAATGGCAGAGGATCCCCAAATCCAGGTGTGAAAAATTTGTTGCATCATTCCCAAGAAGACTCATGGCTGTACTAGCTCAAAAGGGTGCTTCTACTCAATACTGAGCAAAGGGTCTGAATACTTATGAACATGTGATATTTCAGTTTTTCTTTTTTAATACATTTGCAAACATGACTACATTTTCATTTTTTTTCAGTCAAGATGGGGTGCAGAGTGTACATTAATGAGAAAAAAATGAACTTTTTGAATTTACCAAAGAAAAAAAAGTGAAAAAATTAGAGGGACCTGAATACTTTGCGTACCCACTGCATATATATATATATAGATATATATATATATATAGATATATATATATATATATATATATATATATATTTACACTATCGTTCCAAAGTTTAGGGTCACTTAGAAATTTCCTAATTTTGGCAAGAACAACACAGTTTTTTCCAATGAAGCTAACATTAAATGATTCAGAAATACACTCTATACATTGTTAATGTGGTAAATGACTATTCTGACTGCAAATGTCTGGTTTGTAAGGCAATATCTTCATAGGTGTATAGAGGCCCATTTCCAACACCCATCACTCCAGTGTTTTTATGGTACTTTGTGTTTGCTAATTGTGTAAGAAGGCTAATGGATGGTTAGAATACCAAGTATGTTGCACAGCTGAAAACAGTTTGGATGATTAGAGAACCTTCCTTTGAGCTAGTTGAGAATCCGGAGCATTACATTTGTTGGTTACATTAAACTCTCAAAATGGCCAGAAAAAAAGAACTTTCATGTGAAACTTGACAGTCTATTCTTGTTCTTAGAAATGAAGGCTATTCCATGCGAGAAATTGCCAAGAAACTGAAGATTTCCTACAACGGTGTGTACTACTCCCTACAGAGGAAAGGACAAACAGGCTCTAGCCAGAGTAGAAAGAGAAGTGGGAGGCCCCGCTG
Source organism: Ranitomeya imitator (assembly GCF_032444005.1). Lineage (NCBI taxonomy): Eukaryota > Metazoa > Chordata > Amphibia > Anura > Dendrobatidae > Ranitomeya > Ranitomeya imitator. The sequence continues at coordinate 792,466,465 of NC_091282.1, read as the reverse complement.
CACAACTGAGCAACAAGACAATACATTAGAGTCTGTAGTTTGAGAAATCGACGCCTCACAGGTCCTCAACTGGCAGATTCATTAAATAGTACATGCAAAATGCCATTGTCAACGTCTACAGTGAAGATGTGACTCCAGGATGCTGGCCTTCATAGCAGATCTGAGACTGGCTAATAAAAGGAAAAGATTAATATGGGCAAAAGAATGCAGACATTGAACAGAGGAAGATTGGAAAAAAGTGTTATGGACAGACAAATCCAAGTTTGAGGTGATTGGATCACACAGAAGAACATTTGTGAGACAGAGACCAACTGAAAAGATGCTGGAAGAGTGCCTGACGCCATCTGTCAAGCATGGTGGAGGAAATGTGATGGTCTGTGGTTGCTTTGGTGCTGGTAAAGTGAGAGATTTGTACAAGGAAAAGGGATATTAACCCCTTCCCGACCTTTGACGCCACGTAGGCGTCATGAAAGTCGGTGCCATTCCGACCCATGACGCCTATGCGGCGTCATGGAAAGATCGCGTCCCTGCAGATCGGGTGAAAGGGTTAACTCCCATTTCACCCGATCTGCAGGGACAGGGGGAGTGGTAGTTTAGCCCAGGGGGGGTGGCTTCACCCCCTCGTGGCTACGATCGCTCTGATTGGCTGTTGAAAGTGAAACTGCCAATCAGAGCGATTTATAATATTTCACCCATTATAACGGGTGAAATATTACAATCCAGCCATGGCCGATGCTGCAATATCATCGGCCATGGCTGGAAATACTAGTGTGCCCCCACCCCACCCCTCCGATCGCCCCCCCACCCCCCCGATCTGGCCGGTACACTGCTCCGGCTCCCCTCCGTCCAGTGCTCCGCTCCCCCCGTGCTCGTGTCCGCTCCCCCCGTGCTCCAATCACCCCCCCGTGCTCCAATCACCCCCCCTGCACTCCGATCCACCCCCCCCGTGCTCCGTTCAACCCCCCGTGCTCCGTTCCAGCCCCCCCGTGCTCCGTTCCACGCCCCCCGCGCTCCGTTCCACCCCTCCCGCGCTCCGATTCCCCCCCCCGTGGTCCCCCTCCACCCTATCATACTTACCGATCCAGCCGCGGTCCCGTCCGTCTTCTCCCGGGCGCCGCCATCTTCCAAAATGGCGGGCGCATGCGCAGTGCGCCCGCCAAATCTGCCGGCCGGCAGATTCGTTCCAAAGTGCATTTTGATCACTGAGATATAATCTATCTCAGTGATCAAAATAAAAAAAATAATAAATGACCCCCCCCCCCTTTGTCACCCCCATAGGGACAATAAAAAAATAAAGAATTTTTTTTTTTTCCACTAATGTTAGAATAGGGTTAGGGTTAGGGGTAGGGTTAGGGGTAGGGTTAGGGTTAAGGTTAGGGCTAGGGGTAGGGGTAGGGGTAGGGTTAGGGTTAGGGGTAGGGTTAGGGGTAGGGTTAGGGGTAGGGGTAGGGTTAGGGGTAGGGTTAGGGTTTCGGTATGTGCACACGTATTCTGGTCCTCTGCGGATTTTTCCGCTGCGGATTTGATAAATCCGCAGTGCTAAACCGCTGCGGATTTATGGCGGATTTACCGCGTTTTTTTCTGCGCATTTCACTGCGGTTTTACAATTGCGATTTTCTATTGGAGCAGTTGTAAAACCGCTGCGGAATCCGCACAAAGAAGTGACATGCTGCGGAATGTAAACCGCTGCGTTTCCGTGCAGTTTTTCCGCAGCATGTGTGCAGCGATTTTTGTTTCCCATAGGTTTACATTGAACTGTACACTCATGGGAAACTGCTGCGGATCTGCAGCGTGTGCACATACCTTTAGAATTAGGCTATGTGCACATGGTGCGGATTTGGCTGAGGATTCGTAGCAGTTTTCCATCACGTTTACAGTACCATGTAAACATATGAAAAACCAAATCCGCTGTGCCCATGGTGCGGAAAATACCGCGCGGGAACGCTGCGTTGTATTTTCCGCAGCATGTCAATTCTTTGTGCGGATTCCGCAGCGTTTTACACCTGTTCCTCAATAGGAATCCGCAGGTGAAATCCGCACAAAAAACACTGGAAATCCGCGGAAAATCCGCAGGTAAAACACAGTGCCTTTTACCCGCAGATTTTTCAAAAATGGTGCGGAAATATCTCACACGAATCCGCAACGTGGGCACATAGCCTTAGGGTTAGGGTTGGAATTAGGGTTGTGGTTAGGGTTAGGGGTGTGTTGGGGTTAGTGTTGTGGTTAGGGGTGTGTTGGGGTTAGGGTTGTGATTAGGATTATGGCTACAGTTGGGATTAGGGTTAGGGGTGTGTTGGGGTTAGTGTTGGAGTTAGAATTGAGGGGTTACCACTGTTTAGGCACATCAGGGGTCTCCAAACGCAACATGGCGCCACCATTGATTCCAGCCAATCTCGTATTCAAAAAGTCAAATGGTGCTCCCTCACTTCCGAGCCCTGACGTGTGCCCAAACAGTGGTTTACCCCCACATATGGGGTACCAGCATACTCAGGACAAACTGCGCAACAATTACTGGGGTCCAATTTCTCCTGTTACCCTTGTGAATCTAAAAAAATGCTTGCTAAAACATCATTTTTGAGGAAAGAAAAATGATTTTTTATTTTCACGGCTCTGCGTTGTAAACGTCTGTGAAGCACTTGGGGGTTCAAAGTGCTCACCACACATCTAGATAAGTTCCTTTCGGGGTCTAGTTTCTAAAATGGGGTCACTTGTGGGGGGTTTCTACTGTTTAGGCACACCAGGGGCTCTGCAAACGCAATGTGACGCCCGCAGACCATTCCATCAAAGTCTGCATTTCAAAAGTCACTACTTCCCTTCTGAGCCCCGACGTGTGCCCAAACAGTGGTTTACCCCCACACATGGGGTATCAGCGTACTCAGGAGAAACTGGACAACAACTTTTGGGGTCCAATTTCTCCTGTAACCCTTGGGAAAATAAAAAATTCTGGGCTAAATAATTATTTTTGAGGAAAGAAAACGTATTTATTATTTTCACGGCTCTGCATTATAAACTTCTATGAAGCACTTGGGGGTTCAAAGTGCTCACCACACATCTAGATAAGTTCCTTTCAGGGTCTAGTTTCCAAAATGGGGTCACTTGTGGGGGGTTTCTACTGTTTAGGCACATCAGGGGCTCTGCAAACGCAACGTGACGCCCGCAGAGCATTCCATCAAAGTCTGCATTTCAAAACGTCACTACTTCAATTCCAAGCCCCGGCATGTGCCCAAACAGTAGTTTACCCCCACATATGGGGTATCACCGTACTCAGGAGAAACTGGACAACAACTTTTGGGGTCAAATTTCTCCTGTTACCCTTGGGAAAATTAAAAAATTCTGGGCTAAATAATTATTTTTGAGGAAAGAAAACGTATTTATTATTTTCACGGCTCTGCATTATAAACTTCTATGAAGCACTTGGGGGTTCAAAGTGCTTACCACACATCTAGATAAGTTCCTTTGGGGGTCTAGTTTCCAAAATGGGGTCACTTGTGGGGGGTTTCTACTGTTAAGCCACATCAGGGGCTCTGCAAACGCAACGTGACGCCCACAGAGCATTCCATCAAAGTCTGCATTTCAAAACGTCACTACTTCACTTCCGAGCCCCGGCATGTGCCCAAACAGTGATTTACCCCCACATATGGGGTATCATCGTACTCAGGAGAAACTGGACAACAACTTTTGGGGTCAAATTTCTCCTGTTACCCTTGGGAAAATAAAAAATTGCAGGCTAAAAGATCATTTTTGAGAAAATAATTTTTTTTTTTTATTTTCATGGCTCTGCGTTATAAACTTCTGTGAAGCACTTGGGGGTTCAAAGTCCTCACCACACATCTAGATTAGTTCCTTTGGGGGTCTAGTTTCCAAAATGGTGTCATTTCTGGGGGATCTCCAATGTTTAAGCACACAGGGGCTCTCCAAACGTGACATGGTGTCCGCTAATGATTGGAGCTAATTTTCCATTTAAAAAGCCAAATGGCGTGCCATCCCTTCCGAGCCCTGCCGTACGCCCAAACAGTGGTTTACCCCCACATATGGGGTATCAGCGTACTCAGGACAAACTGGACAACAATATTTGGGGTCCAATTTCTCCCATTATCCTTGGCAAAATAGGAAATTCCAGGCTAAAAAATCATTTTTGAGGAAAGAAAAATTATTTTTTATTTTCATGGCTCTGCGTTATAAACTTCTGTGAAGCACCTGGGGGTTTAAAGTGCTCAATATGCATCTAGATAAGTTCCTTGGGGGGTCTAGTTTCCAAAATGGGGTCACTTGTGGGGGAGCTCCAATGTTTAGGCACACAGGGGGCTCTCCAAACGCGACATGGTGTCCGCTAACAATTGGAGCTAATTTTCCATTCAAAAAGTCAAATGGCGCGCCTTCCCTTCCGAGCCCTGCCGTGTGCCCAAACAGTGGTTTACCCCCACATATGAGGTATCGGCGTACTCGGGAGAAATTGCCCAACAAATTTTATGATCCATTTTATCCTACTGCCCATGTGAAAATGAAAAAATTGAGGCGAAAATAATTTTTTTGTGAAAAAAAAGTACTTTTTCATTTTTACAGATCAATTTGTGAAGCACCTGGGGGTTCAAAGTGCTCACTATGCATCTAGATAAGTTCCTTGGGGCGTCTAGTTTCCAAAATGGGGTCACTTGTGGGGGAGCTCCAATTTTTAGGCACACGGGGGCTCTCCAAACGTGACATGGTGTCCGCTAAAGAGTGGAGCCAATTTTTGATTCAAAAAGTCAAATGGCGCTCCTTCCCTTCCAAGCCCTGCCGTGCGCCCAAACAGTGGTTTACCCCCACATATGAGGTATCAGCGTACTCAGGACAAATTGGACAACAACTTTCGTGGTTCAGTTTCTCCTTTTACCATTGGGAAAATAAAAAAATTGTTGCTAAAAGATAATTTTTGTGACTAAAAAGTTAAATGTTCATTTTTTCCTTCCATGTTGCTTCTGCTGCTGTGAAGCACCTGAAGGGTTAATAAACTTCTTGAATGTGGTTTTGAGTACCTTGAGGGGTGCAGTTTTTAGAATGGTGTCACTTTTGGGTATTTTCAGCCATATAGACCCCTCAAACTGACTTCAAATGTGAGGTGGTCCCTAAAAAAAATGGTTTTGTAAATTTCGTTGTAAAAATGACAAATCGCTGGTCAAATTTTAACCCTTATAACTTCCTAACAAAAAAAAATTTTGTTTCCAAAATTGTGCTGATGTAAAGTAAACATGTGGGAAATGTTATTTATTAACTATTTTGTGTCACATATCTCTCTGGTTTAACAGAATAAAAATTCAAAATGTGAAAATTGCGAAATTTTCAAAATTTTCGCCAAATTTCCGTGTTTATCACAAATAAATGCAGAATTTATTGACCTAAATTTACCACTAACATGAAGCCCAATATGTCACGAAAAAACAATCTCAGAACCGCTAGGATCCGTTGAAGCGTTCCTGAGTTATTACCTCATAAAGGGACACTGGTCAGAATTGCAAAAAACGGCAAGGTCTTTAAGGTCAAAATAGGCTGGGTCTTGAAGGGGTTAAATAAGGAAAGCTATCACTCCATTTTGCAACGCCATGCCATACCCTGTGGCCAGCGCTTGATTGGAGCCCATTTCTTCCTACAACAGGACAATGACCCAAAGCACCTCCAAATTATTCAAGAACTATTTAGGGAAGAAGAAGGCAACTGGTATTCTATCTGTAATGGAGTGGCCAGCACAGTCACCAGATCTCAACCCCATTGAGCTGTTGTGGGAACAGCTTGACCATATGGTTCCAAAAAAGTGCCCATCAAGCCAAACCAACTTGTGGGAGGGGTTTCTGGAAGCATGGGGTGAAATTTCTCCAGAGTACCTCAGCAAGTTAACTGCTAGAATGCCAAAGGTCTGCAATGCTGTAATTGCTGCAAAGGGAGCATTCTTTGACGAAAGCAAAGTTTGAAGGAGAAAATTATTATTTCAAATAAAAATCTTTGAATAATAAAAGTATGAGTTTTCATGGAAAACACAAAATTGGGTGACTATAAACTTTGGAACCGTAGTGTATGTAAAGCTAGCTGCGATAGCTGCATTATATAGAAAAAGAAAATACAGCAGCACTCTATAGGAGCCAAAATATACACAAACACTGAAAACTATTCATCTAAACTGTATTATTATTCAGTAAGATTAACTTGCAAAAATAGAGTTTTTTAGTGCCTGACTCTGCACTCCTCCCATTGACCAGCAGGTGATTTTCCTCAGTTCTACTTACCCATTGAATTGTAGGCTCATGGCCCAGGAGAGACATGTTTTGTCCATTTAACTGTAGGCTAATAGATCAAGAGAGGTATGTACAATAGAACAGGGACCATCAGAGGGAGGTTACCTTGCCACTGTTGATGGGCACACATGGAATGGCCAATTTATGTCACACAGCGTGGGAAACACCGGCTTTTGTGCTTTGTATGTTTGGCTATATTCGACAATTAAATTGACTATTAAATTGGGGAATGTTCAAAATTTGGTGATCATGTCATGAGCCAAACCAAATATTGAAATATTTGCTCATCTGTACTCACGGCCCTCTTTAATGGTGCACGTTAAAAGACCTGACAAATTACGAGGGAACATAAAAAGTTCCTCAGAGTGGCCAGCGTTGGGGTCATATGTCTCCTGGGACTCTTGAAAGTGGGAAGAAGAAGGACCAGGTTGAGGATTTAGAGGCCCAGCCTCTTGGCTACTGAGACTGGACCGTGTGGAAGACTTTGTGGTGCTGCTTGTCAACACACTGGAGCCTTTGTCGGCCATCCAACCCACAACATTCATGCACTTGTCTGGGTTTGTTAGTGGTGTAACATGTTGACCAAATTTTGACAGGAACCTAGAACAAGATATTGTTACCTGTTATGATTAGGTAATTCAGTACCACAATGGACATAGTAGTCAGAGCACATACAGTGATCTGACAATAACCCAAAAACATAGAACGAGCTCTGAGACGTGGGAACTCTGCTGACCGCAATCCCTAATCCTCTCCAACCACACTAGAGGCAGCCATGGATTGCGCCTAACGCTCCCTATGCAACTCGGCACAGCCTGAGAAACTAGATAGCCTGAAGATAGAAAATAAGCCTACCTTGCCTCAGAGAAATACTCCAAAGGAAAAGGCAGCCCCCCACATATAATGACTGTGAGTTAAGATGAAAAGACAAACGTAGAGATGAAATAGATTTAGCAAAGTGAGGCCCGACTTTCTGAACAGAGCGAGGATAGGAAAGGTAACTTTGCGGTCAACACAAAACCCTACAAGCAACCACGCAAAGGGGGCAAAAAGACCCTCCGTACCGACTAACGGCACGGAGGTACACCCTCTGCATCCCAGAGCTTCCAGCAAGCAAGAAAAACCAAATAAACAAGCTGGACAGAAAAAACAGCAAACAAAAATAACTCAAGCGAAACTTAGCTATGCAGAGCAGCAGGCCACAGGAACGATCCAGGAGGAAGCAAGTCCAATACTAGAACATTGACTGGAAGCCAGGATCAGAGCACCAGGTGGAGTTAAATAGAGCAGCACCTAACGACTTCACCACATAACCTGAGGAAGGAAACTCAGAAGCCGCAGTACCACTCTCCTCCACCAACGGAAGCTCACAGACAGAATCAGCCGAAGTACCACTTGTGACCACAGGAGGGAGCTCTGCCACAGAATTGACAACAGTTACCTTTGGATCTGTCACATGGCCTTGGCGGGCACCACCACATCCATGTCCCTTAACGTCACCCTTTTTCATCTTGAATGAATTATGGCTTTATTTTTTACAATACCCTTACAAAGGTCTTACGTACAAACATGGCAACAGCAGGCTGATGTAAATTACAGGTAAATAGTCACATTTGCGTATCTCTGCAGGCTTTGCACCAGTCATACAACTGCTAGATAAAGAAACGCTTTTGAAATAATAGAAAATTATGATTTTTTCTCAATCACCTTGCTGACACACTCCAAATGCGGAGTAATGAAGATTATTGCCCGGCTAAATTGTCATGTAAGATTATCTCTACTTGGATTGCGCCAGTCGCACAACTGCTAGACAAATATAAATATTAGGTATTTCAGCAATAGATGAGGAATATAATTTAGCAATTAGATTTTATAATGGATGTTGTTATATGCTGCAGCTGAGGAATATTATTTTGCAGTAAAAAAAGAAAAATTATAGGCTGCTGCACAGAATATTATGTAGCTCCTAAAGAATTGTTTTGTATATGCTGGTACTACCTAATATTATTTGCCTCTAAAAATAGCTGATTTATATATTTTGGTACTGGATGAAACCCTCCCTATTTCCCCCTAATAGCACAGTCTATTCCTAATACTAAAGTATACAGCACAATGGAAAATAGCTGAGATCTGCAGCATGTACTTGCAATGATGTAACACCCAGGTGCCTGCCTTTCACTCTCCCTCCTATTAAATCTCTCCCTACTTAAATCCCCACCTAACAAACAAGTAATCTCTTGACAATCTTCAGCTCTTAAAAGAGCTTTCTGGAATAACTAAAACTCACTAAAAACCTCCTATCACTCTCTCTATGCTGAAACTATGCTCTCCTTATGCTGTTTTTGGCTCCAATGTATGCAAGATGGCGCTGGAAGCCTTGAAATAGTGCCTTTTACACTGGAAGGCCAGCCAATCACAATAATGCCACACCAAAGTTGGCGCCGACATTACTGTTATTGGTAAGCCAGCCCAGCGTGTTAATTGGCTGCAAATAAAGCACCAAACATGCTTGGTGGCTCACTCGAATATACCAAGGTGAATAGCAAATTACTTGCCGAGTAACGAATAGCCCAAATACCGTACTATTTATGCGAGTAACGAATAGTGCCGAATGTATTCACTCTTCACTAAAAATAGATAGATGCATGATAGATAGATAATAGATAATAGATAATGGACAGATAATAGATAGATGATAGAGAGATAATAGATAATAGATAGATAATAGATAAAATATACATAGATAATATATTGATAGATATAATAGATAGATAAATAATAAATAGATAGATATATAATAGATAAATAGATAATAGATACAGTACAGACCAAAAGGTTGGACACACCTTCTCATTTAAAGATTTTTCTGTATTTTCATGACTATGAAAATTGTACATTCACACTGAAGGCATCAAAACTATGAATTAACACATGTGGAATTATATACTTAATAGTGTTGAGCATTCCGATACCGCAAGTATCGGGTATCGTCCGATACTTGCGGTATCGGAATTCCGATACCGAGATCCGATACTTTTGTGGTATCGGGTATCGGATCCATAGTGAGGTGTAAAATAAAGAATTAAAATAAAAAATATTGATATATTCACCTCTCCGGTGGCCCCTGGACATCACCGCAGGTAACCGGCAGGTTTCTTTGTTTAAAATGAGCGCATTTAGGACCTGAGGAATGACGTCGCGGCTTCTGATTGGTCGCGTGCCGCCCATGTGACCGCGACCAATCAGAAGCCACGACGTCATTCCTCAGGTCCTAAATTCCGAGAATGAGCGCGTTTAGGACCTGAGGAATGACGTCGCGGCTTCTGATTGGTCGCGTGCCGCCCATGTGACCGCGACGCGATCAATCAGAAGCCGCAACGTCATTCTCAGGCACTAAACTCCTCATTCTAGGAATTTAGGACCTGAGGAATGACGTCGCGGCTTCTGATTGGTCGCGTCACGGTCACATGGGCGGCACGCGACCAATCAGAAGCCGCGACGTCATTCCTCAGGTCCTAAACGCACTTATTTTAAACAAAGAAGCCTGCCGGTTACCCGCGGTGATGTCCAGGGGCCGCCGGAGAGGTGAATATATCAATATTTTTTATTTTAATTCTTTATTTTGCACATTAATATGGATCCCAGGGCCTGAAGGAGAGTTTCCTCTCCTTCAGACCCTGGGAACCATCAGAATACCTTCTGATACTTGGTGTCCCATTGACTTGTATTGGTATCGAATATCGGTATCGGCGATATCCGATACTTTTCGGGTATCGGCCGATACTATCCGATACCGATACTTTCAAGTATCGGACGGTATCGCTCAACACTAATACTTAACAATAAAGTGTGAAACAACTGAAATTATGTCTTATATTCTAGGTTCTTCAAAGTATCCACCTTTTGCTTTGATGACTGCTTTGTAAACTCTTGGCATTCTCTTGATGAGCTTCAAGAGGTAGTCACCGGGAATGATCTTCCAACAATCTTGAAGGAGTTCCCAGAGATGCTTAGCACATGTTGGCCCTTTTGCCTTCACTCTGTGGTCCAGCTCACCCCAAACCATCTTGATTGGGTTCAGGTCTGGTGACTGTGGAGGCCAGGTCATCTGGCGTAGCACCCCATCACTCTCCTTCTTGGTCAAATAGCCCTTACAAAGCCTGTAGGTGTGTTTGGGGTCATTGTCCTGTTGAAAAATAAATGATGGTCCAACTAAAAGCAAACTGGATGGAATAGCATGCCGCTGCAAGATGCTGTGGTAGCCATGCTGGTTCAGTATGCCTTCAATTTTGAATAAATCCCCAACAGTGTCACCAGCAAAGCACCCCCACACCATCACACCTCCTCCTCCATGCTTCACGGTGGGAACCAGTCCATCCCTTCATCTTTTCTGCATCACACAAAGACACGGTGGTTGGAACCAAAGATCTGAAATTTGGACTCATCAGACCAAAGCACAGATTTCCACTGGTCTAATGTCCATTCCTTGTGTTCTTTAGCCCAAACAAGTTTCTTCTGCTTGATGCCTGTCCTTAGCAGTGGTTTCCTAGCAGCTATTTTACGATGAAGGCCTGCTGCACAAAGACTCTTCTTAACAGTTGTTGTAGAGATGTGTCTGCTGCTAGAACTCTGTGTGGCATTTACCTGGTCTCTAATCTGAGCTGCTGTTAACCTGCGATTTCTGAGGGTGGTGACTCGGATAAACTGATCCTCAGAAGCAGGGCCGTATTTAGAGTTTCTGCTGCCCTAGGCACTTTTAGTTCTGCCTCCCCCTTTGGCGAGTATGACATTATCGGCAGTGACTTTGCCATAAATCGCTGATGTGAAAGTAGCCTTTTGCAGCAGATCTGGCAGTTTTTCCGCATCTGCTGTGTAATGGATCACTTACGGCAACACTGCGTTCGGCCTCATTCATTCCCTATGGGACATTCGGACATGTGCGGCACTTGCGGTTTTGCCACGATCTGGCAAATGCGGTACTTGCAGCAATGGAAAAAAACACTACTAGCAGTGTTTTTTGTATCACCGCAAGTGCAAAACTGCAAGTGCCGCACATGTCCGCAAGTAGCCATCACTATCTGTCCCTGAACCTTCCTATCTCATCCCTAACCATCCCTCTCTGACCTAAAACTACACTATAAAGCTGTAGGAAAACAATTTATTAACTGACATATTCCTCTGATAATGAGGCTCCAGGCTACGGCGTAGAATGGGACGGGCAGTCTCCGGGTCTCCATTCTCTCTGTGTACACCCTCAGTCCCTGCCTCACTGCCTGTGCACAGACATCCCTCCACCGGACCCGGTAATCACCGCTCGCAGTGGCTTACCGGCAGAGGTGTATCTAGGATTTCCGGCACCAGGGGCAAGAATTCATTTTGGTGCCTTCCCCCCACAGGACATATGTGATTTGCACACTTAGTCATGTACCGACGAGCTCCTCTCCCTAATGCTCTCAATGTTCACTGAAAAACAGAGAAGCAGAAGAGAAGCTCGTTGTCACAGGACCACAAGTATGAAAATCGCATATGAGTGAAGTGTCCATGTGACAACTACTGGAACCTGCAGAGCTGAATCCTGACATCGCAGGCTTCTGAATTCTCACAACGCATGCACTGTACACTTTTAGGATTCTCCCTTGCCGGTGGACAGTCATGTCAGCACAAGTGTGTGATTTGTATATTTCTGACCACATTCTGACTAGACGTGCTCAGCCTCGCCCAGTTCATTTTCATTGACGGAGGCCACATATGTCTAGTCAGCATGTGACTGCATGTATGTAAGTCGCCAGCACGAGAGGATCCTGACAGCGTGCAGTGCGCACTGTGAGAACTCAGAAGTCTGCAGTCACATAAAATGACTGCAGACTCTTTACAAACCTGGACATTCCCTTTAATGCTCCTAACATAAATAAAAGCATGAGAGTTAGTCAGTATCACAAATAACATTTATATCCAGGTACCTTACAGATGACGTCGCCTCTGGAGCCGTTCTTCTTTTCTTCATCTTGTCCAGATCCCATGATGAGTTTTCTCATCCACAGCCATCTCTGCAGACTTACATCTTCTCCGCTCTTTTGCAGAAAATCTCCACATGACGCCATTAAAGATACAAATGTCATTATAATGCTCCTGAATAAAAAATTGCCCCTCACTATATTGTCTGCACAAAATATGACCCCCACACTGTCCCTCATATGGTACATGCTCTTCACACTGACCTCTCCTTTCCATACCGGCCCCCCTCTTCACATGTGTCCCCCTATAGGGCTCAGTATTTATACTGCATTCTCTCATCACACTCCCCCTCCTTGGTATACTGTCCCCTCCTGGCTGTGCCCTTACACTGTCCTTCCATGCTACGCCCCCACTTCTCAGTTTCTATTCTGTGCCCACTCATTTTTCTGACCCCATACTGTCTCCTCACACTATTCCCCTCCCTCCTCATACTGTCTCCTCTCACATCCCCCCTGTTCACCATCCTGTCTCATATATTTACCCCCTCACTTTCTATACTGCCTGCTCATCTGACTCCCCATACTTTGTCTGCACACATCCCATCACCCTCACTCCCCGTACTCTGTCCACATCCATTTTTCACATCGCTACTCATACTGTGTCCACACACATTCCCTCATTCACTCCCCATACTGTCTGCACCCATCCCCCCATATTGTTTCCTCATACAGTGGGGCAAAAAAGTATTTAGTCAGTCAGCAATAGTGCAAGTTCCACCACTTAAAAAGATGAGAGGCGTCTGTAATTTACATCATAGGTAGACCTCAACTATGGGAGACAAACTGAGAAAAAAAAATCCAGAAAATCACATTGTCTGTTTTTTTAACATTTTATTTGCATATTATGGTGGAAAATAAGTATTTGGTCAGAAACAAAATTTCATCTCAATACTTTGTAATATATCCTTTGTTGGCAATGACAGAGGTCAAAGGTTTTCTGTAAGTCTTCACAAGGTTGCCACACACTGTTGTTGGTATGTTGGCCCATTCCTCCATGCAGATCTCCTCTAGAGCAGTGATGTTTTTGGCTTTTCGCTTGGCAACACGGACTTTCAACTAACTCCAAAGGTTTTCTATAGGGTTGAGATCTGGAGACTGGCTAGGCCACTCCAGGACCTTGAAATGCTTCTTACGAAGCCACTCCTTCATTGCCCTGGCGGTGTGCTTTGGATCATTGTCATGTTGAAAGACCCAGCCACGTTTCATCTTCAATGCCCTTGCTGATGGAAGGAGGTTTGCACTCAAAATCTCACGATACATGGCCCCATTCATTTTTTCATGTACCCGGATCAGTCGTCCTGGCCCCTTTGCAGAGAAACTGCCCCAAAGCATGATGTTTCCACCACCATGCTTTGCAGTAGGTATGGTGTTTGATGGATGCAACTCAGTATTCTTTTTCCTCCAAACACGACAAGTTGTGTTTCTACCAAACAGTTCCAGTTTGGTTTCATCAGACCATAGGACATTCTCCCAAAACTCCTCTGGATCATCCAAATGCTCTCTAGCAAACTTCAGACGGGCCCGGACATGTACTGGCTTAAGCAGTGGGACACGTCTGGCACTGCAGGATCTGAGTCCATGTTGGCATAGTGTGTTACTTATGGTAGTCCTTGTTACATTGGTCCCAGCTCTCTGCAGTTCATTCACTAGGTCCCCCCGCGTGGTTCTGGGATTTTTGCTCACCGTTCTTGTGATCATTCTGACCCCACGGGGTGGGATTTTGCGTGGAGCCCCAGATCGAGGGAGATAATCAGTGGTCTTGTATGTCTTCCATTTTCTAATTATTGCTCCCACTGTTGATTTCTTCACTCCAAGCTGGTTGGCTATTGCAGATTCAGTCTTCCCAGCCTGGTGCAGGGCTACAATTTTGTTTCTGGTGTCCTTTGACGGCTCTTTGGTCTTCACCATAGTGGAGATTGGAGTCAGACTGTTTGAGGGTGTGCACAGGTGTCTTTTTATACTGATAACAAGTTTAAACAGGTGCCATTACTACAGGTAATGAGTGGAGGAAAGAGGAGACTCTTAAAGAAGAAGTTACAGGTCTGTGAGAGAAAGAAATCTTGATTGTTTGTTTCTGACCAAATACTTATTTTCCACCATAATATGCAAAAAAAATGATAAAAAAACAGACAATGTGATTTTCTGGATTTTTTTTTCTCAGTTTGTCTCCCATAGTTGAGGTCTACCTATGATGTAAATTACAGACGCCTCTCATCTTTTTAAGTGGTGGAACTTGCACTATTGCTGACTGACTAAATACTTTTTTGCCCCACTGTATATGTCCCCCATTCCCCCATACTGTTTCCTCATACATGCCCCCCATTCCCCAGTACTGTTTCCTCATACATGTCCCCCATCCTCCCATCATGTATGCATGGCTCGGCTCCCCCATCTTGTATGCATGGCTAGGCTCCCCCATCCTCCCATATTGTATGCATGGCTCAGCTCCCCCATCCTCCCATCTTGTATGCATGCCTCCGCTCCACCATACTCCCATCTTGTATGCATGGCTTGGCTCCCCATTCTCCCATCTTGTATGCATGGCTCGGCTTCCCCCCATCCTCCTATCCTGTATGCATGGCTTGGCTCCCCCATCCTCCCACCCTGAATGCATGGTTCCCCCATCCTGTATGCATGGCTCCCCCATCATCCCACCCTGTATGCATGGCTCCCCCATCGTCCCACCCTGTATGCATGGCTCCCCATCCTACCATCTTGTATGCATGGCTCGGCTCCTCCATCCTCCTATCCTGTATGCATGGCTCCTCCATCCTCCCATCCTGTATGCATGGCTCCCCATCCTCCCATCCTGTATACATGGCTCCCCCACCCTCTGTGCATGGTTCGGCTCCCCCTTCCTCCCACCCTGTGTGCATGGCTTCCCCATCCTCCCACCCTGTATGCATGGCTCCCCCATCCTCCCTGTTATGAACTGGTGATTCAGAACCACAATGGACCTGGTGGTTAAGAGCACACAAAGTGACCTGATAGTTACTAATAACATAGGACGAGCTCTGAGACGTGGGAACTCTGCTGACCGCAATCCCTAATCCTATCACACCACAATAGAGGTAGCCGTGGAGCGCTCCTGACCAGACCTAGGTGCCTCGGGCACAGCCTGAGAAACTAGCTAGCCCTGAAGATAGAAAAATAAGCCTACCTTGCCTCAGAGAAATTCCCCAAAGGAAAAGGCAGACCCCACATATAATGACTGTGAGTAAAGATGAAAATACAAACACAGAGATGAAATAGATTTTAGCAAAGTGAGGCCCGACTTACTGAATAGACCGAGGATAGGAAAGATAGCTTTGCGGTCAACACAAAAACCTACAAACAACCACGTAGAGGGCGCAAAAAGACCCTCCGCACCGACTAACGGTACGGAGGTGCTCCCTCTGCGTCCCAGAGCTTCCAGCAAGCAAGACAAACCAATATAGCAAGCTGGACAGAAAAAATAGCAAACAAAAGTAACACACGCAGAACTTAGCTTATGCAGGGCAGACAGGCCACAAGAACGATCCAGGAGAGAGCAAGACCAATACTGGAACATTGACTGGAGGCCAGGAACAAAGAACTAGGTGGAGTTAAATAGAGCAGCACCTAACGACTTAACCTCATCACCTCAGGAAGGAAACTCAGAAGCCGCAGCCCCACTCACATCCACCAGAGGAAGCTCATGGACAGAACCAGCCGAAGTACCACTCATGACCACAGGAGGGAGCTTGACCACAGAATTCACAACAGTACCCCCCCCCTTGAGGAGGGGTCACCGAACCCTCACCAGAGCCCCCAGGCCAACCAGGATGAGCCAAATGAAAGGCACGAACCAGATCGACAGCATGAACATCAGAGGCAAAGACCCAGGAATTATCTTCCTGACCATAACCCTTCCACTTAACCAGGTACTGGAGTTTCCGTCTCGAAATACGAGAATCCAAAATCTTCTCCACTATATACTCCAACTCCCCCTCAACCAAAACCGGAGCAGGAGGATCAACGGATGGAACCACAGGTGCCACGTATCTCCGCAACAATGACCTATGGAATACATTATGGATGGAAAAAGAAGCTGGAAGGGTCAAACGAAAAGACACAGGATTAAGAACCTCAGAAATCCTATACGGACCAATGAAACGAGGCTTAAACTTAGGAGAGGAAACTTTCATAGGAATATAACGAGACGGCAACCAAACCAAATCCCCAACACGAAGTCGGGGACCCACACAGCGCCTGCGGTTAGCGAAACGTTGAGCCTTCTCCTGGGACAATGTCAAATTGTCCACTACATGAGTCCAAATCTGCTGCAACCTATCCACCACAGTATCCACACCAGGACAGTCCGAAGACTCAACCTGCCCTGAAGAGAAACGAGGATGGAAACCAGAATTGCAGAAAAACGGCGAAACCAAAGTAGCCGAGCTGGCCCGATTATTAAAAGCGAACTCAGCCAAAGGCAAAAAGGACACCCAATCATCCTGATCAGCAGAAACAAAACATCTCAGATATGTTTGCAAGGTCTGATTGGTTCGTTCAGTTTGGCCATTTGTCTGAGGATGGAAAGCTGAGGAAAAAGACAAATCAATGCCCATCCTAGCACAAAAGGCTCGCCAAAACCTCGAAACAAACTGGGAACCTCTGTCAGAAACGATGTTCTCCGGAATGCCATGTAAACGAACCACATGTTGGAAAAACAATGGCACCAAATCAGAGGAGGAAGGCAATTTAGACAAGGGTACCAAATGGACCATCTTAGAGAAGCGATCACAAACCACCCAAATGACCGACATCTTTTGAGAGACGGGGAGATCCGAAATAAAATCCATAGAGATATGTGTCCAGGGCCTCTTCGGGACTGGCAAGGGCAAAAGCAACCCACTGGCACGAGAACAGCAGGGCTTAGCCCGAGCACAAATCCCACAGGACTGCACAAACGAACGCACATCCTGCGAAAGAGACGGCCACCAAAAGGATATAGCCACCAAATCTCTGGTACCAAAGATTCCAGGATGACCAGCCAACACCGAACAATGAACCTCACAGATAACTCTACTCGTCCACGGTCAGGTCTATTAGCCTGAAATTTTTGCAGCACCCGCCGCAAATCAGGGGTGATGGCAGACAAAATTACCCCCTCTTTGAGAATACCCGCCGGCTCAGGCAAACCCGGAGAGTCGGGCACAAAACTCCTAGACAGGGCATCTGCCTTCACATTTTTAGAGCCCGGAAGGTACGAAACCACAAAGTCAAAACGGGAGAAAAACAGCGACCAACGAGCCTGTCTAGGATTCAACCGTTTGGCAGACTCGAGATAAGTCAAGTTCTTGTGATCAGTCAAGACCACCACGCGATGCTTAGCTCCTTCAAGCCAATGACGCCACTCCTCGAATGCCCACTTCATGGCCAGCAACTCTCGATTGCCAACATCATAATTACGCTCAGCAGGCGAAAACTTCCTGGAAAAGAAGGCACATGGTTTCATCACCGAGCCATCAGAACTTCTTTGCGACAAAACAGCCCCTGCTCCAATCTCAGAAGCATCAACCTCGACCTGGAAAGGGAGCGAAACGTCTGGCTGGCACAACACAGGGGCAGAAGAAAAACGACGCTTCAACTCCTGAAAAGCTTCCACAGCAGCAGAAGACCAATTGACCACATCAGCACCCTTCTTGGTTAAATCAGTCAACGGTTTAGCAATACTAGAAAAATTATTGATGAAGCGACGATAAAAATGAGCAAAGCCCAGGAACTTTTGCAGACTCTTCAGGGATGTTGGCTGAGTCCACTCATAAATGGCCTGAACTTTAACAGGGTCCATCTCGATAGTAGAAGGGGAAGAAATGAAACCCAAAAATGAAACCTTCTGAACACCAAAGAGACACTTTGACCCCTTCACAAACAAAGAATTAGCACGCAGGACCTGGAACACCATTCTAACCTGCTTCACGTGAGACTCCCAATCATCCGAGAAGACCAAAATATCATCCAAGTATACAATCAGGAATTTTTCCAGGTACTCTCGGAAGATGTCATGCATAAAGGACTGAAGTACTGATGGAGCATTGGAAAGCCCGAATGGCACAACCAGGTACTCAAAATGGCCCTCGGGTGTATTAAATGCTGTTTTCCATTCATCGCGCTGTTTAATACGCACAAGATTATACGCACCACGAAGATCTATCTTGGTGAACCAACTAGCCCCCTTAATCCGAGCAAACAAATCAGACAGCAGCGGCAAGGGGTACTGAAATTTGTGATTTTATTTAGAAGGCGGTAATCAATACAAGGTCTCAGCGAACCATCCTTCTTGGCCACAAAAAAGAACCCTGCTCCCAATGGTGACGACGACGGGCGAATATGACCCTTCTCCAAGGATTCCTTTACGTAACTCCGCATAGCGGCGTGCTCAGGCACAGACAAATTAAAAAGTCGACCTTTAGGAAACTTACTACCAGGAATCAAATTGATAGCACAATCGCAATCCCTATGCGGAGGTAGGGCACTGGACTTGGGCTCATCAAATACATCCCGGTAATCCGACAAGAACTCTGGGACCTCAGAAGGGGTGGATGACGAAACAGACAGAAATGGAACATCACCATGCACCCCCTGACAACCCCAGCTGGACACAGACATAGATTTCCAATCCAATACTGGGTGTGAACATGATCATACAGACTTGTTCACTGTGCAAGTAGCCCATGTGTTCCTGTTTCCATAATTGTTCTCTTGTGTCTACAAGACTGGGGAGTTCCACCACTCCTCTTGGGCTATCTGCACAAAAGCTGTTCTACCCTGTATGCACACATGGATTTTTCCTCTCTGAACCCTGTTCACACAGGTTATATACAGATGATCAGGTTTTTAAATACATCAGATAGGGATTGCATACATTAGTTAGGACTGCTCTGATAAGGGTATACCGTGAAGATTGGTAGAGCAGCTTAGTATACATTTTTTGCAAAAAACGTATCAACCAAATACCCTGTTTTTTACATCTTTTACTAGCACTTGCGGATTACTGCAACATTTTTTCAAACTGAGTGTTTTTGGTTTTACTATTCTCTTTTGTGTCTTTGGGTTATGGACTTGTAGCCATGGCAACCCCAACACGACCACATCATGCAGATTATGCAACACCAAAAAGCGAATATCCTCCTGGTGCGCAGGAGCCATGCACATGGTCAGTTGGGTCCAGTACTGAGGCTTATTCTTGGCCAAAGGCGTAGCATCAATTCCTCTCAGTGGAATAGGATACTGCAAGGGCTCCAAGAAAAACCCACAGCGCCTAGCAAACTCCAAGTCCATCAAATTCAGGGCAGCGCCTGAATCCACAAATGCCATGACAGAATAGGACGACAAAGAGCAGATCAAAGTAACGGACAAAAGAAATTTCGACTGTACCGTACCAATGGTGGCAGACCTAGCGAACCGCTTAGTACGCTTAGGACAATCGGAAATAGCATGAGTGGAATCACCACAGTAAAAACACAGCCCATTCCGACGTCTGTGTTCTAGCCGTTCAGCTCTGGTCAAAGTCCTATCACATTGCATAGGCTCAGGTCTATGCTCAGACAATACCGCCAAATGGTGCACAGTTTTACGCTCACGTAAGCGTCGATCGATCTGAATGGCCAAAGACATAGACTCATTCAGACCAGCAGGCATAGGAAATCCCACCATGACATCCTTAAGGGCTTCAGAGAGACCCTTTCTGAAAATTGCTGCCAGCGCACATTCATTCCATTGAGTGAGCACAGACCACTTCCTAAACTTCTGACAATATATCTCTACCTCATCCTGACCCTGACACAGAGCCAGCAAATTTTTCTCTGCCTGATCCACTGAATTAGGTTCATCATAAAGCAATCCGAGCGCCAGAAAAAACGCATCAATATTACATAATGCAGGATCTCCTGGCGCAAGGGAAAATGCCCAGTCTTGAGGGTCGCCACGTAATAAAGAAATAATGATCTTAACTTGTTGAACTGGGTCACCAGAGGAGCGGGGTTTCAAAGCCAGAAATAGTTTTCAATTATTTTTAAAACTCAGAAACTTAGCTCTATCTCCAGAAAACAAATCAGGAATAGGAATTCTAGGTTCTAACATAGAATTCTGAACCACAAAGTCTTGAATATTTTGTACTCTTGCAGTGAGATGATCCACACAAGAAGACAGACCTTTAATGTCCATCACTACACCTGTGTCCTGAACCACCCAAATGTCTAGGGGAAAAGAAAGACAAAACACAGTGCAGAGAAAAAAAAATGGTCTCAGAACTTCTCTTTTCCCTCTATTGAGAAGCATTAGTACTTTGGGCCTCCAGTACTGTTATGAACTGGTGATTCAGAACCACAATGGACCTGGTGGTTAAGAGCACACAAAGTGACCTGATAGTTACTAATAACATAGGACGAGCTCTGAGACGTGGGAACTCTGCTGACCGCAATCCCTAATCCTATCACACCACACTAGAGGTAGCCGTGGAGCGCTCCTGACCAGACCTAGGCGCCTCGGGCACAGCCTGAGAAACTAGCTAGCCCTGAAGATAGAAAAATAAGCCTACCTTGCCTCAGAGAAATTCCCCAAAGGAAAAGGCAGCCCCCCACATATAATGACTGTGAGTAAAGATGAAAATACAAACACAGAGATGAAATAATTTTAGCAAAGTGAGGCCCGACTTACTGAATAGACCGAGGATAGGAAAGATGGCTTTGCGGTCAACACAAAAACCTACAAACAACCACGCAGAGGGCGCAAAAAGACCCTCCGCACCGACTAACGGTACGGAGGTGCTCCCTCTGCGTCCCAGAGCTTCCAGCAAGCAAGACAAACCAATATAACAAGCTGGACAGGAAAAATAGCAAACAAAAGTAACACAAGCAGAACTTAGCTAATGCATGGCAGACAGGCCACAAGAACGATCCAGGAGAGAGCAAGACCAATACTGGAACATTGACTGGAGGCCAGGAACAAAGAACTAGGTGGAGTTAAATAGAGCAGCACCTAATGACTTAACCTCGTCACCTGAGGAAGGAAACTCAGAAGCCGCAGCCCCACTCACATCCACCAGAGGAAGCTCATGGACAGAACCAGCCGAAGTACCACTCATGACCACAGGAGGGAGCTTGACCACAGAATTCACAACACCTCCCACCCTGTATGCATGGCTCCTCCATCCTCCCAACCTGTATGCATGGCTCCCCCATCCTCCCATCCTGTATGCATGGCTCTCCCATCCTCCCACCCTGTATGCATGGCTCCTCCATCCTCCCATCCTGTATCCATGGCTCCCCCATATTCCCATCCTGTATGCATGGCTCCCCCACCCTGTATGCATGGCTCAGCTCCCCAATCCTCCCACCCTGTGTGCATGGCTCCCCCATCCTCCAACCCTGTGTTCACGGCTCTCCCATCCTCCCACCCTGTGTGCATGGCTCCCCCATCCTCCCATTCTGTGTGCATGGTTCCCCCATCCTCCTACCCTGTGTGCACGGCTCCCCCATCCTCCTCCCATCCTCCTCCCCATCATACGCACCTTTCTCTCACCCCGTGGCGCAGAACTTCCCAGGATCTCTGCAGCGTCTTCCTTCCTGTTTGAGCGGTCACGTGGTACCGCTCATTAAGGTGATGAATATGCGTCCATATTCATCACCTTAATGAGCGGTACCATGTGACCGCTGAGGACAGGACAAGCTGCCGGCGCTGAGACAGATTTGCAGCAGGCACCGCTGGAGGAGGGTGAGTATGAAGTCTTTAGGGAGGGGGCAGGAGGGGGGCGGGCGCTTGACCCCGGAATTTATAAAAAAAAAAAAAAAACCTTGCTCAAGTGCACCCTCTACATCCTGCCGGCCTAGGCACGTGCCCTCAAGTGCCTAGTGGCAAATACGGCCCTGCTCAGAAGCAGAGGTGACTCTTGGTCTTCCTTTCCTGGGGTGGTCCTCATGTGAGCCAGTTTCTTTGTGGCACTTCATGGTTTTTGCCACTGCACTTGGGGACACTTTCAAAGTTTGCCCAATTTTTCGAACTGAATGACCTTAATTTCTTAATTTCTTAAAGTAATGATGGCCACTCGTTTTTCTTTACTTAGCTGCTTTTTTCTTGCTATAATACAAATTCTAACAGTCTATTCAGTAGGACTATCAGATGTGTATCCACCAGACTTCTGCACAACACAACTGATGGTCCCAATCCCATTTATAAGGCAAGAAATCCCACTATTAAACCTGACAGGGCACACCTGTGAAGTGAAAACCATTCCTGGTGACTACCTCTTGAAGCTCATCAAGAGAATGCCAAGAGTGTGCAAAGCAGTCATCAAAGCAAAAGGTGGCTACTTTGAAGAACCTAGAATATAAGACATATTTTCAGTTGTTTCACACTTTTTTGTTAAGTATATAATTCCACATGTGTTAATTCGTAGTTTTGATGCCTTCAGTGTGAATGTACAATTTTCATAGACATGAAAATACAGAAAAATCTTTAAATGAGGTGTGTCCAAACTTTTGGTCTGTACTGTAGATAGATAATAGATAGCTAGATAGATGATAGATAGATAGATGCTAGATAGAAAATAGATGATAGATAATAGATAACAGATAATAGATAATATATAGATGATAGATCGATAATAGATACCAGATAATAGATAGGTAAATAATAGATAGATGTATAGATAGATAAATAACAGATAATAGATAGATAATATATAGAAAAAAGATAGATAATAGATAACAGATAATAGATAGATAATAGATAGATAATGGACAGATAGATAGACAGATAATAAATATATATATATAATAGATAGATAATATATTTATTATAGATAGATAGATAGACAGACAGACAGACAGACAGACAGATAGATAGAAAGGGAAAAAGAAGGTAGCACTACATATTCATTTCAAGTGAAATACTGGATTTTATTCAGATCCACATGGCGTGGCAATGTTTCGGCTCACACGGAGCCTTTCTCAATTACTATTATTATTATTATTATTTATTTATATAGCACCATTAACAAAACTAACAATGGCAGACTGGTACAGAGGGAAGAGGACCCTGCCCTTGCGGGCTTACATTCTACAGGGCTTACAACAATTATTGTAAATAATAGTTAAATAATAGATAGATAGATAGATAGATAGATAATAGATAGATAGATAATAGATAGATAATAGATAGATAGATAATAGATATACTGTATAATAAATTAATAATAGAAAGATAGGTAATTGAAAGACGATAGATAGCTAGATAATAGATAATACATAGATAATAGATAGATAATATATATATGATAGATTGATAATAGATAGATAATAGATAGATGATATATAATAGGTGGATAGATAGATAGATAATAGATAGATTGATAATAGATAGAAAATAGATAGATAATATATAGTTAGATAATAGATAGATAGATAATGTATAGTTAGATAATCGATAACTGATAATAGATAAATGATAGATAGATAATATATATAATAAATTAATAATACAAAGATAGATAATAGATAGATAATAGATAGATTGATAATAAATAATAGATAGATAATAGAAATATAGATAGATAGTATAAAGATAGATAATAGATTAATCGATAATAGATAGATTGATAATAGATAGATGATAGATTGATAATAGATAGATTGATAATAGATAGATAATAGATTGATAATAGATAGATTGATAATAGATAGATAATAGATTGATAATAGATAATAGATAGATAATAGAAATATAGATAAATAATATAAAGATAGATAATAGATTAACTGATAATAGATAGATGATAGATTGATAATATATAGATAGATAATAGATGGATAAATGGAGCGTCTTCCTAGATGTGACATGATGAGTGCACCCTTGCATGCAATGTACAGCAATAGATGGGGGATGATATAATGAATCTGTGAAGCAATCAGTGGCCCCCTGTCCATGCCCACCCCTGATTGCTGCCATTACACCTTGTGGACTGGTTGCCCCCTACATTCAGTATAAGGCACTGAGTTCCCTCACTGACTGCATATAATACGAGTCCTTTGCTCCGGTTCTGCACGGACAATATATTCAGCTCATTATAAACACAGATTCCCAGAATGCTTTGCCCTGAAAGTTTTTTTCACTATAAATTTCTGTAAAAGCCACTAAAATAAAGCTGGAGTCCATATAAAGCAGGAGCGAGCTGTGCACCGCGGTATATGTCTGCACTCCGCAGCAGAACAGCTGGAGGCGCAGCACATGTTACAGGCGAGTCTCCGAGGACGCATTAACTGTGCGCCATCATCTCGCTGCTACAACCTGCCTGACAGGTGATCCATTCGTAGCCTCTCACCGCATGTAATGTTCATTTAATGAACTTCTGCCTTTATAGACGGCTGCAATCAGCTCTATGAAGATGTCACAAGTCATGCCAAACAGTAATAGAGGGGACGGGGGGATATGGAAGTGTTTTCTCCTATCCATCCTATAAATCCTCTATTTAATGACATACAGTTGTCTTGTTTTACAAGTATATGAAAAATCTAACAAAATGTTCTAGTATTGTAACATTATATTATTGTATCATGTTATATATATTTTAGTATTGTATTATATGTAATATTGTTACACTATTATACACATTATACATATATACAGTATATCAGCATTATATTATTATTATTATTGAATTGTAGCCAAGAATTTTAGTATATACAGTATATATATATATATTTAGTATTATATTGCATACATGGTAGTATTACAGTATTATGTGCATTGTATATTTTATTGTCGTGTGAATTAAATTATGTGTATTGCGTTATTTTGTATTGTCTAGATATTTTTATGTTCATTATATTTCAATAATTGGTTTCTATCCTTTTTTTCTTGCGGTGCACAAATATATACAGTATATGCACATATAAATATATTAACTATACAGTATGCGGAGGTAGAAGTCATCACACCTGGGTCATGGTGCTTGACGTGGTCTAATATCACCAAAGAATAAAACCATGTTATAATAACCATTGCATGATAGGTGTCAGCCTTTGTGTAAATTTAGCATTTAAACCAGAAATCCTTTTTTTTTTGGCAGAGGAAAAAATGAGGGTAGTATTCGGCACAGCCAACTGAAGAAAAAATGTAAGTTTATTGAATCAAGTTAAAAGTCTAAATGTTAAAACCTAAACACATCATGCGTTTCTGGCATACTAAAGTCTTTTTTTTTTGCAGTGGCCACTAGAGGAAAAATGTGGTATTACACAATGCACATTCAAATAAACGGAGAACACTTTTTTACAACTGCTCCCACCTTAAATTATAGATGGAATTCTAAGCAGGATCCAATAATGTCTTTATGATCTAATGGGTCCAGCTGAATGTCGAAGGTTTCGCAGCAAAACTCCCTATCTATTACATGATACCTATTCAAAAAAATGGGCAACTAGGTATTGCAAAGGGAGAGCTGCTGTTTGCAGCAGTGCTCCACCTTGAATAATAGAGGGGGCTGCAAATGGAACTGCTTCCTTATGGTTGACATATGACCTAACAGGACCAAATGATATTGCTGGGAGAAGTTGTCAGCAGTAGCTCATTTTTCCTTCAGTGGCCACTACAGGATAAATGTGGTATTACATGATGCCCATTCAAATAACTTGATAACTAGAAGCCTTCTATCCTGGATAATGGTGAAGGCTTCAAGAATGATCCTTTCCCATTGGTTACTATGTTTTCGATCAGATTTGGCTGATCGACATAGGTTCAGCAACAGAACAACCCAGAAATCAGCTATGATTGTTAGCAGTTTCTGCAGTGGCCACTAAAGGATAAATTTGGTATTACATAATGACCCTACAGATAAATGAAAAAGCAGATAAAGCTGGGGAAAATCTACTCTTTACAGCTGCTCCCCACCCTGAAGATGAGCAGGACCCTCTATGACCTAACAGGACATATGGCCAGGGATCGTCCCAATAGACAGAACCAATCCCTTCAAATATTCTAGAGTTAGTTCCTTGGTTCTTTTTTCAGGAACGAGAAATCTTTTTATTTATTTCTTTTGCTTTCCAACTTTTGAAAGGTGCGCGACATTTTGAACCATTTGCTCTCATTGTTTTAATCATTTTTTATGATTACTTTTATTTGCTGAATATTTATTCTAGCTCGTGGGAATTCCCTCCATAAAGTCTCCTCCGTCTGTTACTTTGTTGCGCTTTTGCTGTTTTCCTCTCTTTGCTGCTTTTTATTGCCATTTCTTGATCTTTTTAAGATGTTTCCAATCTGTGATTACAGCTCCGTAATGGCTCTCGAGGCAACGCATCTGGTCTTGTTCTTATTTAGCTTCAACCACTTCCCTTGTAAACCTTGAGCATTGAAGAAGCATTTTATAACTATTCAGTGCGAGCCCCGCAGGGAAATGGATGTTATTTGTAATACTTGACCACCTCCATTTTTTTCTACTGTTCATTGAAGGATTTGCTGGAGAATTCTTGTTAAGTCTGTTTCCATTCTTAAACCTTTTTATCTGCTTGTAACTAGAGATGGGAGAAATCAAACAGTAAAGTTCGGACTCTGTACCAAACACCTACTGTTCAAGCACGGACCCCGAACACAGACTTCACCAGGAAGTCCGTGTTACTATTTGGGTTAAGCCCTCCAAATACCAGGTGTTTCTTATGCTGTCATCTACATCACAGCACAAGAAACACCCGCAAATCTGATCGGCTGTCAGATTAATATCACCGGTCAGAGCACTGCAGTTCTCATGCTATCAGACGACAGCGTGAGATTGCAGTTGTGACTGGAGGTAAAAAGTTTACCTACAATCACTGACGTCGGCTGATGGGACTACTACTCCCATCAACCAATGCCTGATGCCGCTAATAACAGTGAAAGCAGGCGCCGACTGATGGGAGTATTCATCAGCTGGCGCCTGCACTCGAATAAATAGTCTAAAAAACAACAACGTTCCCCTGTATTTTTGATTACCAGTGCAGGCAAAACTGACAGCTGCAGGCTGCAACCCCCAGTGCAGGCAAAACTGACAGCTGTGGGCTACAATCCTCAGCTATCAGCTTTAGAAAGGTTGGTTATCAAGAGTAGAGGGGTTGCATGCTGTTTTTTTTTTAAATAAATAATTTTAAAACTTAGTGTCATGTCCTCCTCATTTTTGCCCACTAGCCAAGTTAAAGTAGACAGCTGGGGGCTGGCATTCTCAGACTGGTAATGGACCATGGATATTGGCCACTCTCAGCATAAAAATAGCAGCTCGCTGTAGCCTATAAAAGGAGCATCTATTAGATGCACCAATTCTGGCACTTTGCCTGGCTCTTCTCACTTGCCCTGTGGCGGTAGCAAGTGAGGTTCATATTTGTGGGGTTGAAGTCACCTTTGTTTTGTCCGGTGACATACCAGATACCTGAAAGTGCCTCGTACATCTGTACAAACAATTATGCACAAGAACAAATAAGATGGGAATGTACAGCCATTATATTGCTCAGGAAGGAGATGGGTTCTGTGTCCAAGAGATAAACATGCTTTGGTCCGACATGTACATATAAACCCAAGGACAAAAGCAAAAGACCTTATGAAGATGATTGTGGAAGCTGGTAACATTGCGTTAATATCCACAGTAAAACGAGTAGTGTATCAACATAGGCTGAAATGCCAGGAAGAAGCCAATACTTCAAAAGAAACATTAAAAAGGCAGATTAATGTTTGCAAATGCACACAGGAACAAAGACCTTAATTTTTGGAGACATGTCCTGAGGTCTGATGAAACTAAAATTTATCTTTTTGGTCATAATGACCATCGCTACTTTTGGAGGAAAAAGGGAGAAGCTTGGAAGCCTAAGAACACCATCCCAACTGTGAAACTGGTGGCAGGCTGGCAGCATCATGGTGTGGGGTTATTTTGCTGCAGGAGGGACTGGTGTACTTCACCAAATACTTAAAACAATAGATGGCATCATGTGAAAAGAAGATTGTGTGGCAATACTCAAGCAACATCTCAAGTAATCAGCTAGGAAGTTAAAACTTGGGCGGGAATGGGTCTTCCAAATGGACAATGACCAGGAGCATGCTGCCAAAATGGCAACAAAGTGGCTTCAGGATAACAAAGTCAATGTTTTGGAGTGACCATCACAAAGACCTGATCTTAATCCTATTAAAAATTTAAGAGCAAAGCAGAAAAGGCCAGTGCGAGCAAGGCGTCCTACAAACTGGGATCAGTTATACCAGTTTTTTCAGGAGGAATGGGCCCAAATTACGACCAACTATTGTGAGAAGCTTGTGGAAGGAGATCCCAAATGTTTGACCCAAGTCATTCAGTGTAAGGGCAATGGCACCAATAATGCAATGTATGGAAAATATTGACTTGGCAGTAAGTAATAAAAATGCCTTAAAACATTCTCTCTCTCTCATTATTCTGGCATTAGGCAAATATTAATAACTAGATGGTGGCCCAATTCTAACACATCGGGTATTCTAGCATATGCATGTCCTCGTAGTATATTGCCCAGTCACATAGTATATTGCCAAGCCACATACTCTATTGCCCAGCCATGTACTATATTGCCCAGCCACGTACTATATTGCCCAGCCATGTACAATATTGCCCAGCCACATACTAAATTGCCCAGTCACGTAGTATATTGGCCAGCCACGTAGTATATTGCCCAGCCACGTAGAATATTGCCCAGTCACGTAGTATATTGGCCAGCCACATAGTATATTGCCCAGCCACATAGAATATTGCCCAGCCACGTACTATATTGCCCAGCCACATACTATATTGCCCAGCCACATACTATATTGCCCAGTCACGTAGTATATTGGCCAGCCACGTAGTATATTGCCCAGCCACGTAGAATATTGCCCAGCCACGTACTATATTGCCCAGCCACGTACTATATTGCCCAGCCACGTAGTATATTGCCCAGCCACGTAGTATATTGCCCAGTCACGTAGTATATTGCCAAGTCACGTAGTATATTGCCCAGCCACGTAGTATATTGCCAAGCCACGTAGTATATTGCCCAGTCACATAGAATATTGCCCAGCCACGTAGAATATTGCCCAGCCATGTAGAATATTGCCCAGCCACGTAGTATATTGCCCAGCCACGTAGTATATTGCCCAGTCACGTAGTATATTGCCCAGTCACGTAGTATATTGCCCAGTCACATAGTATATTGCCCAGCCACATAATATACAGCACAGAGCCACGTAATATATTTCCCAGCCACGTAGTATATTGCCCAGTCACGTAGTATTTTGCCAGTCACGTAGCATATTGCCCAGTCACGTAGAATATTGCCCAGCCACGTAGAATATAGCCCAGCCACGTAGAATATTGCCCAGCAATGTAGAATATTGCCCAGCCATGTAGTATATTGCCCAACCATGTAGTATATTGCCCAGTCACGTAGTATATTGCCCAGCCACGTAGTATATTGCCCAGCCACGTAGTATATTGCCAAGCCACGTAGTATATTGCCCAGTCACGTAGAATATTGCCCAGCCATGTAGAATATTGCCCAGCCATGTAGAATATTGCCCAGCCATGTAGAATATTGCCCAGCCACGTAGTATATTGCCCAGCCACGTAGTATATTGCCCAGCCATACGCAGCATCAATAGTAAAAAGTTGGGGACACACAGGGTTAATAGCGGTGGTAACGGAGTGCATTACCCGTGGCATAACGTGGTCCGTTACCGCCGACATTAACCCTGTGTTAGTGGTGACCGGAGGGGAGTATGCGGGCGACAGGCACTGACTGCAAGGAGTAAGGAGCGGCCATTTTCTTCCGGACTGTGCCCGTTGCTGATTGGTCGCGGCAGCCATGACAGGCAGCTGCCGAGACCAATCAGCGAATGAATAACCGTGACAGACAGAAGGACAGACAGACAGACGGAAGTGACCCTTAGACAATTATATAGTAGATTAATGCAATTCTAATTGTCCTAAAACAGGAAAGGTTTATTCTGATTTCTTGTCAGATATTGAGAAAAATATGCAGATATGTCTTTATATATAGTGGATGGAAACTTCTGGTTTCAGTAGTATTTTTGATATCGTAAAATAATGTCATTAATTGGAATTAATTGACAAGAATATGCATACAAAATTGTTGATAACAAGAGGAATTTTGATTAACAAGAACTATTTTAATTACCCCATACATCATAGTGCCCTTTCTTTAATGTAAGCTAACGTTAATAATTATATAATTACAGTATGTGTTCTCCTATAGTGAAGAAAATATTATAGATCCCGATTAATAATTTTAATACACCAGAAGAATGCGCAATAAGAAAGATGTTAAAGAGATATTGTCATTTCTTTATTGCCAATGTGCTGTAATCGGTCATGTAATTATATGTTGACGCTGGAGGTCTTATGATCGGATGCGTTTTGTTTCCGGTCATGTGACCTGAAGGACCTTTGTGTTCGCAGGTCCTAAAACAACTGTGAAATTCCTATTGCACATATGTGGCAGGTCCTCAAGTCTAATAAATTGATCACATGGCTGTGATAGGTCATGTGACTTGTAGAACCCCCCCTTTTACAGGTCCTTAAAGTGAATTCACAAGTCATGAAGATATGACAGGTCCTTAAGAGGCACCAAGTGATTATAGAGCGCCCCCAGACACAGGGCCACGAGTTCTCGGTACCGGGCCTCTCTGGTTCAGTTCTGAGGCTGTCACGGTGGCTAGACCCGATCCGCGACCCTGCTAAGGGGCGTCCAATAAAGGTGGTACAGTCTGTCAGGGATTCGTGACGCCACCTGTGGTGTTTGGTCAGGGTGACCGACGCTGCTGTGGGGTCCTCTGGGGTGATGGAATGGCAGCTGGATGGTATACCTTCCCACAGGTGAAGTATGTCCCCAGGGCTTCCCAGTAAGGTAGATGGTGATGGTGTGAGGTGCAGTCAATAACGAGGACACAAGGTTGCAGTCTCTTTACCTCTTTACTGTAGACTTCAGGATCCTCAATCCAGAGCACGCTTAACAGGGCTATCTGAGACCGGTCGGTCCGATGGGCACATCCAGAGTTCCCTTTGCAGGTGGAAATCAGTGCCTACCACTAGCACCTGTGTGTTGTAGTCCTACCCTGCTGAGTATTCGGAATAGTCCTCACAACTGCTGTTCTCGTTCGTTCGTTCTCTACAGCTCTCTCTCTCTTTAGTTCCAGATGTTACTAGTTTCTCGTCCCCCAGTATGTTATGGCTAGGACGCACCCGTATGACGAGAAGGCTTGGAGCTCTTCCGGGACCCTAGAGACGCCCCTCTCCACGCGTTGCCCCCTATGTCTTCGTAGGAAATTTAAGGTAGACAGCCAACCTATAATTAACTGTCCTGCGGAGTTCGAAGTAAGGCCTAGAGTCAGTTACTCCCGCGGTGTTCCGGCCACCGGCTACGCGCCTCAGTAGGATGTTGCCTCGGTCTCATGGCACGACTCCTACTGGTTCTCCTTTGTGCTTGATCTCGTTTCTCACTGTTCCACAATATCCTTCCCTTCGTGTCTCTCTCTTGGATACCGCCGCGGGGTGTGCAAGCGTGGTTCCGTAACGTTCGGCTCTGTTCGCTAGGCACCTGCCAGGTTCCCACGCATGACAGGGACCCCCCTGTGTCTTCTCCCTACAACACCCCCTGCCATGGGATGTTGCCTGAATGCAACCCAGTCAGCTTCTCACTAACTTCCTATCCAACCCCTAGTTTTACCAGTGTGAGGAGTGGCCCAATAAATAAAGCCTTTTTCTCCCCCTAGTGGCCGGAGTGTGAAGTGTAATGTGTGCTGGTGATACCTGGTCAGTAGAATTCCTTCAGTGCCAACAGACGTACCATCACTCCCCTTAGTGGCAGAGTGTCATACTGCAAGGACCAGATCTCTGGGGCGCTGCACTCCCCCCGGTTAAATCCAGTACTCCTGGACTGGGAAGAAGAACAACAATACATTTCAGCATAAGACATACAAATTTTTGAAATGCTTTAAACAAGTAAATTGAAGGATGCTTCCCTTTATGGGAGGTAAGGACACTTGAACGTTACAAACAAAACAAAGTTAAATATTTTTAAATAACATTTTGACTATAAATAACTCTCATTACCCATCCGTGTATTCTACTAAGTGCAAACTCTGAACAATAATTTAACTTTTCCTTTAAGGGCATATAAGCTGAACCCACTAAAGGCCTACAATAAAATACTATAAAATAACTCAACTTGTCTTTCCTTTCTAGCTTTACCAATGCAGGACCGCCTAGCTCCTTGGCTGGGCCTACTGTCATTGTACCGACCATCGTTCTACAGTTCTCAGGAGGACTCTCTCTCTAACCCCTACGGGTCCACTTTCAATCTTTCCTGTCCTCAATCTTCTATCAACATTATCAAACTTTTCTAAATTTCAACATTATTAACATTTCAACCTTTCCTAAGGCAACATGTAAACATTCCCTTTAAGAGGGAGTCGAGTCTCTAGGAGGTAGTGCAGACTCTCTCTGTCTACAAGTCCGTTGAAAGCAAGACCTTCTGCGTCATGTCCTAAAAGCATTATCTTCGCAAAGTCTTCTTCCAATGTAAAACCAGTAGAGGACACCTTTAAGAAGGTGCAAACTATGTACAAACAGTTTTGGAATCATTCACTGTTCATGATCTGGCAGTCTTTGGAAACAGTGATGAACAAACAAAAAGAAGAGGGATCCCGGGTAAACAAAGGGATCCCTTTATTAAATAACCCTAGACGGGTTTGAAGTAGCAAAAGCAGGAAACAGTTAACTATTTACATTTTCAGGCTTTCGAGGTTTATTTCTATAGTAGGTTGCAAGGCACCCACCGGTAGTGAACACTTCCCGACCGTGGAAGCTCTGGTTCTGTATTCTCGCCTGTTGTGGTGTCGATGTCATGGGTTCGTCTCTCAGGTGCGGCCAGGTCACCCGGTGTCTGGATCCGAATGTCAGCTTTGGTTGCAAGTTCAGTAGCGGTGATAATGCATACTGTGGTGACAGGGGTGGAATTCGTCAAATCAGGGTTAGTTGCAGTCAGGACAGCAGGTGGCGCCACTACCGGCTCACATCGGTAGACGTTCCGAACGCACCACCCTTGCGCACTCCGATGGCGGGTGTAGGTCACCTGGTCTCCTCTATACAGCGGCTGATTATCACATCTATGGCGGTACAGAGTCTTCACATTATAGCTAGTAAAGAAGATTTCCGTCGGTAGCCCTGGTTCCTGTATATAGCCCCAACCCCGCTTCGGGTGAAAGGCTAGCACAGTTCCCTGCTTTACCGGACTTCCTTTACTGCGTTCTGTCTTTGGTCCTTGTACTTTTGGTGGGTCACTTTGTTTTGCCTCTTTTCGGTCTTTCCAGTGTGAAATTAGGCATTGTTTATATTGTTCCCAAGTAAGCGCAGCGATGCTGAGACCCTCCTGCCTGGTCCCGTCTGGCCCAATCCTTGGGGTGTCCCATTGGAAGATCACCCCCTCTGAGCTTACATCCAGTGGTATCCCCATAGTCGTCGGTAGCGGAGGCACGAGCTTCTCCATGGTGCCGGGGGCTATAACCACCAGCTCAGGAGCAAGGAATCAGTCACTGTCAGGACGGGGAGCGGTCACGGGAGCCGGATCGGTCAGGAGGGCAGGGGCAATTTCCATACCTCCGTCTGATGTGGTTCCACCTATGCCGATCGGTTCCATTGATAGGGACGCTGGAGTCGGCTGCAGCTCGGACCGCGGTTCTCCCGGTGCGGCCCTCAGTGACGGCTCCGACCTCCATTGCTTCACATCAGCTGGCTCCACGCTCGGGATAGGCTGACTCGGCTTCTCCGCCCGCGGCTCCAAGAAGTCCGCGTCTTTCAGCTGTGGCAGATTCGAGCCCGGGTCCACCTCCGGCTGACAGGGACAGGCCAGGATCACTCCTTCGTCGATCGGGTACCCGCTGGTCATCATCCCCACTCCGGGATCTGTGATGGCACTCACACGCTGCTCCTCCATTTTCTGGGGGTGGAGCTCCTTCTTGTCTTGGTTCCAGCCGTTGCAAATCAGGGGGTGGTTCTCCTCTGCTTTGTGGCAGATCGTCCTCCCGCA
Source organism: Ranitomeya imitator (assembly GCF_032444005.1). NCBI lineage: Eukaryota > Metazoa > Chordata > Amphibia > Anura > Dendrobatidae > Ranitomeya > Ranitomeya imitator. The sequence goes on along the minus strand of NC_091282.1, from coordinate 792,432,106 downwards.
ATAGTAATCGGAGGGGGCGGTCAGCACTTCTGCCACCACTTTGATAGTCTCCTCCCATGGCACGCCCTCCTTCTTCCCCTGCGCGCCTCGTGGCGCGGCAATGGCGGCGGTTTTGGCGGGAATCTTGCGGCAGATAGCAATACACAGTCTTTGCAATAAATCACAGTTCAAACACGTTTCAATCACAGTTCCAAGGCACACATGACCTGCTTCTCAGGCTTAAGTACGATCCTGTTCGTGACGCCAAGTTAGAGCGCCCCCAGACACAGGGCCACGAGTTCTCGGTACCGAGCCTCTCTGGTTTGGTTCTGAGGCTGTCACGGTGGCTAGACCCGGTCCGCGACCCTGCTAAGGGGCGTCCAATAAAGGTGGTACAGTCTGTCAGGGATTCGTGACGCCACCTGTGTTGTTTGGTCAGGGTGACCGACGCTGCTGTGGGGTCCTCTGGGGTGATGGAATGGCAGCTGGATGGTATACCTTCCCACAGGTGAAGTATGTCCCCAGGGCTTCCCAGTAAGGTAGATGGTGATGGTGTGAGGAGCAGTCAATAACGAGGACACAAGGTTGCAGTCTTTTTACCTCTTTACTGTAGACTTCAGGATCCTCAATCCTGAGCACGCTTAACAGGGCTATCTGAGACTGGCCGGTCCGATGGGCACATCCAGAGTTCCCTTTGCAGGTGGAAATCAGTGCCTACCACTAGTGCCTGTGTGTTGTAGTCCTACCTTGCTGAGCATTCCGAATAGTCCTCACAACTGCTGTTCTCGTTCGTTCGTTCTCTACAGCTCTCTCTCTCTTTAGTTCCAGATGTTACTAGTTTCTCGTCCCCCAGTATGTTATGGCTAGGACGCACCCGTATGATGGGAAGGCTCGGAGCTCTTCCGGGACCCTAGAGACGCCCCTCTCCACGCGTTGCCCCCATGTCTTCGTAGGAAATTTAAGGTAGACAGCCAACCTATAATTAACTGTCCTGCAGAGTTCGAAGTAAGGCCTAGAGTCAGTTACTCCCGTGGTGTTCCGGCCACTGGCTACGCGCCTCAGTAGGATGTTGCCTCGGTCTCACGGCACGACTCCTACTGGTTCTCCTTTGTGCTTGATCTCGTTTCTCACTGTTCCACAATATCCTTCCCTTCGTGTCTCTCTCTTGGATACCGCCGCGGGGTGTGCAGGCGCGGTTCCGTAACGTTCTGCTCTGTTCGCTAGGCACCTGCCAGGTTCCCACGCCTGACAGGGACCCCCCTGTGTCTTCTCCCTGCAACACCCCCTGCCACGGGATGTTGCCTGAATGCAACCCAGTCAGCTTCTCATTAACTTCCTATCCAACCCCTAGTTTTACCAGTGTGAGGAGTGGCCCAATAAATAAAGCCTTTTTCTCCCCCTAGTGGCCGAAGTGTGAAGTGTAATGTGTGCTGGTGATACCTGGTCAGTAGAATTCCTTCAGTGCCATCAGATGTACCATCACTCCCCTTAGTGGCAGAGTGTCTGTTGTGAATTCTGTGGTCAAGCTCCCTCCTGTGGTCATGAGTGGTACTTCGGCTGGTTCTGTCTATGAGCTTCCTCTGGTGGATGTGAGTGGGGCTGCGGCTTCTGAGTTTCCTTCCTCAGGTGACGAGGTTAAGTCGTTAGGTGCTGCTCTATTTAACTCCACCTAGTTCTTTGTTCCTGGCCTCCAGTCAATGTTCCAGTATTGGTCTTGCTCTCTCCTGGATCGTTCTTGTGGCCTGTCTGCCCTGCATAAGCTAAGTTTTGCTTGTGTTACTTTTGTTTGCTATATTTTCTGTCCAGCTTGCTATATTGGTTTTTCTTGCTTGCTGGAAGCTCTGAGACACAGAGGGAGCACCTCCGTACCGTTAGTCGGTGCGGAGGGTCTTTTTGCCCCCTCTGCGTGGTTGTTTGTAGGTTTTTGTGCTGACCGCAAAGCTATCTTTCCTATCCTCGGTCTATTCAGTAAGTCGGGCCTCACTTTGCTAAAATCTATTTCATCTCTGTGTTTGTATTTTCATCTTAACTCACAGTCATTATATGTGGGGGGCTGCCTTTTCCTTTGGGGAATTTCTCTGAGGCAAGGTAGGCTTATTTTTCTATCTTCAGGGCTAGCTAGTTTCTCAGGCTGTGCCCGAGGCGCCTAGGTCTGGTCAGGAGCGCTCCACGGCTACCTCTAGTGTGGTATGATAGGATTAGGGATTGCGGTCAGCAGAGTTCCCACGTCTCAGAGCTCGTCCTATGTTAGTAACTATCAGGTCACTTTATGTGCTCTTAACCACTAGGTCCATTGTGGTTCTGAATCACCTGTTCATAACAGTGTCATACTGCAACGACCAGATCTCTGGGGCTCTGCACTTACAATGGACAGATGCTGTCAAGTTCACCCGGAAGGAAACTCTGATTGGGTAGGTAAGTTCACTTCACAACATAATTATCCTGATAGGCTAACATAAGGATTGACAGATTTGAATACCAATCAGATACATCATTTCTATTGTTAAAGCTCACTCAGGATTGGTCATTCTATTAAAACCATCTAGTGGTTGAGCTGAGTAACATCACAAACCTACCTTATATAAGCTGGAGAGTCCCATTCAACAGCCAATGCAGCCTCACACCCCTGAAGACACCAGTAATGTAGGGGAGGCGGCTGGTTATATGTTTTATATAGCAATGTGTTTTAGTGAGGACCACCAGGCAGTGAGTGCTGGTCCATGGCCACATAAAACAGGAGATGTAGGAAGGAATCTATAAGACAGAGAGCTATAGTAGCGTAAAATCAATATTAACCTCTTAATGACTGCCGATACGCCTTTTAACGGCGGCAGTTAATGGTACTTAAACCACAGCGCCGCTTTTTAACAGCCCTAAAGAATAAGTGTATAGTGCCCCCCAGAGTCTGAATTTCTCCGGGGTCTTGGCTACCAGGGGTAGCCGAGATCACAGAGAACATGATTCGGGTTGGTTTTTACTGACCTTGATGTTGCGATCACCGTTATTAATGGTATAACGGCGACTACAAAATGAAAAAGTCAGCTTTTCCATTTAGTTTCTCTCTCCTCTGATGTGATCGAACATCAGAGGAGAGCAAAAATGGGTTCCCCGATCCCCCCTATAGCTCTGTTGTCCCTGCAACCCCCATGAAGTTAACCAGTCCGCCGGTGTCTTCTTCAAGGAGAAAATGGCAGGCGCATGCTTAGTGCACCTGTCGAGATCTGCTGGCCGACACCCAGCAACAACAGGAAATTTTTCGTATTGGTTCATTTTGATCACTGTGATAGACGCTATCACAGTGATCAAATTAAAAAAATAGTAAAGAAAACCCCTTTCATCACCCCCTTAGTTAGCTAAAAGTAATAAAATAAGTTGGGCTAACATGAGATGGGCTAAAGTTATGGTTAGGGTTAGCAAAAGTGAGTTGGGCTAAACTTAATGTTATGGTTGGGATAAAGTTAGGGTTAGGATTGGGCTAAAGTGAGTTAGGCTAAAGTTAGGGATAGGGATGAGGTAAAGTGAGTTGGGATAGGGTTAGGGCTATGGTTAGTGTAAGGTTTGTGGTTATGGTTAGGATAACGGTTAGGGTTGGGACTAGGGTTAGGGGTGTGTTAGGTTTAGGTTTGTGGTTAGGGTTATGGTTAGGGTTGGGATTAAGGTTAGGGGTGTGCTGGAGTTAGGTTTGTGGTTAGGGTTATGGTTAGGGTTGGGATTATGGTTATGGGTATGTTGGGGTTAGGGTTGTGGTTAGGGTTATGGTTAGGGTTGGGGTTAGGGATGTGTTGGGGTTAGGGTTGGAGTTAGAATCAGGGGTTTCCTCTGTTTAGGTACACAACATGACACCACCGTTGATTCCAGACAATTTTGCGTTCAAAAAGACAAATGGTGCTCCCTTCCTTCTGCGCCCAGCTATGCACATAAACAGTGGCTTTTCCCCACACATGGGGAACAGGTGTACTCAGGAGAAATTGCATAACAAATTTTAAGGTCCGTTTTCTCCTGATACCCTTGTGAAAATAAAAAAATTGGTTCCAAAGTAAATTTTTGTTAAAAAAAGTAAAATGTTCATTTTTTCCTTCTACATTGCTTTAGTTCTTGTGAAGCACCTGAAGGGTTAATAAACTTCTATAAACTTCTTGAATGTGGTTTTGCACACCTTGAGAGGTTCAGTTTTTAGAATGGTGTCGCTTTTGACAGCTGAACCCAAGCATCCAAGGGTTCGGCCATCACTACGTGTAACTTCTCATTTACCTTTGTCATATATACTAGTAACAGATAACATGCGACACGACAACTAATAATGAGCTATCACATTTATGGTGCCCGTAGAAGTTGCCAGTGAATGTTATAAAGCCCCAGTGCATATACCTGCATTGTACACTATGTTCCTCATCTCCTGTACAGACTCAGTTCTGACATTGTATTAATGGACCAGAAAAATTAGGATGAAATGTGCAAAAAGTGCTGGTGAAATGAGACATGTTGTAGAAGGGCACAGGTATAGCATAAATATCGAGCAATGATGATCCATTTCTCCAGTGGTGGCGCAATATGGGAAAAGAACACTTGCCAAAGATTACAGCTGAATTATAGGGGTCCTAACAGTGGTCCATATTTTTGGGGGGACCCTTCCGACGAAACAAAAGAGCAACAAAATAGAGATCTGTACTGCAATATTGCAAATTCTGTCTAAGTGAGGATCCAATATATTGCATATTGGAGACCAATATCTGCAAACTATCAATGATTAAAGGGATTGTCCCACCATTAAATATCACTTCCACTATAAAAAAAAAATGTCAATAAAAAATAACAAATATCTAAAAAAAAAGTTGCAAAAATTCCAATTTACACACTTATAAAAATAAAATAATAAATAATTAGGGCAGCATGGTGGCTCAGTGGTTAGCACTGTTTATGTGCAGTGCTGGGATCTTGGATTCAAATCCCACCAAGAACGAAATCTGCAATGTTCTCCCATATTTGTGCAGGTTTCTCTGTGTTTACGTGGGTTTCTCTGGTTTCCTTCCACACTCTAAAGGAAAACCATACTGATAATGTATTTAGAGAGCCGTGGAATTAATGGCGCTATATAAGCGAGTAAAATAAATAAATAATAAAAACATGATCTCAGTGAACAGCTAAGGCATTTCTTTACATATTATGGCGCCACCTGGTGTTCACACACAGTGTATTGCAGCGTGCATGTCCATTTAATGAGCTGGGCCCTGCTCAGCCCCTCCCCCACATCCAAGTCTGGGCATAATGAGTCAATAAACATGGCAAACAGGGCAGGAGGCTATTTCTGTTGCTCAGCAGAGCATGGAGGATTACTATGCAGGAAATCGGTTGGGGAGGACAACTGAGCATGTGTTACCAGCAACACTCATCTCACCAGGTGGACGCACACATTGCTATATCCTTTGAACACCAGGTGGCGCCATATTTAGAAAAGTGTAGTAACTTTTCACTGAAACATTTTTAAGCCTCTGTTAACTGCTAAGGCTACGTTCACATTTGCGTTGCGTCGGGCGCAGGTTCGGCGACGCATTGTGATGCATGCGTCATGTGCCCCTATATTTAACATGGGGGCGCATGGACATGCGTTGTCTTGCGTTTTGTGACACATGCGTCATTTTTGGCGCAAGCGTCAGGGCGCAGAGGACGCTGCATGTTGCATTTTTTTTGCGTCCGAAATCAAGCCAAAAATGGACGCATGCATCACAAAACAATGCGTTTTTGCATGCGTTTTGCATGCGTTGTGTGTTGCGTCGCCGACGTAACGCCCAACGACGCAAATGTGAATGTAGCCTTATACGCACGTTTATGATCGATCTAGTGGATTTGCTATGAGCATATATTGGTGGGATAACCCTTTTAACATTTTAATCCTTTAATTTATTGCAATTAATACAGTTGTCCACTTTGTAATTTATGCTGCAATTTATGTTGTCCACTTTGTAATCAGAAGTAGACCTGGAAAATGTGACCTTTGCATTGAATATCATTACTGTACAGAAGGCCGTGTAATGCCTAGGGCTTCGTACAGAACATATGTCAGCAGAACGTCCCTGCTTAATGTTGTGTGATACATGTTATATTCACACCGGTACAAGGGCAAATCGAGTCTTGACATACAAAAATAAATTATTCCCAGGTACAAAAAAAAAGCCTCTACTTTGTATTGTGGACCCAAACCTCCCATCAATATATTGCTCATTTCTGATGCCCCGAAGCACTTAACAAAAGATCCAAGGATTTGGTAACAATTAGAGATGATTGAATCTGCTAAAAAGGGAAATGACGCACGTCAGTGACGTCTTTACTGTTCGTTATGCCTCAGGTGACAAATCCATTATAGTGATCACAAATAGTAAGTAATGTGTACAGTTTATATGGAGTAAAACATTGATCCAGTTTAATGTTTCCTAATAGTATGGCGCCACCTGGTGTTCATAACGTAAAGCAGTGTGTGTGTCCACCCAATGAGCTAAGTGCTGCTGGTCACACATACTCAGTCACTCTCTTCACCACCCTCCCAACTGAGGGGTATCATCGGAGAAAATACCTTTTCAGGAGGAGTAGGGTTTAGGTTGCAGAGGACCGGGTAAAGTTTCCTCTGATGAAGCCCCTTCAGGCTGTTTGGGACATCTGGAAGAATGATTGTCCAGAGAAGAAAAGGCTCCGCTGTCATAAATCCTGTGTGTTCTAATAGTGAGACCACTCATGTTTGGGGTCTTCTCGTCCATGGAGGGGGCTCCTTCACAAAGTCAACGCTGGGTCAACTCTGTTGCATTTTGTCAATAAAAGTGTAAAAACTTCTGAAATGTTTATAATTATACATCAGTAATCATAGAAACAGCCAACTACTAGAGCAAAAAACACTGAAGGCGAATGCTGTGAAAACCAAAAATTTGTGTCAGTCTCAAAACTTTTGGCCACAATTGCATTAAAATTTTCTGCTATTCAAAGGTTTAGGAGAAAAAACTGTCAAAACTGTAGAATGTGAATATCATAAGATTCATGAATCTCTAGCTGTCATGTTTCTATGAGATAACTTGCTGATTTCTGGGGGTTAAGCCACTGTATATTCCATGGATCCTGATAGCGGGGCTCTGCAATGCCCTGCCTGGATGGAGAGGCAGTAGAGCATGCAGCATCTTGGGATCGGCTTGATCCTTTTGGTTGGAGTCCCCAACGTTCAACAAATCTATCATCTATCACAGGGATAAGTGATAACTTTACATTCCCTCTAGGAGGTTACATCACTTTAGACTTTTGTATATCCAAATACATTAACATCAGGAGCCGCTAAACTATTTTTTATTTGGGGGGACGGGGACCCCTACCAGCGACTTTTACAATGAAGAACCTTGCAATAATGAAGGTAGCCTTCTATAATTGTATTGCACTACAATCTGGTTTTGATGTGTTGAATGGACTTAGGTTGCAGTTGGATTTTCCTTCTGCAATAGTCCCAAGTGTTAAGCTCATCAGGTAAGGTGAACCCTCTAAGCCTAAAGTCCAGGTAGGCACATGGGCCCCAAGCGTTGATGCAGCAAGCAGGCACGTGGGCAGCAAGGACTTGGCACACACAGGAATCTCAGGAGCAGTAGGAGAGATTAAGTGGAAACCAACTGGGATGGAAGCAAGTACAAACACAAAAAGCACAGGAAAAATAGGACTAGAGTTTCAATTCCAAGACACAGGTGTGTGTTTAAATGGGCTTAAAATAGATCCAAGGAGATGATGTCATTGACAAACTCCGGGAAACTTGCAAAACCCAACGTGGAGCACAGCAGAGGGCAGCGAACCCAGGGGAAGGCAGTGGAGCCAGGGATACCCATGACAGTTTTGAAACACCAAGTCTTTCTTCGCTTCTGCTGTGTACTGTGGAACCCTTGACTTTGTTTTGAAGAACCCTAGACTTTCATGGCACCATGTTTGGAACATAATTCAATAGGTACTCTGTTATCAGAGCCATACTAATAAAATTGAGCATGAGACACAGGAGCCTCCATGCTGGGAAGATGTTGACAGCAGCTTGTAAATATTTGCAGATTTTTTTCTTCTCAGATAAGTCTTCTATTAAGGAGAAGCGTTTCTTCAAAGGCACATTATAGATCGGAATTGCAAAAATGTAGATTGCATTCTTCAATCATCAAACACAAAATCTTCCAGGTGCACTTTGTATTACATTCCTTTCTGTGTTGTTGTACAGCACACAATGTAAGGTGCTTACTTTTCAGAAGTACCTGAGGTTTCCTACATAATTTCTTCTTTCTCTGGATAGCTAATGTACAAAGATATTTAATAGCTCATGTATACAAGTGGCGCTTCTACAGACAGTTTGTATATAAAAAATCCCAACCTTGCCATTCAGCTTCTCAAATGTGGTCAATAATGAGGGTGAATGGCTTTAATGCGCTTTTAGATTTTCCCAATAAAAAATATGATTGCCTTCCTCGTCCGCGGCTTTCGGGATTGCGTTAGGTAATTTTATTGAATCTTCTACAGCCATGATTAGACATACTCAATAGTCAAAATATTTCTGGTCTAGACAACCCTTGGTCGTATGTTCTACGAGGGCACATGGGTAGATTAGAAAGTAATCCAGACAGAACCCCACAAAGAGATCTCTGGGAATTGGGTAATTGAAGCATTTCATGGATGTTCAATTAATTTCAATTGCTGCCATTGGGTGCTCCATTTCTGATATGACATTGTGACTGAGGCAAATGTATTACCCTGAAAAAATTGTCCACCTTGGACCTCGTGGTCCAATACTGTAACTCAGTTTATAATTGTGGCCATTTTGGAGATAAACTAAAAAATACACAAATGAACAACACTAATCACTTACAAGACCCATTCCGATGTACGGCACCTCTGCCAGTGTCCCCTGCTGGTCTTCTGACTTCATGTTTAAAGTAGGTGACAATTTTTCTCATGGTAGTCATGGATCGCTCCTGACGGTGATTCTGCCACTTCCGATGACATCTTGTTGACAGAGCAGCTTCTTCTCTTCTTCCTCTCTCCTCTGGCAATGTGAGTCACTGCTGATGGCATGCCGATTGACTGCAGGGAGCCAGGTTTAAAGCAACATGATATTGGCAGTGAAGCCCCTTTGACAGAGAAGAGAGGAAGAGCTGCTCTGTTGACATGATTTCAGAGATCGTCGCCAGACAGAAAACGCAGGTAGTTAGCAACAACCAGATTGTTGTTTTTGCTATCATCACAATTTCCCATTTTTCAGTACTCTATATGGTAAGGTGAATAGTGTCAGTCAAAACTACAACTCATCCCGCAAAAAATAAGCCTCTTACGATGATGTGGGCAGAAGCATAAAGAAAAAAGCATGGCACTTGGAAACAGGGGAGGCTCATACCAAAACACAAAAACTAGTGATGAGCGAGTACTGTAATGTTCGTAATCACTATACTCGTAACGAGTACTTTGGGAAAATCGCATATTCGTTCCGAATAGCGCGTACAATGCAAGTCAATGGGAAATGCGGGTAATTTTCTGCTGGACCCTACAAAGCGGTCTGGGGGCCTGAGGAAAAGGCTGAAGTGGATGGGAAAGTGATGAAACAGAATGGGAAGAGCCTGGAGAATATGCCTCCATGTATTTCTGATCTACATATGGTTTCTGGGAATAAGTTTGTTGCAGTATTACACCACTTTTACAGATACATAAGAATAACTACCAAACCTAGATTTCTATTGAATATGTATCCTTTATCTCAGTCACAATGTGGGACAACCAGTCGCAAGGGTTTCCACTAACAAACATTAGTTTGGTAGGACCACTCTACACTCAAGATTTGTACACTGCACAATGTGCATAGGGTTTGTAAAAATTAGCCCTAAGGGCTGAGTCATGGTTGACGCAGGAAGCCACCATCCCAAGGGCCTCCAATTATAAATAGTAGTTAGGCTGTAGTAGGAATACTGTCCTGGTTTGTCCACTGCACAATGCGCATAGGGTTTGTAAAAATTAGCCCTGTGGGCTGAGTCAAGGTTGACGAAGGAAGGAAACAGGTTTTTATAGGAAAGGGTTGATGTTAACAGCAGTAGCATGAATCAGCATTTTTGGTGAATTTAGGTTGGCAATGTTACAGGCACAGATAGCCCTTGCTGTTGTGCTGGTTTATTGAAAATTGCCCAATTTGTGCACATCCCCCCCCACCTCTGTTGGACCTGGTGTTGATGTTTCTCCCCATTATCCATTGGTGTTGGAAACAGCCGCTACTTTTCAGCAACAGATCTACAACGGCCCTCTTGAACGATTCCATTGTAAAACTCTTTGATGACTCCAAAAGGAGAGAAGGAAATTTCTCCTTGTACCATGGATCAAGAAAGGTGGCCAACCAGTATTGGTTGTTGGATAAAATGTGTATCACGTGAGGGTCTTGCCACAGACACTTACACATGAACTGTGCCATGTGAGCCAAGCTGCAAAAAGGCAAATGTTCTGTGTCCCCAACAGTAGGAACAGTACCAATCCTCTCCACACATTGACTCACTTCCTCCTCCTACACCTTCTCCTCTCCAGCCCATCCAGGCTGCGCAGACATGAAACTTGGGTTGGGTGACCCCTCTGTAGCATTAGGAGTCCCCTCGGTAGCTCAGAAAAACAAGTCCCCTCCCTTCTCATCCTCCTCATCTTCCTCCTCATCTACCAATGTTGCCTCAGAATATTGGCTGGGCTGGGTAGTATCACCCATTGTGAAATCTGGCTCCATACCAACATGCTGGGCATTCAAAATTTCCTCTTTAAGGTTATGCAGTGATAGTTTCAAGATACACAGCAGTGGGATGGTTACACTGAAAATAGCCTTATCACCACTCACGAGCTTGGTGCAGGACTCAAGTTCTCAAAAACCTCACAAATGTCAGCAATCCACACCCACTCGACAGTTGTTATGTGTGGTGGCTGACTCTCAGTCTGACGGGCATGTTGAAGCTGGTATTCAGCTACTGCACTCTGCTGCTCACTAATCCTCAACAACATATGATAGGTTGAGTTCCACTGTGTGGGCAGGTTGCAAATGAGTTGGTCACTTGGCAAATTCAAGTGCTTTTGTAGCGCTGTAAGACCAGCAAAAGCAGTAGAGGGATGGCAGAAATGGGCACTAATACGGCGCATCTTCTCAAGTAGGTACAGCAAGGCGGGGTAACTTTTCAGAAAATTCTGAATAACTAGGTTCAGCATGTGAGCCATGCATAGCACGTATACCAGCTTTCTGACCTTTAAAGCTGCCACCAGATTACGCCCATTATCTCAGACGACAAGACCTGGTCTGAGGTGCAACGGAGAGAGCAACTGATAGGTATGTTGATTTAAAGCTTGCTACAGCTCTGCTGCAGTGTGTGGTTTATGACCTAAACAAATCAGCTTCATCAGATCATGTTGCTGCTTTGCTGCTGCACAGGTCCCAGCTTGGCAGTGATGGGGAGGGAACTTCAGCAGAGGATGAGAAGCATGAGGAGGAGAGAAAGGAAGTGGAATATGAAGAGGCAGAAACACTGACTGAAGTTGGGCCCGCTATTCTTGGCGTGGGTAGGATGTGTGATGTTCCAGTTTTTGACTTTGTCCCACCCTCCACCAGGTTCACCCAGCATGCTGTGATAGAATGTATTGTCCCTGTCCACAACAATTTGTCCAGGTGTCTGTTGTTAAGTGGACCTTCCCGGTTATGGCGTTGGTGAGAGCACGGTTCAGATTGTTGAATATGTTCTTTGTAATGCAGGGATGGCACACCGAGCAAACTAGTGGCTGCTGGGAACACTGTATCATGGGGAAGCCACAGCCAAGAGATCATCAAAAGACTGTTCCCACAAGCCTAAATGGCAACATCTCCACAGCTAGCAATTTGACAATGTGCGAGTTTAGTATTTGTGCCTGTGGGTGTGTGGCCGGGTATTTACACTTTTTTCCAAGCTCTTAGGCACGGACAATTGGATGCTTCGCTCAGGCAAGGAAGTGGATGTGGTTGATGTTTCTTGTGTGTAAGCAACCGCAGCTTGTGGCAAGAGGTAAGATCACCTCCTTCCTGAACAGCACTTTCTGAAGGACATAGCCCAGGCGACATGGCAGTGGTTTGACCAGAAGACACAGGTTTGGTATCCTGGTATTCCGTCCACCTACTGGAGTGCTTGGCTGCCATGTGGTTTTGCATATTGTTGGTGTTCAGGTTGCCTTTGACCTGGCCTCTGCTCAACTTGGTATGGCAGATGCTACAGACTACAATGTTTTTCTCTGAAGAACTTTCAGAAAAAAATTCCACGCCGAAGGTGAACACCCCCTTGCCCTAACTTGGCACACAGCAGGGGTGCTCCTGGGAACGCAGTTCTCACTCTGGCCAAACCACGAGCTCCTTGGTGCCTTTGTTTGTGCTACATATCCATCTTCCTCTGTGTTGCTGTGATGGCTATGAAGCCAACGGTCCAGATCGGATCAGTGGACTCATCATCGACCACCTCATCTTACATCTCATCCTCCTTCTCAGTTGACATTGTAGGCTGACCTGATGGCAACTGTGTCTCATCATCATCAGCCTCCACCTCTGGAGACAGTAAATGATGTTCCTCCAAGTGGCTTTGTTCTGGTCGTAAGTTCTCAAATACTTGAGCATCAATGCACAATGCATGCCACCTCCTCACATCGCTCTGCAGTGCTATGTAAGAAGGTAGCATGGAGTGGTAGTCATGAACGAGTTCACTAAGGCACAGTCAGGAAGCACTCCGGCCCCTTGAACATAGAATGACAGACAAAGTCCCAGTTCTGCAGCACAGTCAGTTACCTCTAGCAAACAGTTGCTCCCAACACTGGAATGGCATCCTCCGGATATGCTGCATGCCACAGTTTAGTTCCAACGTTCGCAAACTTTTTAATAGAGATGGGGTAGATGATGTAAATGAGGTAAAACTTCCTGTTCTTTCCCTATCAAGCTCTGTTACAGGATCAGCTCCCATCTGGTTCCTGAGAACTGACAGTCCTTCGGTGGGCACTTCCACAGTACTGTTGCCCATTTTCACTGCCCAGCAGTCCTTGGCAGTGGCTTATCCCCCTATGGGGGTATATCCTGCTCCAGTCAGTGGTGCACGTCCTGCCACGGGCAAGCCAGTCCATCCTATGCTTGAGAATAAGGAAATTGCTGCTTTTTGCTGTCTGCTGGGCCAACCCCCTTTTATTAACCTGTTCTAACCCTGAACTAATTACATAAGAGTTGTACAATGCAGTACACTCACATTAGTAAACAGTAGTATAATGTCAGACATACAGGCACATTAATAACACAGCAATACACAATATATACATATTAACTTATAGTCAAACCATCAGGGCACCACGTGGGGCACACATGCCCGGCATATAGGAGAGAGGAGGCAACTGAGGGTCCCCGCCAACTCCTTACATCCCATCTTCCTAAAATATGGTCGTCCCTGACCACAATGGCTCCTGTAGATGGTAAAAAAACATCAGAAATATAAAAAAAAATAAAAGTAGTACAGTCCCAATTTAACATTTATTGTGGGTCAACCGTGACCCCAGAACAAGAGTTCAAGTTCTGTGGAGGTGGGTCCAACAGACCCTGGTCTCTCGGCTCCTAGGACCCTTAATTAAACACAGTGACCTAGCGGCCAACTCATCAATGGTCCATATTGTCCTGACCCATGACCCAGCTCGCTCTTCAGGTCCTCCTGCACAAAGCTCTTCCCCTCCCTTTTAGGGGATTATGGGCTCTCCAAAGGTGGTGAGCTGCATTTAACAGGGGGCCAGTCCAGGGTTAAAAGCAGGGTAAAACAGGGTAAAACAGTCCAGTTCTTTTAGCAGCCACACATAGGGTCCACCAAAACCAACCCTCATAGGGTTTCAGCCCCGTGATCAAGCAGGGGATGCACCACAGGCACAACTTAAACTTAGGAGGGGGAAAACAACATTGTCCATCCATTGTGAACATATTGGCCACCACTGGCACCCAGTCCGTGGTGCTAAACAGGGCCCACTGCCCTCACATGGACGCGGAACAGTCTCATAATTTACCTGGGCCAGCTTTCTGAGAATCGACAGTAGACTGTGTAGTCGTGGAAGATTTGTTGTTGCTTGACAAATGCGAAGAGGCTTTGTCTGCTATCCAAGACAAAATCTGCTCTCGCTCTTCTGGCTTCTATACATGTTTATGTTCCAGACAGGGAAATTTTTCCAGGAACATAGTCGATGCATTAAGCTTCTTCTGACCTGACACAGACTCGGTACCTTTTCGTGCACCACGTCCACATCCATGTCCCTGTCCCTTAACAACAGTCTTTTTTGGCATTTTGTCAGAGATTATCAGATGTTTGGAATTTTGCTCACAGATTTTCAGATGTTGATGGCACAAGCCAAGCTAGCTGTCACAGCCAAAATAGTTGGGAAAATGGCCTGGTACATGCTTGGTATCAGGCAGTAGGAAATATTTGGACTACTGTTTTGCGTAGGGCACTAACTACCTTTTTAAGTGGACTAATCTGGACAAAAGGATCTATTTTATTCTAAACATCAGCATAATTGATTTTGATGTCACAAAATGGACATGTCAAAAAGACAAAATAAAGCAGAGAAACTGTTTGCATCGCTGGCTACGGAGGAAACTCCAACAACCAGTAATAAGGATGGACTACTTGACAACTTGTTAACTTCAATGCTCAAAGAAAATCGCCTTTGGTGGGATCTCAGCTCTTTGAAAAATTATAAAGAGAAAAATGTCATCCCAAGAGGGCTGAGAGTGAAGAAAATTCCTAATACTGTGTTTTCTAATACCTTTGTTCAAGAGTGGAATACAATTCTATCTGATTGTTCGTTGAAATTAATTGCCCTGATAGTGCAATATGAGGAAATTTCTCTGATCCAACTGCAACAAGATATTGAAACTATGACCAAGGAGGCAAAGGATAAAATGACATCGGCACAATTTGACGAGTTCATTAACACCAGCAACTCTAAAATTTCCAAAGCAGAAGAAACCATCATGGATATGAAGAAACGCAAGCTGGATCGGGACCTTTATGACTATGCCAATGATCAGGTTTATGAGTGGGGGAGGTGAGATAAAACGAATCAACCGTATAAATCTATTTTAAAACCCCACAGAAACCGCACCTACAGAAATCGTATGCGGAGACAGGTCACCTTCAGTTCGTCTGATCTGGACACTTCAACTGGAGTTACAGAAGACTCAGATTCTGAACCTGCACAGAGTGCAAAAAACTCCTATTTCAAGAAAAGCAAACCCCCATTTATCAACAGAAGAAGGTCTATCGAAGAAAAGGAAGGAAACATCGAAGTAAACAGAAATCCTCCGAGATATCATCTCAGACGTCAACGTTAGGACATTTTAATGTTGTTAACATGTCTTCCTTTTCCCTTACAGATGACCAATTAGAACTCTTATCACATGGTCTTAATTTTGTACCAAGCTGCAATTTTGATCTTTTTTCCACAATTTGTGATGTGAATAGATTTATGAGAAATATTGCTCTCAAATTGCATTTTAAGGATGATACAACAGAGAAAAAATGTAACATCAACCCCCAAAGTAATGATTTCAGGTCTCTCGATTTTTCAGATCAACTGTCACTCATGTGTCTATCAGATTTACAGGATGAAAGTTTAGAGGCTAATGCAGATTCATTTATTCCTAAAAATATAATTAAAGTGCCTAATCCTAATTATTATCCTGTTCAGGCACGTAAACCTGCCATGGACAGATTCCAAAATGTGATAGAGTCTCAGTTGAGGAGCCTTTCTGAAAGTGTGCGGAATAAACGCTTGCACAGTAGTAATCTCAAACCTAGGCTACAGAACATAGTAACATAGTAACATAGTTAGTAAGGCCGAAAAAAGACATTTGTCCATCCAGTTCAGCCTATATTCCATCATAATAAATACCCAGATCTACGTCCTTCTACAGAACCTAATAATTGTATGATACAATATTGTTCTGCTCCAGGAAGACATCCAGGCCTCTCTTGAACCCCTCGACTGAGTTCGCCATCACCACCTCCTCAGGCAAGCAATTCCAGATTCTCACTGCCCTAACAGTAAAGAATCCTCTTCTATGTTGGTGGAAAAACCTTCTCTCCTCCAGACGCAAAGAATGCCCCCTTGTGCCCGTCACCTTCCTTGGTATAAACAGATCCTCAGCGAGATATTTGTATTGTCCCCTTATATACTTATACATGGTTATTAGATCGCCCCTCAGTCGTCTTTTTTCTAGACTAAATAATCCTAATTTCGCTAATCTATCTGGGTATTGTAGTTCTCCCATCCCCTTTATTAATTTTGTTGCCCTCCTTTGTACTCTCTCTAGTTCCATTATATCCTTCCTGAGCACCGGTGCCCAAAACTGGACACAGTACTCCATGTGCGGTCTAACTAGGGATTTGTACAGAGGCAGTATAATGCTCTCATCATGTGTATCCAGACCTCTTTTAATGCACCCCATGATCCTGTTTGCCTTGGCAGCTGCTGCCTGGCACTGGCTGCTCCAGGTAAGTTTATCATTAACTAGGATCCCCAAGTCCTTCTCCCTGTCAGATTTACCCAGTGGTTTCCCGTTCAGTGTGTAATGGTGATATTGATTCCCTCTTCCCATGTGTATAACCTTACATTTATCATTGTTAAACCTCATCTGCCACCTTTCAGCCCAAGTTTCCAACTTATCCAGAAGGCATTACAGGAACTACAAAATAATGATGACCTTGTCATAAAAAATTCTGACAAGGGTGGGTCAGTTGTTGTAATGGATAAGGCTAATTACATCACCTGGGTCAATGATATGCTTACAGATCTGACTGTGTACAAGTGCCTGTCCACTAACCCCACTGCACTAATACAGAACAGAATTTTCAATCTTATAGATGAAGGGTTCAGTATGGGTTTTTTCAACAAAAAAGAAAATGACTATCTCAGGGTGGCTAACCCAGTAACTCCAATTCTGTATGCCTTGCCTAAGACCCATAAAAACTTGTACCCACCTCCCATGAGGCCGATTGTGTCGGGTATTGGGTCTCTGGGTGAGAGGCTGGGAGAGTGACTAGATCTGCTCCTCCAGCCTCTCGTCCAGAGAACACCTGGGCACCTTAGGGATAGTGCCGATGTCCCGAATTTCATGGAGGGGTTTATATGGCAGTCTAATTTTTCTTGGATCACTTCAGATGTCACCTCGTTATATACTTCTATACCACATGAAGTGGCTATATTTGCTCTTAAATTTCACATGCAAAAGTATAGTGATTTTTCCATAGATTTACAGTCTTATGTCATAGAGGTCACTTCTTTTCTCATGACTACAAACTTCTTTTGCTTTAACCAAATATATTTCATACAAACCAGTGGTGTCTCAATGGGTGCCAAATACTCACCTTCCATTGCCAATTTGGTTATGAGTTGGTGGGAAGAATCTTACATATATAATGATGAGAATCCATTTAAAGACTGTATACGATGGTACGGTAGGTACATTGATGACCTGATATTTATCTGGAGTTCTGATGTATCTACCGTACATGATTTAACAAACTATCTCAATCACAATCCATTCAATCTTAAATTTATTTCACGCCAAGACCACACGTGTATAGAGTTTCTAGATTTAAAACTAAAGGGGATACCTAATACCCCGATTGTTACTTCTACTTTCCGGAAAATTACAGCAGGGAATACAATATTGCGTGCTAACAGTCACCATCCTAAACATACTATCAAAAGTATTCCTATAGGGGAGATGGTAAGAGCAAAACGTAATTGTAGCACACTGGAAGATTACTCCCAAGAGATCGAGGGCATAAAGGATAGACTTGTGCAGAGAGGCTACAGTGACTGGCATCTAAAAAGAGCAGAAAAAATTGTCGCTCGACGACCTCGTTTCCATAGTAAACAAAATCAAAGTTTATCTCCTCAAAATCCAATCACTGTGGTCTTCCAGTATAGTAATCAATTTAATACAATCAGGAAAATTTTGACTAATAATCTGACTATTCTGAAGGAGGATGCTGATATAGCTCAAATTTTGAGTAACGGATACAGAATTGTGTCTAGAAGAGCCCCCTCTTTAGGCTCGAGCTTATCTCCGAGTTCTCTTCATGCCCACTCTGCGCAACCCTCTCATTGGCTCAGCACAAAAGGCTTTTTTAAATGTGGTGCGATGGCATGTAAAACTTGCAAATTTTCGGGTAAATGCCATAATTTCACTGATGCCAGTAATCAAAATGTTTATCCCATTAAGACTTTCATGAATTGTAACACCAAAAATGTGGTATACATCATGGAATGCATGGCATGCCATCTTAAATACGTGGGGAGTACCATACGGTCTTTAAAAACACGCATTCGTGAACATATTTATGATGCTGAAAATATTAGTGTCAATAGGAATATTTCACAAGTTTCACAACATTTTATTAATTATCATCACTCTAACCTTGAGTCACTTAAAATTTATGCGATAGAAAAAATTCATAAACCATTTAGAGGAGGAGACATTGAGGTGACCCTGAGAAACAGGGAATCATGGTGGATCTTTAAACTTGGTACAAGAATTCCACATGGTCTAAATAAAAGGAAAGATCTCATGCTCTTTTATTAGTTTTCTGAGGGTTCACAAACAATGAAGTTACTATTCTGACATCTAATAATAAAATTTGTAGTTTATATTTCCCGTATAATAAATGACTCTTTTTTGAGGCTAATAGCTATCTACTCGCCCCTTTTTTTTTTTTTCTTTGTTTGCAGGCCGCTGTTACACTGTCACGGCGTCTTCAGCTGTGCTTCTACCCATTTTGCTCCAACCTACTTTGGCTGTTTCAGCTCTCTGTTTGAGAGATTTCTGCCATAGATTGTTTTGCTTTTTCATCCATAGCTGCTTGTGAGCCCGCTACTTTCAAAGATATTAAGGAATTTTATTAGTATTCTGAGGGTTCACAAATAAGGATGTTGTTTTTCTAACATCTAGTAACCAAATTTGTAGTTTATACTTTCTGCATAATCAATAACTTTTTTGTGAGGCTAATAGCTATCTATTTTCCCTTCCGTTCCCTCCTGTTTGCCGGCCGCTGTTACATTGTTACGGCATCTTCAGCTGTGCTTTTACCTATTTGCTCCTACCTATTTCGGCTGTTTCAACTCCCTGTTTGGGAGATCTCTGCCATTGATTGTTTTGTTTTTCCATCCATGGTTGTCTGTGAGCTTGCTACTTTCAAAGGTATCAGGGAATTTTATTAGTATTCCGAGGGTTTACAAACAATGAAGTGGCTTTTTTGACATCTAGTTACTAAATTTGTAGTTTATATTTCCCGCATAATTATCGACTCTTTTGTGAGGCTAATAGTTATCAATCTGCCCTTTTGTTTCCCCCTGTTTGCCGACTGCTGTTACATTGTCACGGCGTCTGCAGCTGTGCTTTTACCTACTTGCTCCAACCTATTTTGGCTGTTTTCATAGTTGTTTGTGAACCCGCTATGTATAAAGGTACTAGGGCATTTTATTAGTATTCCGAGCGTTTACAAATAATATCTAGCAACTCAAGCTTTATATTGTTATGTGGGTTCACAACATATGACACTGTACATATTATTTTACCATTACATTTTTGGATTTATTCAATGATTATGGTAATGTTATTTCATTTTTCATTTTGTATATAGTTTTTGTATCTTATGCTATTTCTGTTTTCTCTGCTTTTTTGTTTAACTTAACCATTTGTTTTTGTGCTTCTATCAAGCTTGTCTTGCTTCCATTATCATGTGTGTCTATTTTTGCTTGATTAGACAATTCCACCAATTGCAACACCGGAGCGATAACCGGATACTAGTATAAAAGTATAGACATGTCTTGTACCAGGTATCATGATTAAAGGGAACCTGTCACCTGAATTTGGCGGGACTGGTTTTGGGTCATATGGGCGGAGTTTTCAGGTGTTTGATTCACCCTTTCCTTACCCGCTGGCTGCATGCTGGCTGCAATATTGGATTGAAGTTCATTCTCTGTCCTCCATCGTACATGCCTGCACAAGGCAAGATTGCTTTGCACAGGCGTGTACTATGGAGGACAGAGAATGAACTTCAATCCAATATTGCGGCCAGCATGCAGCCAGCGGGTAAGGAAAGGGTGAATCAAACACCTGAAAACTCCGCCCATATGACCCAAAACCAGTCCCGCCAAATTCAGGTGACAGAGTCCCTTTAAGGGTGCTTAGTCACCGGAAACGCGTTGACCTTGGTTTTATAATATTTTTTTGTATGCTGATGTTTTGTCCTTTCACTATATTTTAAGTGAAATAAATTATGGATTTTTCACTATTTCGTTGAGCTGGATCTCCTTCTCTTTCCTGTTCGTCTACGCCCTGACACAGCGGTTCCGTGCTCCGAGCTCTTGGGAATGTCGGTATGGTGAGCTGGATTTTGTTTTTTCCACTAATCTGGACAGCAGAAGGCAGGCTCTGACTCCCAAAACAGGAGGGAAAATGACCTGGTTCATGCTTGGTAGCAGGCAGTAGGAAATGTTTGGATTACTATGGATTACTACTTTGCGTAGGGCACTTAACGCCTTTTCAAGTGGACTAATGTGGACAGCAGAAGGCAGGCTCTGACCCCAAAAACAGCAGGGAAAATGGCCTGGTGCGTGCTTGGCCGCTGGCAGTAGGAATTGTTTGGATTATTGCTTTGCGTAGGGCACTTTTTAAAGAGAATCTGTCACCCCAAAAAAAGTATATGAGCTAAGGCCACCGGCATCAGGGGCTTATCTATAGCATTCTGTAATGCTGTAGATAAGCCCCCCGATGTAACCTGAAAGGTAAGAAAAACAGGTTATATTATACTCACCCAGGGGCGGTCCCGCTGCGGTCCGGGTCCAATGGGCATTGCAGTCCGGCGCCTCCTAGCTTCATACGATGACGTCCTTTTCTTGTTTTCTTGCCGTGGCTCCTGCGCAGGCATACTTTGTCTTCCCTGTTGAGGGCAGAGCAAAGTACTGCATTGCTCAGGCGCCGGGCCTCTCTGACCTTTCCCGGCGCCTGCGCACTGCTGTACTTTGCTCTGCCCTCAACATGGAAGATAAGTACGCCTGCGCCGGAGCCGCGGCAGGAAGTCAAGAAGAGAACATCATCGTATGAAGATAGGAGGCGCCGGACCCGGACCGCGATGCCCATCGGACCCGGACCGCAGCAGGACCGCCCCTGGGTGAGTATAATATAACCTGTTTTTCTTACCTTTCTGGTTACATCAGGGGCTTATCTACAGCATTGCGGAATGCTGTAGATAAGCCCCTGATGCCAGTGGCCTTAGCTCACATACAATTTTTGGGGTGACAGATTCCCTTTAAGTGAACTAATGTGGGCAGCAGGAGGCAGGCTCTAACCCCAAAAACAGCAGGGAAAATGGCCTGGTGCATGCTTGGCAGCAGGCAGTAGGAAATGTTTGAATTCCTGCTTTGCGTAGGGCACTTAACACCTTTTTACGTGGACTAATGTGGACAGCAGAAGACAGTCTCTGACCCTAAAAGCAGCAGGGAAAATGGCTCGCAGTGTGCTTGGCCGCAGGCAGTAGGAATTGTTTGGATTACTGCTTTGCGTAGGGCACTTTTTAAAGTGAATCTGTCACCCCAAAAATTGTATATGAGCTAAGGCCACCGGCATCAGGGGCTTAACTACAGCATTCTGTAATGCTGTAGATAAGCCCCCGATGTAACCTGAAAGGTAAGAATAACAGGTTTTATTATACTCACCCAGTGGTGGTCCCACTGCGGTCCGGGTCCAATTAGCTCATATACAATTTTTGGGGTGACAGATTCCCTTTAAGTGGACTAATGTGGACAGCAGGAGGCAGGCTCTGACCCCAAAAACAGCAAGAAAAATGACCTGGTGCGTGCTTGGCAGCAGGCAGTAGAAAATGTTTGGATTACTGCATTGTCTAGGACAATTAACACCTTTTTAAGTGGACTAATGTGGACAGTAGAAGGCAGGCTCTGACCACAAAAACAGCAGGGAAACTAGACCCATGCTTTTGTAAGAGGGTGAACTGTAGTCCCACTGAGAGGGCACTAGGACCCTGTGGTTTTTGCCTGTTGCAGCAGAGGACAGACCTCCCAGAGACAATGTGTGCTGCGGGGTGGGGTCTAGTGTCTCGAGTGTAAAGTGAAAGTGAGAAGTGAGAGCTGAGAGAGAAAAGGCGGGAAGAAAAGGAGAAGCTGCTGTGAGATCTTAAAAAGAGACTGTGTGGATTTACTGCAAGTGTTTTTGGAGGAAAAGAAGCTTTTGAGAGACTTTTTGTTGCTAACGTTCCCCTGGAGAAGAGCTAACCTTTTGTTTAACTCTGTGAGAGACTTGTGTGGCTAACGTTCCCCTGGAGAAGAGCTAACCTTTTGTTTAACTCTGTGAGAGACTTGTGTTGCTAACGTTTCCTGGAGAGGAGCTAACCCTTTATCTAAGTAAAGACGGAGACTTTGCTAAGAACCCAGTACGAATTTGGAAGTCTGTGGATTCCCTGTGCATTGAGTGGAGGAACAAGTCTGGACAGACTGCTGATACAGAGACGGACGGATTGTCGTGGAAGCATTCCTAGGAGCTACAGAAGCAGAGACTACATCGTGAGACCACTAACTAAGTCCCCGGCGTTTGGGCTCGGCATCGGCCGACAAGACAAGAGGAGCTTGCTGTAACTTATTGGCGCTGAAGATAAGGATTGGCTGCAGCCTGTGCGGATTCCTGCCTGAGAGGAAATCCATTTCAGGATACGGTACCATAGTTATAGATACCCGGGTATCTCTGCTCAGAGTGTAAAATTGTTACTTTAGAGGTGTATCTTATATTAGAGTTGTGTAAGTTATACTCAATGTGCCATTCCAGGGGCTCCCTTAATAACACTACATTCAATTTACACTTGTTCCTGTTTTTAGTTGCCTGTTAGGTAAATTTCTTACTAGTCTGTTGTAGTACACAGTTCTCAGGAGACCTTGGAGTGGCACAGTGATTTCAGCTGCTGCTGAATTAGTGTATCTTTGGGGTGCATCTGCCTTAATATTCTCCATATTACCTTGATTAATTTGCCTTTGAGTAAATACCGTTGGAGATTTCTGCCTTGGTCTTGGTTTGTGACTCACTGGATCTTATTCGGACCTCTGGTCATTACATTTTAAAAAAAAAAGCAGCACTAAATGCTAGTGCTATGTCTGTTGGAAAAATATTGCTTTTCCTCTACAAGAGCTGTTTTAAGATGGACACGGAAAGAACACTTTAACCTCTCCCTAACTAATGCACAATCTCTCCCTCCCTGTATTCTGACTTTGTTGTGTGTCTTCACCTCTGAAAAGAGCTATTTTTTGGTGGTATTAGGGAGATAGTGACCAGCTCCTTTAAACTGTCCGTGCTTGAGTAGCTCTCTCTCTCTACTCTACTCTGACCTAGTATACACTGCAGGTAGCCCTGTATAGAGCTTTTGTGTTATCAAGAGGCCAAAAGACTCTCCCTGGTAGCTGAACGATCTTTCCCTATGCTTGTAGAATGCAAAATGGCAGCGGCAGGGCTTCAATAGACCCTATGACGCTGGGCGGCCAGCCAATCACAGCAATGCCACAACCAAGATGTCTGCGGCATTACTGTGATTGGTTAAGAAGCCCAGCATGTTTAGTGGCTGCAAAGGAGGCACCAAAACTGAAGGCTGGACTTCTGAATATAGCGAGGCGAGTACACAAATACACGCAATGTAACGAGTAACCCGAATACCGTACTATCCATGCAAATAGCAACAAATACACTCTCTCATCACTAGCCAAAACACAAAATTGGTTGCACTCTTCAGGGGTTTAGGCAATGGTAACGTACAAGTCTGTATAGGGGCTGTGTATGCAAAATGTAAGGAGTTTGTTCATCAAATCTTTTTGCACTGCTTCTATAGTCTCTATTTTGTGTGAAGTAAGAAATCACATTTTCCAAATAAGAATGGAGAAGCAGGTCCTGCCCCAGAGAGCTTACAATCTAATGTGATTGATGGGGACAGAGAAAGTGAGGGAAAGCTTTGGATGGTCCCCTGATGTAAGCTGTGGCATGGGAGATGAATATTCAGATTCTGTACATATGGATGTATGGCACTGCTTATAAGTGGATATTCCCGATCTGCAGGTATTTCACTATATTTTGGCTGCCACAATGTGACAATGTGTGATTGATTTCGCTGTCTAGGATTTTTTATCGGCTTTCATTACATTCTGAACATTGTGAGTTCTTTGAATGATTAACCAAATATGAGTTTTGTCAAAGAGTCGTTTATCACAGAAGGCCATGCGATGAGCTGCTCGGCGTCCTCGGGAGAGCGAGGGGCTGAGGAGTGATTGGGATGATTTACATGATAGAGAGGTGTGCAGCCGCTGGGCGAATAATCCTTCATATCAGCCCACACCCCATTTTATAGTAAGGTTATTTTTTTCTCTGATTTTGCTTTGGACAATACATTTTATAAAAGTCTTGACCGCAGTATTGTAGAGGCTTCCTTCCAACTGACCCCCTTCTATATCAACCCCACCACATTTTCTCCCAAATGTACACTCTTAACACCTTTTATTAACAAACATTACAATAAATAACTTTTTTGTAAGAGGGTTCTTGGAGCTCCAAAACCTGTCGGAAACCAGTAAATAATAATTACAGTGTATACTCGAGTATAAGCCGAGATTTTCAGCCCATTTTTTAGGCTGAAAGTGCCCCTCTCGGCTAATACTTAAGTCATGGTCGGTGGGGGGAGCGACGACGGTCACATACTCACCTGCTCCTGGCACGATGCCTGCATATCCCATGATCTCTGGCGCCCGCAGCTCTTCCTCTGTTCAGCGGTCATGTGGTACCACTCATTAAAGTAATGAATATGGACTCCATAGGGGTGGAGCTGCATATTGATTACTGATTACTGTAATGAGCGGTACCAGTGACCACTGAACAGAGGAAGAAGCTGCCAGGGACCGCGCCGGGAGCAGGTGAGTATTTCATATTCACCTTTCCCCGTTCCACTGCCGCTCCATCTTCAGGGTCCTCTGCAGTGACTGTTCAGGTCAGAGGGCACGATGACGTATTAGTGTGCGCGCCGCCCTCTGCCTGAACAGTCACTGCGGAGAGACGGGACGCTCAGGAGCAGCGGGCAGCGACGAGAGGTGAGTATGTCATTTTTTTTTATTGCAGCAGCATTACATGTGGCACATTTTTATATGGAGCATCTTATGGGGCCATAATGAACTGTATGGAGCATTATATGTGGCACATTTTTAAATGGAGCATCTTATGGGGCCCTAATGAACTGTATGGAGCATTATATGTGGCACATTTTTATATGGAGCATCTTACGGGGCCATAATGAACTATATGGAACATTACATGTCGCACATTTTTATAGACAGCATCTTATGGGATCATAATGAACTGTATGGAGCATTATATGTGGCACATTTTTATATGGAGCATCTTATGGGGTCATAATCAGCATTTGTGCCGCATTATATGGGGCAAATATCTGTATAGAGCATCTTATGGGGCCATAATCAACATTTGTGCAGCATTATATGGGGCAAATGTCTGTATGGAGTATCTTATGGGGACATAATCAACATTTGTGCAGCATTATATGGGGCAAATGTGTCTATGGAGCATCTTATGGGGCCACAATCAGCATTTGTGCAGCATTATACGGGGCAAATGTCTGTATGGAGCATCTTATGGGGCCATAATCAACATTTGTGCAGCATTATATGGGGCAAATGTCTGTATGGAGTATCTTATGGGGACATAATCAACATTTGTGCAGCATTATATGGGGAATATTCTAATATGGAGCATCTTATGGGGCCCATCATAAATTTTATGGAGCATTATGTGGGGCGTACTTTGTATGGAGCATCATATGGGGCCCATAATGAACTATATGGAGCATTACATGGGACTCCTGATTCAATATGGATATTCAAAAACACTTAACTTACTCATGTCTCAATTAATTTTACTTTTATTGGTATGTATTTTTATTTTTGACATTTACCGGTAGCTGCTGCATTTTCCACCCTAGACTTATACTCGAGTCATTAAGTTTTCCCAATTTTTTGTTGCAAAATTAGGGGTCTCGGCTTATACTTGGGATGGCATATACTCGAGTATATATGGTAACCATCCAGCATTACCTCCAGCTGCAACCGCAGGCTCAGGGGCACCTTTTTTGCTGGAAAACCTTTTCCATAACACCAACTCCCAGGGACCCCACCCCGAAGAGTCCCAAAATCTTTCAGGCAATCAACCAAAATCCAAACATAAAAGGCAGATTACCATCCACCTTATTTACAACCCCCCTCCACAATTTTGCCACCAACTCCAAGAATCCACTCACTACCACATCAGCGACCATTACCTGACACCTCATAATGCGAATCACCTCACCAAAAGAAATGCCTGTTCCACTCCTTGAATACTCAAAGCCCACAGATAAATCCCAATGGTGTTCAGGTGTATCCCATCATGTCACCAAAAGTTCCCCTCCCTGGAATCCAGATCTGTGTGCCTAACTAGCACTCCTCTATTCCTTGCAATAAAACTTCCCACTGTCCTATTTACCTTTATCCTAGTCCTATTAATCCTTTCCATATACTGGGCAGCACGCCAAGTTTTCCTGGGCACTATGTCAGACCATACTAACTTAATTTTTGAATAATTGATCCATAAACACGGCACGTCATGTCAAATGTCCCTAATCAAGTCCCCAGATCATAACCCCTACAACACAAGCAAGTCCGAGGAACAATCTAACCGAGCAAATCGGTGAAAATCCGGGAACATCTGTCACCAGTTGAGAAAGAGATAGAGGAGGAGGTAAAAAGGTGGGAGGTGAATACAAAATACAACCAAATCAATAAACGTAATCAGAACTCTATTTTTATACAATAACCAACACCTCCGATCCAACCCAGTCCCCCGGGCCACCCCTCCCTCACATCAAATGATGCCTCACATAAATTTTATATCTCGTAGACTCCCACCTACTATCTTCTGAACCACCTCAGCCGACACTCCCCATTTTTCTGACTCAGTTGCAGCCCTGATACGGAAAGAATGAGATGAGAATCTGTCAGCTTCCAACCCCAAACATTGCAGACATTTCCAGAAAATTGCCACAAATTGATACCTAGAAAAGAAAGACCCGTCTTTCTCCATCAACAATGAGCCTGAACGATCCACTCCTAAACCTAAATAACTTTTAAGGGTAAAAAGGTAGAAATCGGTCACAGGAGCGCTGAAAGGAGACACTGACACTGGATGAAGTTTAGCGACTGTGTCTATCCTCCTTAGGAGGTTTTCGGCTGGAGCTGTGGCGGTTCCTGGCACTTCCCTTATCCCTGGGGCTGCCTCCTTAGCGCTCCTAAATGACCGCCTTACATTGACTCTAAAAAACTTTTAAAACACTCTACCAGATACATTTTTGACCCTCTCAGTGCCCCTAAAATAACCCTCTTACCTCTTACAACTTGATCTATTTTGGTCCGTCGCACCCTAAACTCTATGGAATCAGCTAAAGCAACTGCATCCTGAACTAATATCCCACCCCTCCCTAACCAAAGGATGGGGAATCCAGGTCTCCTATTCTCATGGCCCCAAAAAATGCCCACGAAAAAGCCAGCCGAAACAACATCTCCTCAAACTGAGAGATGCATATGCAGCGCCCCAGAGTCCTGGTCGTTGCAGTAATCTCGCTCTGCCACTAAAGGGAGTGATGTTATGTCTGATTGCACTAAAGGAGTTCACCTGGCCAGGTATCACAAGCACACATTACACTTCACACTCCGGCCACCAGGGGGAGCAAAAGGCACTATGTATTAGGCCACTCCTCACACTGGTAAAACTGGGGGTCGGATAGGAAGTTAGAACAGAACGCAGCCTGGGAGAGCTCCAGGGAGGACCTGTCAGGGGTGGGTTCCTGGCAGGGGCCTTGCAGAAAGGATAGAGAGTGACGGAACCGCGCCTGCAATACCTTGCGGTGGTGTCCCAAGGAAGGACACGAAGAGAAGGATATTGTGGAAAAGTGAGAAACGAGATCAAAGCACAAAGGAGAGCCAGTAGGAGTCGTGCCCCGAGAACGACAACATCCTACTGAGGCGCGTAGCCGGTGACCGGAACACCGAGGGAGTAACTGACTTCAAGCATTACTTCAAATACCGCAGGACAGTTGATAATAGGTTGGCTGTCTACCATACTTCACCTAAGAAGACATAGGGGGCAAGTGTGGAGAGGGGCGTCTCTAGGGTCCCAGAATAGCTCCGAGCCTTCCCGTCAAACGGGTGCGTCCAATCCAGATAAACTTGGGGGACGGAGAGAGAGAGAGAGAGAGAGAAAGAACGAACACGGGAGTTGTGAGGACTATCCCGAATGCTCAGCAGGGAAGAACTACAACACACAGGCGCTAGTGGTAGGCACTGATTTCCACCTGCAAAGGGAACTCTGGATGTGCCTTCGACCGGCCGGTCTCAGACAGCCATCAGTGTGCTGGATTGAGGATCCCAAAGTCTTCAGTAAAAGGTAAAGAGACTGCAACCCTGTGTCCTCAGTATTAACTGCGCCTCACACCATCGCTACCTACACTACTGGGAAGCCCTGGGGATATACTTCACCTGTGGGAAGGTATACCATCTAGCTGCCATTCCATCACCCCAGTGGACCCCTAAGCAGCGTCGGTCACCCTGACTGAATACCACAGGTGGTGTCACGAACCCTTGACAAACTACCATCACCCCTTTTATTGGATGCCCCTTAGCAGGGTCACGGACCGGGTCCAGCCACCGTGACATCCCCAGCACCGAGACAGAGGATCGATACCGAGAACCTGTGGCCCTGTGTCTGGGGGCGCTCCACATACTCGTGTCAAAATACCCCCCTGTGGAGACACAGCATTGTATCTTAATTAACCAGATGACTATGATAGCTAGCCAAAAATAATAGGCTGTTATTTATATGTTGACTTTTGAATTTAAGCATTTCTTTCTGGCTGATCAAGAAAACATATTTTTTGTTTGTGCAAGCCTGGAATAATGACTAGTAAGTAGTGTTAAGCGATACCTTCCGATATCCAGAAGTATCGGTATCGGATTGGATCGGCCGATATCCAAAAAATATTGGATATTTCCGATACCGATACCCGATACCAATGCAAGTCAATGGGACACAAATATCAGAATGTAAATAAGCCCTTTCTGTCCTTCTACATCCTGTTCCGGAGGGGGGAAGAGTGTGGGCGGTGCGTGGGCGGACACTGTGCGTGTCTGTGTGTGCGGGCGGGATCTGTGCGGGCCTGCCGGGGATCTGTGCGAGCCTATCGGGGCTCTGTGTGGGCTGCTGTGGGTCTGTGCGTGCCTGCCGGGAATCTGTGTGGGCTGCCGGGAGTCTGTGCATGCCTGCCGAGGCTGTGTGCGGGCTGCCGGGGGTCTGTGCGTGCCTGCCGGGGCTCTGTGCAGGCTGCCGGGGGTCTGTGTGTGCCTGCCGGGGCTCGGTGTGGGCCTCCCGGGGCTCTGTGCAGGCTGCCGAGGCTCTGTGCATGCCTGCCGAGGCTCTGTGCGGGCTGCCGGGGCTCTGTGCAGTGTTATGATCCGGTGACCTTGGAGCTGCATGAGAACTTTCACTGGAGAAAGTGGCCACTATACTGACCGCAACCCTGAACTTAACACCGAAACTAGAAGTAGCCGTGGAGTGTACCTAACACACCTAGACACCTCGTCACAGCCGGAGGACTAAATACCCCTAAAGATGGAAATCGGAATACTATCTTGCCTCAGAGAAAATCCCCAAAGGATAGACAGCCCCCAACAAATATTGGCGGTGAGTCGGAGAGGAAAAAACACACACAGGCAGAAAAAACAGGATTTAGCACAGGAGGCCACTCTAGCTAGATAGGACAGAATAGGACAGAGTTCTGTGCGGTCAGTATTAAAACCCTTCAAAAAATCCACAGCAGAATATACAATAAACTTCCTACATCTACTAAAAGATGTAGGAGCGTAAATCTGCAACTCCAGTGAAACCAATCAGACTGAGAAAACACAGACACAGTCTAAAGGTACCGTCACACTAGACGATATCGCTAGCGATCTGTGACGTTGCAGCGTCCTCGCTAGCGATATCGTCCAGTGTGACAGGCAGCAGCGATCAGGCCCCTGCTGTGCTGTCGCTGGTCGGGGAATAAAGTCCAGAACTTTATTTGGTCGCTGGACTCCCCGTAGACATCGCTGAATCGGCGTGTGTGACACCGATTCAGCGATGTCTTCACTGGTAACCAGGGTAAACATCGGGTAACTAAGCGCAGGGCCGCGCTTAGTAACCCGATGTTTACCCTGGTTACCATCCTAAAAGTAAAAAAACAAACACTACATACTTACCTACAGCCGTCTGTCCTCCAGCGCTGTGCTCTGCTCTCCTCCTGTACTGGCTGTGAGCGTCGGTCAGCCGGAAAGCAGAGCGGTGACGTCACCGCTCTGCTTTCCGGCCGCTGTGCTCACGCAGCCAGTACAGGAGGAGAGCAGAGCACAGCGCTGGAGGACAGACGACTGTAGGTAAGAATGTAGTGTTTGTTTTTTTACTTTTAGGATGGTAACCAGGGTAAACATCGGGTTACTAAGCGCGGCCCTGCGCTTAGTTACCCGATGTTTACCCTGGTTACCGGCATCGTTGGTCGCTGGAGAGCGGTCTGTGTGACAGCTCTCTAGCGACCAAACAGCGACGCTGCAGCGATCCGGATCGTTGTCGGTATCGCTGCAGCGTCGCTTAGTGTGACGGTACCTTAATCTGGACAAAAGAAAAACCAACGAACAGTACTGAAAATAAGCACACTGCATGTGTGCCACAGGAAAAGAAACAGACACTTATCTTTGCTGAACTGGCAGATAAGCAGGAGAGGCCAGGCAGAGATCCAACACTTCCAAAGAAACATTGACAACTGGCAAGGGCTAAAGGATCCTGCACACCTAAATATCCCAGTCAGAATTGTAATTATCCGATACACCTGCCCAGGACTGCGAGTCAGAGACAACTGCATTCCCACCAACAACCACAGGAGGGAACCCAAGAGCAGAATTCACAACAGTGCAGCCTGCCGGGGCTCTGTGCGTGCCTGCCAGGGCTCTGTGCGGGCTGCCGGGGATCTGTGCGGGCCTGCCGGGGGTCTGTACAGGCCTGCCGGGGCTCTGTGTGGGCTGCCGTGGCTCTGTGCAGGCTGCCTGGGCTCTGTGTGGGCTGCCGGGGCTCTGTGCGGGCTGCCGGGGCTCTGTGCGTGTGTGCAGGCATCGTCCGATGGGACTGCAAGTCCCATCGGACGATGCCTGCTACACTGACAGTGATTGACACATTAGCCAATGATGGGACAGTAGTAGTCCCATCATCCGGCTAATGTGTTGAATGAAAAGAAAAAAACATACACACTACATACACACTACATACATGCAACATACATACATACTACATACAGTACATTCATACATTACATACAATACATACATATAGACATGCAGCACATTAGACATAGACTACATACTCACCATTAGGGTTGAGCGACCTTGACCTTTTTAGAGTCGAGTCGTGTTTCGCGAAACCCGACTATCTTAGAAGTCGAGTCGAGTGGAATCGGCCGATTATGGCGAAAAGTCGGGTATCGCCCGAAACACGAAACCCAATGCAAGTCAATGGGGGAGCATAGTCGGCAGTGAGTGGAGGCCAGGAAAACACCTACACTGCCCATTTTAATAGCAAAAACATCCATTCTTGTTACAGAAGCTTGTCAATCGTAATTTAGCTTATAATAATTGGAAGGCATTTGAAATTGGGGGTCATTTGGCTAAAGTTGTGGGGGGTAGGGCTGGTTCAAGTAATTAGTGGGCCCAGTAAATCTGGAACACGTCACGGCAGTGGAGCAGGGAGAGGTAAGTATTTCAACTTTGCAAGTGCTGTGATCCTGAGCAAGCAGGGGGGGCCCACTCGTTGGCATTGGCACTGGCACAGGGCCCCTCAAAGTACAGCGGTGTGTTTGCACGGCGGGGGCACCTCCCACCGGCAGCAACACTTTTGCGTACTATGAGAGGCCCTGTGCCAGTGACGTCGCCAACTAGTATTCCTCCCCATTTCTGATGAAGGAACCTGCACTTTCATCTGCACCTTCCTCTTTGTCCCCGTGTAAGATGGTATGGTATGCGGGAAGAGGAACCTGACTTTCAGCAGGGTCACAATCTTGCTGTGTAGCGTGCACGGGGAATTTTGCGTTATGGGTCAATGTACCAGCAGACTCATCTATCACTGGCTGGGCAATGGGCAGGATGAGGAGGAAACACAGATATAGGCCCAAAGAATAAAGTGGGCTAAATGCAGTTCAAAATTGGTAACACAGGACTAACCAGGGGGCATTGCAGTGGAGGACAACTGGAATGAGAGGCTGACACAGAGAGTAGGCCCAAATCAGTAAGTAGTCGAAATGCAGTTCAAAATTGGCAACCGTAGTAAACAGGCGGCACAGCTTTGTTCAGTGGAGGAGAACAGTAAGGAGTGGCAGACACCGATAGTAGGCCCCAACCCAACTAGTAGGCCAAATGCAGTCTAACATTAACAACTACTTAACGAGAGCCTGAAAATGGAATTTCAGGACAGGAAACCAGGAGAACAGCAAGGAGTGGCAGACACCGATAGTAGGCCCCAAACCAAATAGTACGCCAAATGCAGTTGTTCCATTTAACCACAATTTAATGAGAGCCTGAAGATAGAAGTTCAGGAAAGGCAACCTGGAGAACACCTTGGAGTGTAACACACCATCTCTCTACACCCCATACCCAATTTGTAGGCCTAATGCAGTGTAGTTTTCAACAACTACTAAACGAGAGTCGGAAGATCGAAGCAATGTGGACGAAACCTGGGGAACACCTTGGAGTGTAACACACCGTCTCTCTACACCCCATACCCAATTTGTAGGCCTAATGCAGTGTAGTTTTCTACAACTACTAAACGAGAGTCGGAAGACCGAAGCAATGTGGACGAAACCTGGGGAACACCTTGGAGTGGAACACACCATCTCTCTACACCCCATACCCAATTTGTAGGCCTAATGCAGTGTAGTTTCCAACAACTACTAAACGAGAGCCAGAAGATCGAAGCTCCGGAAAGGCAACCTGGAGAACACCTTGGAGTGGAACACACCATCTCTCTACACCTCATACCCAATTTGTAGGCCTAATGCAGCGTAGTTTCCAACAACTACTAAACGAGAGCATGAAGATCGAAGCAATGGAGAGGAAACCTGGGGAACACCTTGGAGTGGAACACACCATCTCTCTACACCCCATACCCAATTTGTAGGCCTAATGCAGTGTAGTTTCCAACAACTACTAAACGAGAGCATGAAGATCGAAGCATTGGCGAGGAAACCTGGGGAACACCTTGGAGTGGAACACACCATCTCTCTACACCCCATACCAAATTTGTAGGCCTAATGCAGTGTAGTTTCCAACAACTACTAAACGAGAGCATGAAGATCGAAGCAATGGAGAGGAAACCTTGGGAACACCTTGGAGTGGAACACACCATCTCTCTACACCCCATACCCAATTTGTAGGCCTAATGCAGTGTAGTTTCCAACAACTACTAAACGAGAGCATGAAGATCGAAGCAATGGAGAGGAAACCTGGGGAACACCTTGGAGTGGAACACACCATCTCTCTACACCCCATATCCAATTTGTAGGCCTAATGCAGTGTAGTTTCCAACAACTACTAAACGAGAGCATGAAGATCGAAGCATTGGCGAGGAAACCTGGGGAACACCTTGGAGTGGAACACACCATCTCTCTACACCCCATACCCAATTTGTAGGCCTAATGCAGCGTAGTTTCCAACAACTACTAAACGAGAGCCAGAAGATCGAAGGTCAGGAAAGGCAACCTGGAGAACACCTTGGAGTGGAACACACCATCTCTCTACACCCCATACCGAATTTGTAGGCCTAATGCAGCGTAGTTTCCAACAACTACTAAACGAGAGCATGAAGATCGAAGCAATGGAGAGGAAACCTGGGGAACACCTTGGAGTGTAACACACCATCTCTCTACACCCCATACCCAATTTGTAGGCCTAATGCAGTGTAGTTTCCAACAACTACTAAACGAGAGCATGAAGATCGAAGCAATGGAGAGGAAACCTGGGGAACACCTTGGGGAGGCAGACACCGTTAGTAGGCCCTACCAAAGTTGTACCCCCAATGCAGTTTTAAAATTCCTAGAGGCTGAAAACAAGACTATTGACGCTCAGCTTTTTTCAAAGGAACACAGCTGAATTGAGTGGCGCAGACAGACACAGGTAGTAGGACTTAAACCAAAAATGTGGCTCACTGCAGCTTAAAAAACTTACAGGGGTACACAAGCAGCAGTGCTCTGGGCAGTGGAGGACAATTTCAATAGTGGACCGCAGACAGACTTTGTACGCCTACTATTAAAAAAAGGATGCTCTATGCAATTAAAAATAGGTTCCAGGGGTCCACGGGCAGCAGTGGTGTGGTCAGTGGACGAGTATTGGAAGGAGGGACCGCAGACAAGCGTAGTAGGCCTAACATAACAAAATTAGGCTGTAGACACTGTAAAATTGGTTCCAGGGGTACACGGGCAGCAGTGGTGTGGTCAGCGGAGGAAAATTGGAATTAGGGACTGCAGACAGACTTTGTAGGCTGTCCCCTGTGGACCATGCATCCAACACATTAACCCAGTGCGCCGTAATGGACACGTAACTTTTTGTGGACATGCCTACTGGTCCATGCGTCTCTTGTCAGGTGCACCTTTCTACTGTTTGATTGCCTGAGTGCTATGACAATGCAGACTTTTTCATGCCGCTGGAGGGCTGGGATGGCTTTTCTCGCAAAAGAAATGTCGACTGGGTAGCTTGAACCGTTGCACAGCGTAGTTCATCTGGGCTTTCTAAATATAAAACAAAGAAAAAAAGGAGGCTACATGCACTTTCAGCTGGGTTCCAGGGGTACACGGCCAGCATTGGTCTGGTCAGTGGAGAACTATTGGAAGGAAGGACCGCAGACAGGCTTCGAAGGCCTAACATAAAAAAATAGGGCTGTTGGCAATTTAAAATTGGTTCCAGTGGTACAAGGGCAGCAGTACAATGGTCAGTGGAGGCCTAGTGGAAGGAGGGACCGCAGACAGGCTTCGAAGGCCTAACATAAAAAAATAGGGCTGTTGGCAATTTAAAATTGGTTCCAGTGGTACAAGGGCAGCAGTACAATGGTCAGTGGAGGCCTAGTGGAAGGAGGGACCACAGACAGGCTTCGAAGGCCTAACATAAAAAAAAGGGCTGTTGGCAATTTAAAATTGGTTCCAGGGGTACACGGGCAGCAGTACAATGGTTAGTGGAGGCCTAGTGGAAGGAGGGACCGCAGACAGGCTTCGAAGGCCTAACATAACAAAAATGTCAATACAATGGTATTGTCAGTGCCAGGCATTGAAGGATGTCAGCGCATAGACTAAACATTGGTGGAGCTGTGAGAGATAATTTTGCAAGTGGTAGAGCCCTGTTTGAGCTGGGGGGGGGGGGGAACTGTCTTGTGGCCGGCGGTACAGGCCCAGGGCCCCTCATATTACAACGGTGTGTCTGACGTTGGGTGCGCACCACCACCGCCAGAGACACTTTATTGTACTATGAGGGACCCAGTGGCAGTGCCGTCGACCAAAAGCGGGCACACCCACCTCTTCAGACAAACAGCACTCTCACGGGTGCTGGCACCAAGTGGCGATACCACGGCCCCGTGTGGGGAGTTTGGCCATTTAGTGAGGTGTAAACATGTCGTATGCTGGACAATCAGGTGCAGAAAATTACGAGATTGGAAAAGTCATTCAGAATAGTCCACAGGCAAGACCTTTTCATAGGAAAGCTAGGTGTCAGCCGGGCAAGGTGGGGCAAAAGATTTCGAAATCCAGTTGTGGTTCATTTTAATGAAGGTTAGATCATCTACATTTTGGGTAGCCAGATGAGTCCTTTTTTCTGTTAGTATTGAACCTGCAGCACTGAATACTCTTTCTGATAGGACACTAGCTGCCGGGCAAGCAAGCTCCTGCAATGCATATTCTGCCAATTCTGGCCAGATGTCTAATTTGGATGCCCAGTAATCAAATGGGAATGACGGTTGAGGGAGAACGTCAATAAGGGATGAAAAATAGTTTGTAACCATACTGGACAAATGTTGTCTCCTGTCACTTTGAATTGATGCTGCAGTACCTGTCCTGTCTGCGGTCATAGCAAAATCACTCCACAACCTGGTCAGAAAACCCCTTTGGCCAACGCCACTTCTGATTTCTGCCCCTCTAACACCTCTGGTCTGCTGGCCCCTGCAGCTCGTGTGAGAACGATCACGGGCGCTGTGTGCAGGGAATGCCAGAAGCAAACGGTCAACAAGAGTTGATTGTTTGGTTGCTAATATTATTTCCAAGTTATCATGTGGCATTATATTTTGCAATTTGCCTTTATAGCGAGGATCAAGGAGGCAGGCCAACCAGTAATCGTCATCGTTCATCATTTTAGTAATGCGTGTGTCCCTTTTGAGGATAGGTAAGGCATAATCCGCCATGTGGGCCAAAGTTCCAGTTCTCAAATCTGCGGTTGTGCTTGGTTGAGGGGCAGTTTCAGGCAAATCCACGTCACTTGTGTCCCTCCAAAAACCAGAACCCGGCCTTGCCGCGCCAACAATTTCCAGTGGCCCCGGAGAAGCTTCCTCATTAAAAATATAATCATCCCCATCATCCTCCTCGTCCTCCTCCTCCTCTTCGCCCGCTACCTCGTCCTGTACACTGCCCTGGCCAGACAATGGCTGACTGTCATCAAGGCTTTCCTCTTCCTCAGCTGCAGACGCCTGATCCTTTATGTGCGTCAAACTTTGCATCAGCAGACGCATTAGGGGGATGCTCATGCTTATTATGGCGTTGTCTGCACTAACCAGCCGTGTGCATTCCTCAAAACACTGAAGGACTTGACACATGTCTTGAATCTTCGACCACTGCACACCTGACAACTCCATGTCTGCCATCCTACTGCCTGCCCGTGTATGTGTATCCTCCCACAAAAACATAACAGCCCGCCTCTGTTCGCACAGTCTCTGAAGCATGTGCAGTGTTGAGTTCCACCTTGTTGCAACGTCTATGATTAGGCGATGCTGGGGAAGGTTCAAAGAACGCTGATAGGTCTGCATACGGCTGGAGTGTACGGGCGAACGGCGGATATGTGAGCAAAGTCCACGCACTTTGAGGAGCAGGTCGGATAACCCCAGATAACTTTTCAGGAAGCACTGCACCACCAGGTTTAAGGTGTGAGCCAGGCAAGGAATGTGTTTCAGTTGGGAAAGGGAGATGGCAGCCATGAAATTCCTTCCGTTATCACTCACTACATTGCCTGCCTCAAGATCTACAGTGCCCAGCCACGACTGCGTTTCTTTCTGCAAGAACTCGGACAGAACTTCCGCGGTGTGTCTGTTGTCGCCCAAACACTTCATAGCCAATACAGCCTGCTGACGTTTGCCAGTAGCTGCCCCATAATGGGAGAGCTGGTGTGCAACAGTGGCAGCTGTGGATGGAGTGGTTGTGCGACTGCGGTCTGTGGACGAGCTCTCGCTTCTGCAGGAGGACGAGGAGGAGGAGGAGGGGGTGCGAACGGCTACAGCCAACTGTTTCCTAGACCGTGGGCTAGGCAGAACTGTCCCAAACTTGCTGTCCCCTGTGGACCCTGCATCCACAACATTCACCCAGTGTGCCGTGACGGACACGTAACGACCCTGGCCATGCCTACTGGTCCATGCATCTGTTGTCAGGTGCACCTTTGTGCTCACAGATTGCCTGAGTGCATGGACGATGCGCTCTTTAACATGCTGGTGGAGGGCTGGGATGGCTTTTCTGGAAAAAAAAGTGTCGACTGGGTAGCTCGTAGCGTGGTACAGCGTAGTCCATCAGGGCTTTGAAAGCTTCGCTTTGAACTAACCGGTAGGGCATCATCTCTAACGAGATTAGTCTAGCTATGTGGGCGTTCAAACCCTGTGTACGCGGATGTGAGGCTAAGTACTTCCTTTTTCTAACCATAGTCTCATGTAGGGTGAGCTGGACTGGAGAGCTGGAGATCGTGGAACTAGCGGGGGTGCCGGTGGACATGGCAGACTGAGAGACGGTGGGAGATGGTATTGTTGCCGCCGGTGCCCTAGATGCAGTGTTTCCTACTACGAAACTGGTGATTCCCTGACCCTGACTGCTTTGGCCTGGCAAAGAAACCTGCACAGATACTGCAGGTGGTGCGGAAAATGGTGGCCCTACACTGCCGGAAGGGATGTTGCGTTGATGACTAGCTTCATTGGCCGAGGGTGCTACAACCTTAAGGGACGTTTGGTAGTTAGTCCAAGCTTGCAAATGCATGGTGGTTAAATGTCTATGCATGCAACTTGTATTGAGACTTTTCAGATTCTGCCCTCTGCTTAAGGTAGTTGAACATTTTTGACAGATGACTTTGCGCTGATCAATTGGATGTTGTTTAAAAAAATGCCAGACTGCACTCTTTCTAGCATCGGATACCTTTTCAGGCATTGCAGACTGAGCTTTAACCGGATGGCCACGCTGTCCTCCAACAGGTTTTGGCTTTGCCATGCGTTTTGGGCAAGATACGGGCCCGGCAGATGGAACCTGTTGCGATGTTGATGCCTGCTGCGGCCCCTCCTCCTCCGCTTCAGAACTGCTGCCGCCTGCACCCTGTTCCCCCAATGGCTGCCAATCGGGGTCAAGAACTGGGTCATCTATTACCTCTTCTTGTAGCTCGTGTGCAACTTCGTCTGTGTCACCGTGTCGGTCGGTGGTATAGCGTTCGTGATGGGGCAACATAGTCTCATCAGGGTCTGATTCTTGATCATTACCCTGCGAGGGCAATGTTGTGGTCTGAGTCAAAGGACCAGCATAGTAGTCTGGCTGTGGCTGTGCATCAGTGCACTCCATGTCAGATTCAACTTGTAATGGGCATGGACTGTTAACTGCTTCACTTTCTAAGCCAGGGACGGTATGTGTAAAGAGCTCCATGGAGTAACCCGTTGTGTCGCCTGCTGCATTCTTCTCTGTTGTTGTTTTTGCTGAAGAGGACAAGGAAGCGACTTGTCCCTGACCGTGAACATCCACTAACGACGCGCTGCTTTTACATTTACCAGTTTCACGAGAGGAGGCAAAAGAGCTAGAGGCTGAGTCAGCAAGATAAGCCAAAACTTGCTCTTGCTGCTCCGGCTTTAAAAGCGGTTTTCCTACTCCCAGAAAAGGGAGCGTTCGAGGCCTTGTGTAGCCAGACGACGAACCTGGCTCCACAGCTCCAGACTTAGGTGCAATATTTTTTTTCCCACGACCACCTGATGCTCCACCACTACCACTACCCTCATTACCAGCTGACAATGAACGCCCCCGGCCACGACCTCTTCCACCAGACTTCCTCATTGTTTTAAAAACGTAACCAAACTAACGGTATTTGTTGCTGTCACACAACTTACACGGTGAGCTATAACTTCAGTATGATTTAGCTACCCCTTTACAGTTGGGTGACACCACAACGAAAATCAGGCACAATGTTACACACTCTGTTTTTGGTGGCACCAAATGAGAGAGATGCCACACACGCAGGACTGTCACTGAAGCACAAATGTAAATATTAATCTCCCACTGTTTTTTTTTATTTTCCATTTTTTTTTCAGGGAGACTTTAGAAACAAAGTAAAATGAAATGATTTTTTCAGGAAGAATTTAGAAACCAAATAACATAAAATGATTTTTTCAGGGAGAATTTAGAAAACAAATAAAACAAAAAATAAGCTTTCTATGGCCCACTGAGTGAGAGATGACACACACAGGAGTCAGGAGTGGCACACAAGCCCAGAGGCCAATATTGTTCTCCCAATGATTGATTATGTGATTTTTTCAGGTAGATTTTGGAACCCAAATCAAGCTAAAAAAATAATAGGCTTTCTATGGCCCACAATTGGAGAGAGAGAGAGAGAGTTGGCACACCCAGGAGTCAAGACTGGCACACAAGCAGAAAGGGCAATATTAATCTCCCACTGATTTGATTTTTTTTTTTTTTTTCAGGGAGACTTTAGAAAAAAAAAATAATTAAAAAAATGATTTTTTCAGGAAGAATTTAGAAACCAAATAAAATAAAATGATTTCTTCAGGGAGAATTTAGAAAACAAATAAAACAAAACATAGGCTTTCTATGGCCCACTGAGTGAGAGATGACGCACACAGGAGTCAGGAGTGGCACACAAGCCTAGAGGCCAATATTAATCTCCCACTTTTTTTTTTTTTTTTCAGGGAAAATTTATAAACCCAATAAAAAAAATAATAAATAGGCTTTCTATGGCCCACTATCTGAGAGAGAGAGATGGCACGCTTAGGACTGGCACACAAGCCCAAAGGCCAATATTAATCTCCCTTTTTTTTTTCAGGGAGAATTTATAAAACCAAAAAAAATAAAATAAATAGGCGTTCTATGGCCCACTATTTGTGAGAGAGATGGCACGCTCAGGACTGGCACACAAGCCCAGAGGCCAATATTAATCTCCCACTTTTTTTTTTTTCAGGGAAAATTTATAAACCCAATAAAAAAAATAATAAATAGGCTTTCTATGGCCCACTATCTGAGAGAGAGAGATGGCACGCTTAGGACTGGCACACAAGCCCAAAGGCCAATATTAATCTCCCTTTTTTTTTCAGGGAGAATTTATAAAACCAAAAAAAAATAAATAAATAGGCTTTCTATGGCTCACTATTTGTGAGAGAGATGGCACGCTCAGGACTGGCACACAAGCCCAGAGGCCAATATTAATCTCCCACTTTTTTTTTTTTTTTTTCAGGGAAAATTTATAAACCCAATAAAAAAAATAATAAATAGGCTTTCTATGGCCCACTATCTGAGAGAGAGAGGTGGCACGCTTAGGACTGGCACACAAGCCTAAAGGCCAATATTAATCTCCCTTTTTTTTTTCAGGGAGAATTTATAAAACCAAAAAAAAAAATAATAAATAGGCTTTCTATGGCCCACTATCTGAGAGAGAGAGATGGCACGCTTAGGACTGGCACACAAGCCCAAAGGCCAATATTAATCTCCCACTGATTGATTTATTGAATTTTTCAGGTAGAATTTAGAACCCAAATAAAGCAAAAAAATTAATAGGCTTTCTATGGCCCACTGAGTGAGTGATGATGCACACAGGAGTCCGGAGTGGCACACAAGCCCTGAGGCCAATATTTTTCTCCCACTGATTGATGTAGTGATTTTTTCAGGTAGATTTTGGAACCCAAATCAAGCAAAAAAATAAATAGGCTTTCTATGGCCCACTGACTGAGAGATGGCACACACAGGAGTCAGGAGTGGCACACAAGCCCTGAGGCCAATATTTTTCTCCCACTGATTGATGTAGTGATTTTTTCAGGTAGATTTTAGAACCCAAATCAAGCAAAAAAATAAATAGGCTTTCCATGGCCCACTGAGTGAGAGATGGCACAGACAGGGATGGCACTCTAGCAGAAATGCAAATCTTAATCTCCCGCAAAAAAAAAAAAAAAGGAACTGTCCTTCAATTACTATCTCCCTGCAGTAATCTCAGCCAGGTATGGCAGGCAGCAATAAGGAGTGGACTGATGCACAAATTAAATAAAAAGTGTGGACAAACAAACAAGATAGCTGTGCAGAAAGGAAGGAACAAGAGGATTTGTGCTTTGAAAAATGCAGTTGGTTTGCACAGCGGCGTACACACAGCAATGCAGCTATCAGGGAGCCTTCTAGGGCAGCCCAATGAGCTACAGCGCTGGGGAAAAAAAAAAGAGTAGCTACCACTGTCCCTGCACACCAAAGGTGGTGTTGGTCACTGCAAATCGCTACAGCACAAGCGGTTTGGTGGTTAATGGACCCTGCCTAACGCTATCCCTGCTTCTGACGAAGCGGCAGCAACCTCTCCCTAAGCTCAGATCAGCAGCAGTAACATGGCGGTCGGCGGGAACGCCCCTTTATAGCCCCTGTGACGGCACAGACAGCAAGCCAATCACTGCAATGCCCTTCTCTAAGATGGTGGGGACCAGGACCTATGTCATCACGCTGCCCACACTCTGCGTTTACCTTCATTGGCTGAGAAATGGCGCTTTTCGCGTCATTGAAATGCGACTTTGGCGCGAAAGTCGCGTACCGCATGGCCGACCCCGCACAGGGGTCGGATCGGGTTTCATGAAACCCGACTTTGCCAAAAGTCGGCGACTTTTGAAAATGAACGACCCGTTTCGCTCAACCCTACTCACCATTACTTGTCACTTTGTTCCCCGAAGTCATTGTCATCTGTAAAAAATATTAAAATAACAAACAACCAATACACTCCCTGTCCGCAGAAATCCACGAGTATCCCACGACGATCTCCCGAGGAGAACGGCAGCATCAGCTGATGTGATCGCTCTCCAGGGGCTCCAGGAACACAATGCCCGGAGGAAGGTATCCATCCGCAATGTATTCCTTCGCAGCTGTAAAAAAAAATAGTCCCTAGTCTCACTTTTGGCATTGCCTTGCCTTGGCATGGCCTTGTTAATCTGGAGTGAGCAATTAAGCAATAAGAAGATATGCTTTCATTGTGACAATATGTCAGTGGTGATGACAATTATCAACTTATCTGGGTCTTCTTCCCCGGTGATTCGGTTGCTGAGGCATTTTGTCTTGAGGTGCCTTAGACTCAGTGTATGGGTGGTGGCTGTTGATATATCAGGGATCGAGAATTAAATTGCTGAGTTTCTCTCTCGCTTGCAGTTGGATCATTTTCAATTGCTGGTACTAGGTGTGGAGTCCGTGGGCTGCAAGTGTCCAGTGGAGCTCTTGGAACTGGTATTTAGATGTTGAACTCATTGTAGCTTGTCAAACCAATCTAATCAGTTTTTATGAAGAGGTAAGCTATAGGCTGGACCACGGTGAGTCATTGGACGTGGTATAGCT
Source organism: Ranitomeya imitator (assembly GCF_032444005.1). Taxonomy (NCBI): domain Eukaryota; kingdom Metazoa; phylum Chordata; class Amphibia; order Anura; family Dendrobatidae; genus Ranitomeya; species Ranitomeya imitator. Next base: position 792,389,072 of record NC_091282.1, on the reverse strand, counting down.
CGATTTTTCCAAAGCGTTTGATACCGTGCCGCACAAGAGGTTGGTACACAAAATGAGAATGCTTGGTCTGGGGGAAAATGTGTGTAAATGGGTTAGTAACTGGCTTAGTGATAGAAAGCAGAGGGTGGTTATAAATGGTATAGTCTCTAACTGGGTCGCTGTGACCAGTGGGGTACCGCAGGGGTCAGTATTGGGACCTGTTCTCTTCAACATATTCATTAATGATCTGGTAGAAGGTTTACACAGTAAAATATCGATATTTGCAGATGATACAAAACTATGTAAAGCAGTTAATACAAGAGAAGATAGTATTCTGCTACAGATGGATCTGGATAAGTTGGAAACTTGGGCTGAAAGGTGGCAGATGAGGTTTAACAATGATAAATGTAAGGTTATACACATGGGAAGAGGGAATCAATATCACCATTACACACTGAACGGGAAACCACTGGGTAAATCTGACAGGGAGAAGGACTTGGGGATCCTAGTTAATGATAAACTTACCTGGAGCAGCCAGTGCCAGGCAGCAGCTGCCAAGGCAAACAGGATCATGGGGTGCATTAAAAGAGGTCTGGATACACATGATGAGAGCATTATACTGCCTCTGTACAAATCCCTAGTTAGACCGCACATGGAGTACTGTGTCCAGTTTTGGGCACCAGTGCTCAGGAAGGATATAATGGAACTAGAGAGAGTACAAAGGAGGGCAACAAAATTAATAAAGGGGATGGGAGAACTACAATACCCAGATAGATTAGCGAAATTAGGATTATTTAGTCTAGAAAAAAGACGACTGAGGGGCGATCTAATAACCATGTATAAGTATATAAGGGGACAATACAAATATCTCGCTGAGGATCTGTTTATACCAAGGAAGGTGACGGGCACAAGGGGGCATTCTTTGCATCTGGAGGAGAGAAGGTTTTTCCACCAACATAGAAGAGGATTCTTTACTGTTAGGGCAGTGAGAATCTGGAATTGCTTGCCTGAGGAGGTGGTGATGGCGAACTCAGTCGAGGGGTTCAAGAGAGGCCTGGATGTCTTCCTGGAGCAGAACAATATTGTATCATACAATTATTAGGTTCTGTAGAAGGACGTAGATCTGGATATTTATTATGATGGAATATAGGCTGAACTGGATGGACAAATGTCTTTTTTCGGCCTTACTAACTATGTTACTATGTTACTATGTTACTATGTAGCTTACAAAAAACAGCTTGGAGTGAGTGGGAGCTATGGAGAGTTGGGGTCAGAAAAGGACCTCATAGGTGCTTTACTTTGTTGGTTAAGTTGGATGGTGGTTGAAAGGTGGTCTATTTCATGAGTTAATCATGTTATAGCAGGAATAGCATTTGGTTTAAAGTTTAGGGGTTGGGTGGATATCACTGAGCATTTTCCTGTGGGTCAGGCACTGAAGGGTTTTAGAAAGGCTCTCCCTAGAATGGACAGTCGGGGGCCAGTATCATTCAAGCTTTTGCACAAATTGGGGTGTGAAGACACGGGGGCCAGACTCCCAGATCCGCTAGCCAGAACAACAAGAACCAGGGATCGTCTCGATGAACGCCTGCTATCCCTTTAACGTGGGCATAACGCTACTCAGACAACACAGGGTGAGGTAAAACAGTGTGGCAATGCTTTATTTAACCACAAAAGAGGCAGATAACACATAGAACAGTCCCAGCAAAATACCCGAAGATGGTGCACATTACAGAATCTCACCCTTCTGCTTACTTCAGAGCTCCCAGGGTCTACAACCCCACCTGTGGCACACACACAGAAAGGGGGTAATGACAAGTGTAGGAAGATGACAGTCCATTGAGGTACAAGGCCAGTTGACCGGAGGGTCACAACCTGGCTTCATCTTCCAGGGCCGTCTACCCCACCTGTGGCACACACACATAGAGAGGAGGTAACGACAAGCTTAGGAAAATGACAGTTCATTGAGGTACAAGACCAATTGACCTGAGGGTCACAACCTGGCTTCTCTGAACATCTCCATGGAGCCAGGCCACTGGCTGGTCCCAATCCTGGCTTTCTCCAAACGTACCTGGAGCGCCCCCAGATGCAGGGCCGCGGGTTACTCGGTACCAGTCCTCTCTGTCTCAGTCCTAAGATTGTCACGGTGGCTGGACCCGGTCCGTGACCCTGCTAAGGGGCGCCCAAGGAAAAGGTGGTGAAAGTTGTTAGGTGCTTGTGACGCCACCTGTGGTGTTCGGTCAGGGTGACCGACGCTGCTTGGGGTCCGCTGGGGTGATGTGATGGCAGCTAGATGGTATACCTTCCCACAGGTGAAGTAGATCCCCAGGGCTTCCCAGTGGTGTAGGTGGCGATGGTGTGAGGCGCAGTTAATAACGAGGACACAGGGTTGCAATCTCTTTACCTCTTTACTGGTGACTTCAGGATCCTCAATCCGGAGCACTGTTAACAGGGCTGGCTGAGACCGGCCGGTCCGAAGGCACATCCAGAGTTCCCTTTGCAGGTGGAAATCAGTGCCTACCAACTAGCGCCTGTGTGTTGTAGTCCTTCCCTGCTGAGCATTCGGGATAGTCCTCACAACTGTTGTTTCTGTTCTGATGTTCTGCTTCGTCCCCCAGTTTGTTATGGCTAGGACGCACCCGTATGACAGGTAGGCACGGAGCTATTCTGGGACCCTAGAGACGCCCCTCTCCACGCTTGCCCCCTATGTCTTCTTAGGTGATGAATGTTAGACAGCCAACTTATAATCAACTGTCATGCCTCTGTTTGAAGTAATGCTTGGAGTCAGTTACTTCCTCGGCGTTCTGGCCACCGGCTACGTGCCTCAGTTGGATGTTGCCGATCTCAGGGCACGACTCCTACTGGCTCTCCTTTGTGCTTTGATCTCGTTTCTCACTTTTCCACAATATCCTTCTCTTCGCGTCCTTCCTTGGGATACCGCCGCAAGGTAGTGCAGGCGCGGTTCCGTCACTCTCTATCCTTTCTGCAAGGCCCCTGTCAGGAACCCACCCCTGACAGGTCCTCCCTGGAGCTCTCCCAGGCTGCGTTCTCTCCTAACTTCCTATCCGACCCCCAGTTTTACCAGTGTGAGGAGTGGCCTAATACATAGTGCCTTTTGCTCCCCCTGGTGGCCGGAGTTTGAAGTGTAATGTGTGCTTGTGATACCTGGTCAGGTGAACTCCTTTAGTGCAATCAGACATAACATCACTCCCCTTAGCGGCAGAGCAACATTACTGCAACGACCAGTACTCTGGGGCGCTGCATATCCATGGTTCAGCGATGGTCAATGGAGCAGATCTGTATTCTTCCAACTGGGGCCGAGGTCCCCTAGGTTGTTTCCTGTAGAATGATTGAGCCATGATGTATTGCCAGCAGTCCTGTAGGGTATCCTGGATGTTTAGATGCCTTGGCCGAATCTCTGGGTGTCTCTCTCTCTTTTTATAGAGGCATGTAACCAATTTTTATACTTAACAAGTGTCCATCATTCAGTATTCACATATAGAGTCTATACATAAAGGATAGGATAAGAATGGGGATGATATCAAGTAGCATTACTTGATTATTTAATCTATTTGAAAAGCTTTCCCCCTCTGTTCTCAAAGTCAACAAACTATCTGGCCTACACAATGCATAATTAGCATATCAGTAAACCTCACTAGTCATCAAGGATAAGAGCACACTATTTTAGATCAAATATCAGCTTACTAGTAGTGTTGAGCATTCCGATACTGCAAATATCAGGTATCGGCCGATATTCGCTGTATCGGAATTCCAATACCGAGTTCCTATACTTTTGCGATATTGGATACCGGAATCGAAAGTTCCCATAGTCCCAATGATGCACTATAGTGGAGCGTGGGCAGTGTATGGGCGGAGACTGCGTGTCTATATGTGCGGGCAGGGTCTGTGTGTGACCGTGGGGGGTCTGTGCCTGCCGGAGGTCTTAGCGGGCCTGCTGGGGCTCTGTGCGTGCCTGCCGGGGCTTTGTGCGGACTGCCGGGGGTCTGTGTGTGCCTGCCGGGGCTCGGTGCGGGCTGCCGGGGGTCTGTGCGTGCCTGCCGGGGCTCTGTGCGTGCCTGCTGGGGGTCTTAGCGGGCCTGCCGGGGCTCTGTGCGGGCTGCCGGGGGTCTGTGCGTGCCTGCCAAGGCTCTGTGCGGGCTGCTGGGGCTCTGTGTGGGCTGCTGGGGGTCTGTGCGTGCCTGCCGGGACTCTGTGCGTGCCTGCCGGGGCTCTGTGCAGGTTAACGGGGCTCTGAGCGGGCTGCCGGGGCTCTGTGCATGTGTGCAGGCATCGTACGATGGGACTTGCCTGCTACAGTGACAGTGATTGACACATTAGCCAATGATGGGACAGTAGTAATCCCATCATCCGACTAATGTGTAGTATGAAAAAAAAAAAAACATACATACTACATACATACTACATACATACATACTACATACAGTACATTCATACATTACAGATACAATACATACATATAGACATACAGCACATTATACATAGAGTACATACTCACCATTACTTGTCACTTTGTTCCCCGAAGCCAGTGTCATCTGTAAAAAATATTAAACACTTTATTAGAAACAATTTAATAAAACGATACAAATGAGTTAAAAAAATGAAGATACTAGTGCACAATATAGCCGCCCAACTGTCTAGTACACCCCTATATATCCTGACAGTATCACCATAAGTTACCATCCATTAGGTTGAACATCACATATATATTAAGGGCTCCTATAAATACATATGATGCCCCACTGTATAAGTTCCTTTGATTCAAGGTGGCTTATCTAGGTTGAGAAAAAAACCTACACTCCATCTTCTCTGTGTCGTTAATGATGCCCAAAAAACAAATACATGTACATGGCCCTTCTGTCTTTTCTTGTGCTAGTGGAACGCCGAAGTGCCCAGCTACCCATTCCATAGCTCGCAACAATAAATGGCAAATCGTTGAACCGGGCGGCCCGATAAAAAGTAATCGAGGTAGTAAATAACTGACGTTATCCTGGCTATATCGCATACCACCCACTCCAAAAATGAACTAAATGATTCAAAATAAGCACAAGAAATGGAGCAACCCATGGGTAGATACCTATCCACAAAATAAACACCCTCCCCAAAACAACCCAACAAATGCAAACTATCAGGGTGCACTGGCAACAAACGAAAAAGCAGACTCTATATCAGTTTTGACTAACAATGCCCCCTTGTCATACTCCTTTACTCAACCAATTGCTGCATCAAAAGATGTATAAACCATGGAGCAAAGCTCCGGGTCTATGACATCGTTAACCGTCATCTCCTAAAGAAGCAATAAATGTCGAATAAGCCAGAATTTATTTGGCTCTTTCTTTGGTACTACCCCCAAGGGAGAAACCACCAAACTATCCAAAGAGTTTTTTTTTTTAAAGGACCTGCCATCCTCCCACACGATACTTCATGCATAATCTTTTTATTAACCTATTATTTTATTAATCCTCAGGGTACTGACGAGCCAACAACAAATTATTTAACTTAGAATGCACTGCCTATGGGGGAGGGTATTTTGAAACCAAAAGTAAAACCTTCCTTCAACAAAACAGCCTTATCCCTTCTTGGGTACCTATTTAGATAGGGGACCATCATGGGAAGACTCACTGGACTCGCCCCCTTTTGCATAATCCCCCCTGGATCTAAATTTCCGTTTCTTAAAACAATGTGACCACCTGTTTGACGAGCCTTCACATCCTGAACACTAGTGCTTGAATTTACAGCTCCCTTCAAACTTGCACTGGCCTTCATTGAACTGCCAACATACTACTAGCCTTGTTCCTGCAGGCCCAGTTTGGGATGGGTCCCCACTGAGCGATATGCTGGCTGCATCCCCTAGCTTCCTCTGGGAAGGACTGCCTACAATGCTGTAATGGGCAGGTGCCATTACCTTTAGCCATAGAGCTATATCCTTCTGGTCCAGCCGTATTGTAGGCCTGCTTTTCTCTGCCGAAACTGCTCATCATACCTTAACCAGGTTTGTCCTCCATAGGTACGATGAGCCTCACCGATAGCATCCATGTAACAGAAAAGCCCAGAGCAATTCTCCAGGGCCTTCTCCCCTATCACACTAGCTAGTATGGTAAAAGCTTGAAACCATTTAACAAAAGTCTGAGGAATAAGCCGCCACTTCTGCTTTGTTTCCTCCTCCTTTTTTGCTCTCATCCTTTCCCCTATCCAAATTAAATTTTTCTAATGGGAGGAGGGAAAATATTTCAACATTTTCGCCCTTCCATATTTTTTCTTTTACTTCCTTTTTTAGATGGGCTCTGAGACTGGACCTTTAAAATATACGTACACTTCCCCTTTTGCCCTATTATCCAGCGATATCCTGTCTCCCTCTTTTTCTTTTTCAGTTTGAATTGTCACTGAAACCCCACTACTATGCAAACCTCCACTCTCTGCCCGATTAACTTCGTGCCTCAAAAAATCGGACCCTGGCATCCAAACAGGAACTGGGGACCCCGCTAAACCGTTATTTGCCCAATCCAATTTTTCTAATAACTCCCGCACGCTCCCTAACAAACTGCCAATACTACTCCTTTCCGACTCCAACGCACCCTAGCTAATCCAACTAAAAACATTACACACCAGGATGCCCAGAACCTGTTTAAAACCTGCTCTAGGATACACTGAATTAACTGAGGATGCACATAATATGGAAACATCACCAGACTGCATCGGTGCCCGGGACCCACCAGCTGAAAAACGAATCCAAACTATCGCTTGCAGGGTGCACAGGGTCCTGGCAAACCGCCCTGCTTAGACCCGGGACTATGACCAGGGAGCAACCTGCAGGCTCGCCGGCATCCCACGATCTGGAAACAGGAGACATCATGCTTGAAGACTCTTGATCTCCAGGGCCTGGGGGCGCTGCAGACTCAGAAGCAGATGGAGGATCTCTTGTGGTCTTAGTTCCCCTGACAGGAGCATCAATGGGAATGGCCGCCGCCATCTTGTAATATCCTGAGACAATAGAGGCAGCTGGCCTGGTTGCATGACCGCATGAAACCCCGCCCACTGCCGCAGGTCCCGGTCATCTGTACCTGCGGTTTAGAGAAGGAGAAGGGGTAGACAGCTCCTGACAAGAGGGTCCCCGAAGGGACTCTTGCGGTGCTACCAAGACCAAGGAGCTGCATCAGGGGACAGTCTTTCTAGTGGTCTCACCCTGCATGCACGTTGGGCTGGAGGAAGTTCATCTTCAGCTCCAGCAGCATGACCTCCCAAAATCTGCCTTATCTGATCCCTGACAGCTGCTCTGTCCACTCCGCCTGCAGCAGCCTTCAGCTGCTCAATGATTTTCTGAATCACTGGCATTCCATCAGGGCAAAGGATGTATAAGATGAAGGGGCACAGGAACCTTTGCTCTTGATGCTTTGTGCCGATTGCTAGCTCCCACTCCTTCTCAGACAGATAAACCATGCTCAACTGTAAACATCCCCCCCTTATTGTCCAACCCCTCTAAACATTTGACCCCACAGAGCCTGCACTTCTACCCATATTTATCTTTTAACTCCTGCTTGCCCTACAAACTAAGTCATGGGTCACTCTGCCCATGGCTTTGCTGAAGGCGACATTTTTCCTTTAGTAAATTTCATTCATATGCTGAAAGAGAAAATTGACAAGCGTCATGAATCCTCAGGCTCTCGGTTCATGCCGGAGTAGTCAAGGGATTGTTGCAGAATTTCCCAGATAAATGTAATAAGGGGATCAAAATCTACAAAAAGACTTTTCCAATTTTGTAGTAATTTATTCATTAATCTATATAAAATTCACGAGTCCCTCTATTCTCACTTCCCCTTGTTGCCTTTTCGGGACCTACGCTTTTCTGAACAAAATTCGGCTGCAAGATGAGCTCCAAAATTCACACAATTTGGCGCCATTCCTGTCCAATTTCACTGCGAATTCTTGTGGATTTGGAGATCCGGGTTACATGCTGTTGCCCCTCCAACACGGCTTCTTCACTGGTTCCTTGTTAAGATGATGCCACCAGTGATCGCCTATTTAGAGCACATGACCACTGTAGAAAATCACTAGACTCAGAGGTTATTCCAAGATAGGTGGCATTATGAAGGATGTTACTCTTAGGTCAGTTGTAGAACTGAGAGCATGAGTAGGATGGTAGACAGAGATGAGGGAGGTGCTGTAGGATGGTGCACAACTGTCTAGACCTTTGTGGATGAGAGCGATGACTTTATATTGTACTAGCTGAAGAGCCCGGCGTTGCCTGGGCATAGTAAATATCTGTGGTTAGTTATAGCATCTCACGTCTCTTATTTTCCCATCATGCCTCTCATTTTCTCCCTTACACCTCTCATTTTCCTCCTCATTCCTCTTATTTTCCCCCTCACTCCTCTCATTCCCCCCTAACACTTGTCATTTCGACCTCACATCTGTCATTTTCCGATCACTCCACTATTTTCCCTCACAGCTCTCATTTTGCACTCACACCTTTTCATTTTCACCTCACACCCCTCATTTTCACCTCAGTATATACATGTTTGTCATCTTCCTTATATATAGTATACACCTGTATGTCTTCTCTTGTATATAGTATATACCTGTATGTCATCTCCCCTGTAAATAGTACATACCTGAAGTATGTCATTTCCTCCTGTAAATTGTATATACCCATGTGTCATCTACTCCTGTATAAAGTATATACCTGTATGTCATCTCTTCTGTATATACTATATACCTGTATGTCATCTCCTCCTATATATAGTATATACCTGCATGTCATCTCCTGTATATAGTAAATACCTGTATGTCATCTCCCCTGTATATAGTATATACCTGCTGTATGTCATCTCCTCTATATACCTATGTGTCATCTCCTCTTTTATATAGTATATACCTGTATGTCATCTCCTCCTGTGTATAGTATATACATGTGTCATCTCCTCCTGTATATAGTATGGACCTGTAAGTCATCTCCTCCTGTATATAGTATATACCTGTGTATCATCTGCTCCTGTATATAGTATATACCTGTGTGTCATCTCCTCCTGTATATAGTATATATCTGTGTGTCATCTCCACTGTATATAGTATATACATGTGTGTCATCGCCCCTGTATATAGTATGTACCTGTATGTCATCTCCCCTGCATATAGTATATACCAGGTTGTCATCTCCTCCTATATATAGTATATACCTGTGTGTCATCTCCCCTGTATATAGTATATATGTGTGTGTCATCTCCTCCTGTATATAGTATATACCTGTGTGTCATCTCCTCCTGTATATAGTATATACCTGTGTGTTATCTCACCCTGTATATAGTATATACCTGTATGTCATCTCCTCCTGTATATAGTATATACCTGTAAGTCATCTCCTCCTGCATATAGTATATACCTGTGTGTCATCTCCTCCTGTATATAGTATATACCTGTGTCATCTCTCCTGTATATAGTATATACCTGTGTGTCATCTCCTCCTGTATATAGTATATATCTGTGTGTCATCTCCTCCTGTATATAGTATATATGTGTGTGTCATCTCCTCCTGTATATAGTATATACCTGTGTGTCATCTCCTCCTGTATATAGTATATATCTGTGTGTCATCTCCTCCTGTTATAGACCGCGTTCACACTTTATTTGCTCAGTATTTTTACCTCAGTATTAAGCTAAATTGCCGGCCTGATAAATCCCCAGCCAACAGGAAGCCCTCCCCCCTGGCAGTATATATTAGCTCACACATACAGTTAGGGCCAGAAATATTTGGACAGTGACACAAGTTTTGTTATTTTAGCTGTTTACAAAAACATGTTCAGAAATACAATTATATATATAATATGGGCTGAAAGTGCACACTCCCAGCTGCAATATGATAGTTTCCACATCCAAATCGGAGAAAGGGTTTAGGAATCATAGCTCTGTAATGCATAGCGTCCTCTTTTTCAAGGGACCAAAAGTAATTGGACAATGGACTCTAATGGCTGCAATTAACTCTGAAGGCGTCTCCCTCGTTAACCTGTAATCAATGAAGTAGTTAAAAGGTCAGGGGTGGATTCCAGGTGTGTGGTTTTGCATTTGGAAGCTGTTGCTGTGAGCAGACAACATGCGGTCAAAGGAACTCTCAATTGAGGTGAAGCAGAACATCCTGAGGCTGAAAAAAAAGAAAAAATCCATCAGAGAGATAGCAGACATGCTTGGAGTAGCAAAATCAACAGTTGGGTACATTCTGAGAAAAAAGGAATTGACTGGTGAGCTTGGGAACTCAAAAAGGCCTGGGCGTCCACGGATGACAACAGTGGTGGATGATCGCCGCATACTTAATTTGGTGAAGAAGAACCCGTTCACAACATCAACTGAAGTCCAGAACACTCTCAGTGAAGTAGGTGTATCTGTCTCTAAGTCAACAGTAAAGAGAAGACTCCATGACAGTAAATACAAAGGGTTCACATCTAGATGCAAACCATTCATCAATACCAAAAATAGACAGGCCAGAGTTAAATTTGCAGAAAAACACCTCAAGAAGCCAGCTCAGTTCTGGAAAAGTATTCTATGGACAGATGAGACAAAGATCAACCTGTACCAGAATGATGGGAAGAAAAAAGTTTGGAGAAGAAAGGGAACGGCACATGATCCAAGGCACACCACATCCTCTGTAAAACATGGTGGAGGCAACGTGATGGCATGGGCATGCATGGCTTTCAATGGCACTGGGTCACTTGTGTTTATTGATGACATAAGAGCAGACAAGAGTAGCCGGATGAATTCTGAAGTGTACCGGGATATACTTTCAGCCCAGATTCAGCCAAATGCTGCAAAGTTGATTGGACGGCGCTTCATAGTACAGATGGACAATGACCCCAAGCATACAGCCAAAGCTACCCAGGAGTTCATGAGTGCCAAAAAGTGGAACATTCTGCAATGGCCAAGTCAATCTCCAGATCTAAACCCAATTGAGCATGCATTTCACTTGCTGAAATCCAGACTTAAGACGGAAAGACCCACAAACAAGCAAGACCTGAAGGCTGCGGCTGTAAAGGCCTGGCAAAGCATTAAGAAGGAGGAAACCCAGCGTTTGGTGATGTCCATGGGTTCCAGACTTAAGGCAGTGATTGCCTCCAAAGGATTTGCAACAAAATATTGAAAATAAAAATATTTTGTTTGGGTTATGTTTATTTGTCCAATTACTTTTGACCTCCTAAAATGTGGAGTGTTTGTAAAGAAATGTGTACAATTCCTACATTTTCTATCAGATATTTTTGTTCAACCCTTCAAATTAAACGTTACAATCTGCACTTGAATTCTGTTGTAGAAGTTTCATTTCAAATCCAATGTGGTGGCATGCAGAGCCCAACTCGCGAAAATTGTGTCACTGTCCAAATATTTCTGGCCCTAACTGTACACATAATAGACAGGTCATGTGACTGCCAGCTGCCGTATTTCCTATATGGTACATTAGTTGCTCTTGTAGTTTGTCTGCTTTTAATCAGATTTTTTTTTTGAAGGATAATACCAGACTTGTGTGTGTTTTAGGGTGAGTTTCATGTGTCAAGTTATGTGTGTTGAGTTGCGTGTGGCGACATGCATGTAGCGACTTTTGTGAGATGAGTTTTGTGTGGCGACATGCGTGTAGCAACTTTTTGTGTGTCGAGTTGCATGTGACAGGTTAGTGTAGCAAGTTGTGTGCAGCAAGTTTTGTGCATGGTGAGATTTGCGCGTGGCGAGTTTTATGTGTGGTGCGTTTTGAGTATGTGCAAGTTTTGTGTGAGGCAACTTTTGCATGTGTTGCAACTTTTGTGCATGTGGCAATTTTTCCGCGTGTGCAAGTTTTGCGTGTGGCGAGTTCTCCATGAGGCGAGTTTTGCACGTGTGGCTAGTTTTGTGTGAGCCTAGTTTTGCATGTGGTGAGTTTTGCGCGTGGCGAGTTTTGAGCGGCGACTGTTATGACCTGGTGGTTAGGACAATAATGGACCTAGTGGTTAAGAGCACACGGAATGACCTGATAGTTACTAATAATACAGGACAAGCTCTGAGACGTGGGAACTCTGCTGACCGCAATCCCTAATCCTATCACACACACTAGAAATAGCCGTGGATTGCTCCTAACGCTCCCTATGCAACTCGTCACAGCCTAAGGAACTAGCTAGCCCTAAAGATAGAAAAATAAAGCCTACCTTGCCTCAGAGAAATTCCCCAAAGGAAATGGCAGCCCCCCACATATAATGACTGTGAGTTAAGATGAAAATTACAAACACAGAGATGAAATAGATTTAGCAAAGTGAGGCCCGACTTACTGAACAGACAGAGGATAGGAAAGGTAACTTTGCGGTCAGCACAAAAACTACAAAAAGACCACGCAGAGGGCGCAAAAAGACCCTCCGCACCGACTCACGGTGCGGAGGCGCTTCCTCTTTGTCCCAGAGCTTCCAGCAAGCAAGACAAAAATCAAAATAGCAAGCTGGACAGAAAAATAGCAAACAATAGAAAAACAAGCAGGAACTTAGCTTCTGCTGGGAAGACAGGTCACAAGAATGATCCAGGAGCGAACTAGACCAATACTGGAACATTGACAGGTGGCATGGAGCAATGATCTAGGTGGAGTTAAATAGAGCAGCCAGCTAACGAATTAACCTCGTCACCTGTGGAAGGAAACTCAGAAGCCGCAGCCCCACTCACAACCACCAGAGGAAGCCCATGGACAGAACCAGCCGAAGTACCATTCATGACCACAGGAGGGAGCTTGACAACAGAATTCACAACAGCCGACTTTTGTGTGTTACGACTTTTATGTGGCGAGGTTGGTGTATGTGTGGTGAAATGTGTGCTGAGGGTGGTATATATGTTCAAGCACGTGGTAGTTTGTGGTGCATTTTGTGTGTGTGTTCATATCCCCGTGTGTGGTGAGTATACCATGTCGGGGCCCCACCTTAGCAACTGTACGGTATATACTCTTTGGCGCCATCGCTCTTACTCCTTAAATCTCCCTTGTTCACATCTGGCAGCTGTCAATTTGCCTCCAACACTTTTCCTTTCACTTTTTCCCCATTATGTAGATAGGGGCAAAATTGTTTGGTGAATTGGAAAGCGCGGGGTTAAAATTTCGCCTCACAACATAGCCTATGACGCTCTCGGGGTCCAGATGTGTGACTGTGCAAAATTTTGTGGGTGTAGCTGCTACGCCTCCAACACTTTTCCTTTCACTTTTTTCCCCATTATGTAGATAAGGGCAAAATTGTTTGGTGAATTGGAACGCGCGGGGTTAAAATTTCGCCTCACAACATAGCCTATGACTCTCTCGGGGTCCAGATGTGTGACTGTGCAAAATTTTGTGGCTGTAGCTGCGACGGTGCAGATGCCATTCCCGGACATACACACACACATACACACATTCAGCTTTATATATTAGATTCTATAGCAGATGTGTAACCAGTACATTGACTGGCACAGGCTGGAGGCATCAATTTGGTGGTTGGATAGAAATACAACACTGGCTGCCACATTCAGGATGGATTGGAGAGGATAAAGTTTGGTTGGAAGACCAATCAGTAGATAGCTGTGTTACACCTAGTCCCGCACCTTCACAGGGTCCCCGTCGGGACTCCCGCTCTGTGCCGACTCCACACCGTCCTACTGCAGCCACTGCTTCCTCTCTTTCCACTGCTTCCTGGCGTGCGGACAGCAGGCTCCTGGGTAGAGTACTTAGGTCGCATGTGCTCCTGGTCTCTTCAAGAGACAGCACGCATTTTTTAAAGGTTCTTCTGACCAATGGCGTATTAGTGATTATTATTTCTAGCCCCTCCATCATAGGGAGTGCCGGAGCAACAAGTATCCTCTGTTACTAGCTTCCGGTGTCCGCTAGTGTGTGCTTTAGCTTCTGAAGAGTTTAGCCAGTGCGCTCCACTTACACTGTTTGTCTTTGCAGACTGTCAGCTACCTGTTACCCAGCTATCCTGGACGACATCTGCTCTCTCTACGCCAGTTCCTCATGTTCTGCCATACAGCCACCCATGCCTCTGGACAACGCCAGTACCACCTGTGCCTGCTCTTACCCGTACAACCGGAATCCGCCTGTGAGCTCCACAACATCTGTTAACCCTGCTAGTTCATCTGTCCCACTGGGACAGCTGCCACGTGTCTGGGGTCTAACTGGAGGTAGCACCCGTGTCCCCCAGGCATTCCATTCTGACCCTGTTCAAGGGGACCTACCACAGGTGTCTGAAGCTCAGGTAGTCACGCCCCCTTTGGAGCCCCCCGGACTGGGATCCTGTGGTTCCACAGAAATATGAATAAAAAGCGAATGTGAAGTTCACCACCTGTGCCTCCACTCCCATTCGTTACAAGCTGCAGTAGTCCAAACAAAACTGAATAAGTGGGGAAAACCACTGCACCTGTTCTTTCATGTTGGATTACCCCCTCAGGATTTTGTGTTGTTTTGCTAATTATCCTGTACATCAGCACCATTTATTATTGGTATCAATTAAAGTATTATTATTCTAGATAATGAATAAGAGAGACTGTAAGAGATTTTGCAGATTCAAAAGTGAGAAAAAGTCAGATTCTGGAGATATTTTGAGGTGAAGGTAACATGATTGAGAGAGTGATTGGATATAGGGAATAAAGGAAAGTTATGTGTCAAATATGACACCAAGACAGGTGGAACCACCCAAAGAAATTGCAATGACGGATATTGTAGGTTAGAAAAGGAAGGAAACATGAGAAGTTCAGTTTATAACACATTCAGTTTTGGATAAATGGAGGACTTGATGTTACAGACAGCGGAAAGTAGGAGTGATGTCAGAAAATGATGTGTATAATTGGGTGTCATTCGCAGAGATGGTACTGAAAACTGAATCTACTGATGGTTTGTGCAATAGGGTTTTGATATAGAAAGAAAAGATTGAGCCTAGAACTGAGCCTTGAAGAACCTCGATAGTAAGGTGAAGAATAGAGGAATACTTGTAAGAGCAAGCAGTAAAGTAAGTAATGCTGGTTTTAGTATTTTCAAGGATTTTGCCATTGGACTGAAAGTAGACAATCCCTTTAATGTGATGTGTTCATCTATATGCTATATTTGTCCATGCAAGTTTTTTGTTCCAATGAAGATCGACACGTGAACCACATAATGATAAGCTAAGATCTAAAATATAAATTAAATAAGATAAAAAGATGAACGGAAGCCAGAGTTGAGGCAACATCCAATAGATAAAACATGGATTTCTCATGGTCCCCTCTACCAGTATGTTTCTTGTCTGAGGCCATATGTTATTTTAAAATTGCCAAGAAATCCCAATACAGACATTACAAAAAGAAAAAAGAAATAAAACAAATCTTAAGAAAATGCATTTAGAAAAAATTCAAAGGAAATGTATCAAACGCACTGAATACTTTTGTTTTGCGTCCAGATGGGTCCCAGGGAATCTTTGGAATAAACAGGTGTACGGCTTGAAAGAAGCCCTTGTTTTGAAGCATATTGTTCTTTCAATCAATAGATCATTGCAGAAGGAGAAGCTTCAGCCGGGTGCCATCATTTTGCTCAGAGAGGCTTAAAACACCGAGATTTTATATTTAAATGCAATTTGTGCCTGATTTTATGAAACGGCTAAAGAGTCAGAGAGAAAGTGGAAAAATAAAAGATAGAATTTAGGAAAGTCGCAGGAAATACAAGGATGATTAACTGCTGGTACTTGTGTGCTTTGGCTCATCAAAAACACAAATACCCATAAAATATAACTTTAAATATAACAATACTAAAAAACAAACAAAACAAGTAGACTAAAAACATTAGTGCTCAACCAGGCACAATATTATCACCATTACCATTTTCTCTTATATCTGGTAAAACACAAAATAAAGGGGTTCTATTGTCTGAAGAAGGAGTCTAAACAAAACCTCACTTGCCTTAGCTTTACCCTCCAGGGTATTGCTGCCTTGCTGCGGAGGTTAGCACCCTAGCTTGAACGGAATGGGGTGCGCCTGCTCACCGAAGGCTAACCCTAAATGGCCCCTGTAACTCCCTGCTCTCCACCCAATTTATTCTGCCAAGACAAGGTACTTTACCTGATATAAGAGAACTGGGGTTTCCTTCTATGGTATTTATGGTACTTATTCAGCGATGGTGATAATTTTGTGCCTGGTTGGCCATTAAAATTTTTTGTCTGCTTGTTTTGTTTGTTTTTTAGTATTGTTATCTTAAAAGTTATATTTTATGGGTATTATTTTTTTGAAGAGCCTTGTTTCACTAATGCAATTACTATATTTACTGTAAGACTCGTTGTATGTCGTTTATTTTTGTTTTCTTTACATCAAAGCTTCCAAAACTTGTGCAATATGCCAAATATACAATGTAGCACACTCCAAAAATCATCAGTAAATATAAATATTTATGCATTCTAAGCAATTATGCAAGAAGCTCGAAGTAACTCTTTCCTCTCCTTAAGGATGTGACGAATACTGTAAAACATCCCCAATCACATTAAAAGCCATTGAGTAATAAAAAAAAAGCAGTAAGAGAAGAGGGAGACAAAGCTGAGATGTCAAGTATGCTTGGACAACACAATTCAGATTAGACAGGAGGAAACGTGGCCAATAGAGATGAGACAATCTTTGAAAACTCAAGTTTAACAGCTGTGGCAATTTTTTGTTCAATTGATTTACAGCAAATTTATTTGCCGGGTATCACAAATATCAATGGATGGTAATTGGTGGTAACCAACATCCTGTTTAATAGCACATAGCACTATCAGACTTTATATGCTTTTTAAAATAAATACTTTTTGGCAGACGTGTTAGTGTTTATATACAAGCGATGTACATCAAGGAAACCGTGGCTTTTTGGCAAGCAGTAGTACAAGAATTATGCTGGTTTGCAGAGTAGCAAAAGCTTTGTTAAATATAAAAGCAATTGGACTTTAAAAATCTGTCCAAAAATTATCCCTTTTGGGAGTAGCAAGAGGATTTTCGTGTGGAAAGAGAAAAAACAGGGGGTTCTTAAAAAGCTATGTAAAAAGTATCACTTTTTGAAAGTAGTAACAAATGTGCTGTTTGAAAAAGACGAAACAATGGCTTCTTAATATGCAGCATAAAAATGTTCTATTTCTTTGAGCAGTTCCATGTATAATTACCCTGTCCACGTAGGGGATACTGGCAACCTCCACCGTTAGGTAGGGGCAGTGTTAGATAGGTACAGACTTAGAGATTTATTAGGTTTAATTTTTTAAATGTTCTGCTTTTTTAATATTTTTATTTTTCCCTTTTATCCTATTATGTTTTTCTTAGTCGTTTTTCTGTTTGGCTGCTGTTTTTCCCTTGGGTTCTATCCTGATTAACTTGAATTATCCTTAATCTCAAAAATAGCTTGTTGATCTCTGTCCATTTGGTAATACTGAAGCCAATCGAAACTCTTTTTTTTATATACTGTGTAGCTTTTCTGCTTGGTGCCACCATCTTTCCCTTGGACAATTATTTTATTTATTTCATTCATCAAGAGAATACCAAGAGTGTGCAAAGCAGTCATCAAAGCAAAAGGTGGCTACTTTGAAGAACCTAGAATATGAGACATAATTTCAGTTGTTTCTCACTTTTTTGCTAAGTATATAATTCCACATGTGTTAATTCATAGTTTTGATGCCTTCAGTGTGAATGTACAATTTTCATAGTCATGAAAATACAGAAAAATCTTTAAATGAGAAGGTGTGTCCAAACTTTTGGTCTGTACTGTATATAGTTATCTTAGTCTGGTTTCAGACTTGCATACAGGAGTGCTGCGGATGGCAGCGTACTTCCTCCCTTTTTCCTCCCTGAAACCATGCCTACGCTCCGCCTATGCCTCCTTGCGTCCTGCGTACCTATCTTTAACATTGGGTATGCAGGAACGAATGCTGTATGCGGATGCCTCCACATGCACCGTTTTTGCATTGCGCCGAACGCAACAAAATGCAACACGTTGAGTTCGGCGCAGTTCGGCACAGCACCAAAAGGTGCATGCGGAGGCATCTGCGTACATTGTGTGTCCCTAAGCACCCAATGTTTAAGATAGGTATGCAGGGCAGCGCAGGATACAAGGAGGCATAGGCGGAGCATAGGTGGAGCGTAGGCGCGGTTTCAGGAAGAAGGAAGAAAGTACTTTGCCATCCGCAGCACTCCCCTACACAAGTCTGAAACCAGCCTCTTGCAGTTGTTTTGACCCATTTGCCTTTGTGGTTATGGCTGGTATGACGGAGTGCATTGTACCACTGTGCAAATCGCATTTGGATCCTCTCTGTTATGCACCACATATCCCTTATGTATCCGTTGCCATGGAGGCTATGCATTGTATGCATCTCACCGCTTTGCAGTTCACGCAGGCGCATAGCTACGGACAGCAACAGAAGTACTGTTAGCGATGACCCAGAGGCATTGGAAGCTGCTCGTCACATAGCGGAAGTTCCGTGTCTCCTAGTTGGCGTGTCTTTTCGGTGCATTTGTATCGAATTTGGCGCACATCTTGACCTTATAGCAGCTGACATGCAAGAAGACATGGCGTGCGGTTCACGATAATCACATTTTACCGAGTCACCAATGAGGTAAGATGTTCGCACCATTTGATATAGGACAACCATTGTTGTTGGTTCTTGAATGGGTACGTTTGCATGTTGTATTATGATTTGTTGAGCAAAAATAGGCGGGATTTACCTGGTAGAGTAATATCTATTTAAGTGGACCCTGGTATCAATTTCTACCTTTGGGAGTCTCATACATATTACCAGACATGGTGAAGTTCTATTTTTCCAGCTGCCAAAACCCCTGTTGAGTCCCGGTGGGATGAAACACGTTGGGAGTCGGTCCCCGAATGGAATGGCATTTTTTCCTCCTGAATTGGATGGGAGAAGGTCCATGACTGGAATGGCATTTTTCCTCCTGAACTGGATGGTTGATTTCAAAGTGTAATGCCTTCAGCTTCACAGGAGAATTTGTGAATACTTTGGAGATCTTATTCCTTACTGGATGGGTGAGATTGTTCCTATTCTCTATTATTGATCTTCATTGTATATATGGGGCAATGTGAGTGATTTATTTTTTCTATACATGTTATCCTCCTGACCCTATTAGTTCATTTTGTCTGTTTTTTGCTACATTACCAATGTTACTGGTGTTGGTGTTTCTATGATAGACAGTCGGTCCTTTGACTCGACAATTTTGGTTAATGTTTGGTTGTCTTGTTGAGGGACATTGACTTTTAATGGTTGTTGTGTCCGTATATTTTAATGCACTAATAAATGTTATGTTTTAAAGGTCCCTAATTTGCTAATTTTGGATTTAATTTGTGGGATTCATATTTTTGCAACAGTAGTTGTTCATTCATTTTTGCTTTACGGAGCTGTACAGTACAGCTGTATAACACAATTGACAGGCAGGAATTGTGTGTGGTTGTCTATTGGCAGTGTTAAAAGAAGAAGTTGCACAGTATCTTAATATATAATAAGTCAGCACATGGGGGAAGAGAGGGTGGATAGGTGGGTGAGCACATGGAGGAGAGATTCTCAATGCTGCAAAGCCAGCCCCCATCGTGATATTATCATCCTCGCATCGGGCCTCCATCTAGTATAATATAATGAGACAAGCAAGGAAGAGTCAGGCCAGCACTGACAAAAGCACAGTATAGTTGTAACATAATGGACAGGCAGGAAGTGCCCAGTTGTGCTGGGTCTTTGACATTGGTGGCATCACAACAGTGGATGACGTCCTCCAGGAGCCAGGGATCTACAGTTTCACTGTGAGTGATTTCCCATTTTGACACCAATTGTTACACTTATACTTTGATTGTCTGCTCTTTTCTCACTTTTATACTTACCCCATGTTATTATTTGCTGCGTGACTCACCATTCTTTCATATTGCTTGATCTCTCTACCTCAGCACAGCATGTGTCTCACATTTTCCTGTGTTTTTGCTTATTTTTGATCCTTGTATGATATACTTACACCCATGTTTTTCATACCAGGTTAACACTTTTTGTGATATTGCACTAGCACTTTATTTCATGAGTATATTTACTTGTTGTTCAGTGATCTTTGCGCATATACGGTTTATTTAGACCCTTATTACCATATACACCATTGTGTTTCACCCAGTTCTATTTTTATTTCTTTTTACCCCTTGGTGTGTATCCCTTTTGTACAACTTTGTATCTTTGCATTGCGGTCTATATCATTATTTTTAACCTGTATTTATTTTCCATTTTTACCTCTTTTTACTTG
This sequence comes from Ranitomeya imitator, assembly GCF_032444005.1. NCBI lineage: Eukaryota > Metazoa > Chordata > Amphibia > Anura > Dendrobatidae > Ranitomeya > Ranitomeya imitator. The sequence continues at coordinate 792,368,867 of NC_091282.1, read as the reverse complement.
AACTGTATTTCAATAAAATTATATTATATTGGACTGTATGGTCAGTTTTTGGTGCTTTCTTCTTTTGTGTTTGGTAATTTCCTGACTGTCCACGCAATTTTACACTGGTCCAGCATCTTGGTAGTAGGAATATACATTTTTTTTACTCCAGATTCAGTTAGCACTAATTGTTCCCTCACTACCACGTGGAATTCCTTTGTTGGTTTTATTAGTTCTATTCTTGTCCATAGGAGAGGATAGACGTGTGTTTGTGAGCTCCCAGCAGGGCAGAGGCATGGCTTCTGACCCACGTGGAGGGGAGGGAAGCTGGGCTGATGATCCAGGGGAAGCTCGCAGCCTGGAGTGTGGCCTGCAGCGTGGACCTGATGGTAATGGAAAGCTGGAATTGGTGGCTGGTGAGTCTTCTAAACCTGCTTGTTATGTTGCTGGACTGAGTGCTAAAGTTACAAGGCAACACATTTTTAAGCTGGAATTGCAAATCAGCAAATTAAATGATGAAATTAAGAAAGAGACTGACCCAAAGCTAAAACTGATGAAAGTGAGAGCCTGCATGACTGCAGACGAGAGCTGGCCATTCGGAAAGAAAACTTAGACAAAGATATAAACTCTGTGCCCAGAAAGGAAACCTGGGCTATGGAGAAAAAGAGGGGATCCAGAGCCCAGAAATAGAGTAGAAAATGCATCATTGGTAAAAAGAACATTAAAATAAAACTGTGCACGGTGTGGAGCAAGGAAGTCCGGAAAGAAATGCAGCACTTATATCAGCCGCACAATGTGAGGGGTCTGAGGCAGCAGACAGTGCTGGGATCGCTGCGGAGGAAAGTGTGTCAGCAAGCGAGGGGTTAACTGCAGTGCCCTCTGTATGCAGAAATGAAGTGAGCACAGCTCCTATGTGTAATAAAGAAAGTGCCCCCTGTACTGACGCTGTGTGTGAGACTCCGCTCAGTGCTGTGTGTGAGACCCCGCTAAAGTGCTGTGTGTGAGACCCCACTCACTGGTGATTGCCTGTCTGCAATAGATACAAACATTATAATGGAGTCTGAACTCTCCATGTTAGTGAATGGAGACAATGTTGTAGATCAGTCAGCGGTAATGGAGTCTATGTCATGCATGTCAGTGAATGGAGACTACACTGCAGTAATTATGGACTGTGAGCCGTCAGTGGTAATGGAGTCTATGTCTCGCAAGTCAGTGAATGGAGACCATACTGCAGTAATAATGGACTCTGAACCCTCCATGTCAGTGAATGGAGACCACATTGTGCAACAATCAGTAGTGGAACTGGACGTTTTTGCAGCACAAACAGGTGTTAGTAATCATGGAGCCGTGGAGAGCTTCAGCGCTGATCCTCCTGCGGCGGTGGAGATTTCCAGCACTGATCCACCTGTGGCTGGGGAAAGCTCCAGCACTGATCCTTCTGCTGACCAACATCAGTTCAGGAGAATGTTCTGCAATGTCACGATACTAGTGAACCCTCCACCTCAGAGGAGGAACGCAGTCAGGATAAAGTACACAGGACCAGAGGAGAAGATCCCATCCAGAATTTATATTGGAAAAGTTCTTCTGAAAGAGTTTATGAAGTTTAAGGCGTCTGAGGTTTATGCTCTGATCCATGTTCCATCCAGCAGGATCTATGACATCAGCTTTAAGCTCCAGTGTGATCTGGATATGTTCTGGTACATCTATAATGACACCAGAGGAGATGAGATCTGGGATCCATTGTATCCAGCTGTCTAAGCCGCAGGAAATAACGGCCACTGTTCTGTTCCAGTCTGAGGTGGTGGCGCTGGCAGATCTGCACCACTGGCTGAGCCGACAATGCTTGGTGAGAAGTCATCCTGAGAAGATCTATGATGAGGAGCGAATATGGAATGGAGGATATTCTGTGAAAATCCAGCTTCTACAAGAGAATGGTGTAACTAGACATCTGCCGCACTCCTTCTACCTGGGCTCAGAGAGGGGGATATGCTACTACCCCGGTCAGCCACGTCTGTGCCATAAATGTGGGGGCAGGCACCTCACCATGAACTGCCCTCGTATCACGTCCTCATTGTGTGGACAGTCCGGGCATACAAGGGACACATGCACAGGACCCGTTGTTACGTGTTACGGAACCACTCAGCACCCAGAATATGTTGTGCAGTTATATGTATGTATAATATGGTTCCATGTGAGATGCATGTCCCTAATGCAATAGCCCACAGGCTGCGCCCCTGGGGAGAGGGGATACGATATTCCCCTTTTGTCCTCCCCCCACCTTTGTAATTCCCACAGTAAATATCGGCAGGCTCTGGCCACCTGCGGCTCTTGTAATGTATGTCTGGCCTGCCGCTTTTCTATTGGCCTGCCCTCTGTATCTGTGTGATATATTCTGTGTCCTGTGAGTAAAGCTTTGTCAGACTGGAAATACATGGAGAAGCAGTGGATCTTTTATATGCACCCATGTAACCAAGCAATTCCAGCCAGCGTCCTTCATTCAGACTCCAACCAAAGCAGAGTGGACCTCCTGAAAGAAACGTGGGGTGGTATTAAAAGGGGTACCCCAGCTTGGTAGACCCCGTTACACTGGTGGCAGACAGCGGGATATGATACCCCTTCTACAGGAGGAAAGGAATGAATGGAAAACAACTACCAGAAGTTAAAGAGGACTACATTAAAAGATCTGGTGGAAGCCCGAGGGTTGATCGCCAGCAACAAAACAAAAGCGGATTTGATAGCAGCCATCATGTAACACGACAGTGCAGTGCCCCCAATGTGAATGTGGAGGAGACTGAATTCCAGAGGGAGGTAAAGAACAGACAGACGTTCTATGGTCCAAACCCTTCAGTAGTGATCATACGAGAGGTGATGGCTGATGTGCGTACTGATCTGAAGGAAAAGATGGCCGAGCGGACCAGGATAGAGCTAGCCAAGATGGAGATGGCAGAGCGGACCAAAGTGGAGCTGGCCAAGATGGAGATGGCAGAGCGGAGAGAGGAGAGTCAGCTAGCAGGGGGAGCTCTGGCCTTCGACCATGTACCTTTAACAGTTCGTCACAAAAAGATCCAGTATAATGCCTTCTGACAGTTGGGGGAGGCAGAGGAAGACATTGATGGCTTTCTGCAGGACTTTGAGCGGCAGTGTGCCCTTCATCAAGTGAAGCCGGAGGAACGGGTTCAGATTCTGGCCAGCAAGCTGACAGGCCGGGCAGCGGACGCCTATCGCACGGTACCTGATGAGGACTGTCTGGACTATGAGCGGATCAAAGAAGTGATCTTGGCCCAGTATGCGCTGACACCAGAGGCATACTGCCAAAAGTTCCGCGGACTTATAAAACGAGTAACCGATACCCACACTGAATGGGCCTGCAAATTACGGCGGTCACTGCTACAGTGGGTACAAGGGAGCCAAGCAACCACTAAGGAGGACGTCCTCCAGCTCTTCTTGTTAGAACGATTCTTTAATGGACTAACCCCCGAGACACAGGAATGGCTTCGGGACAGGCGGCCAACGACTCTTGAGGAAGCTGCTCGTCTAGCCAATGAACATCATGATGCCAGGAGGCCTCATGTGTCCGGATCAAAGATGGTCACTAGGGGTCCACCCATGGACCTGGGGGGCCCCAAACCACCAAAGATTGTAGGGGGACCAGCTAGAAACCCGGCCTACCACAGTCCCCCTGGGGCGCGATGCCACACCTGCCACCAGCTGGGCCACCTGCAAAGACAATGTCCCAACCGGACTCAGCATACCCAGTGGCCAAAGGCGGGAACAGCTACCTTCAGCCGGGCTGCTGTACACTGCTACCAAGGCGAAGCTGACCCGGCATTGGGGGCTACGACTAACCAAGGGGTGGAAGAGATGGAGGAAGTGCTGCATGAAGTAGACCCTGTGCAGGCAGCCCGGGCAGATAATCGACAACAGCATCGACAGGTCGTGTGGGTTAATGGGAAAAGTATGCAGGGACTAAGAGATTCCTGTGCAACTTTGACCCTTGTGAAGCCTCATCTCGTCCGGGACCAAGAGAAGATGGACCAGACAGTGGCAGTCCGTGTAGCAGGGGGAGCTATGCATCGACTGCCCGCTGCCAGGATTCACCTGAACTGGGGAGTCGGGGATGGCCTTGTTGAGGTTGGCTTGATGGAGGATTTGCCTGCAGACGTCTTGCTGGGAAATGACTTGGGGCCCATGTTGTCTGCCTTCTAGGTTGCCCCTCTGGCTGAGACATATCCTGTGATCACCGGGAGACAAGCTCGAGCTGCGGAGGCGGAATCACACTCAGAGGAGGCCCAGGTAAGACATTCCAGCCTTACAAGTATTCCCAGAGCCAGACACATTTCGTGGGCCACCCCAGATGAATTTAAGAGGGAGTTACTTTAGGATCCTTCATTGGAGGGATATCGTGGGAAGGCACAGGAGGGGAGAGGGGTACTGGAAGGGGAACAGTTTGTATGGAAGCAGGGACTCCTCTACCGGATCACAGAGCAGCACCACACAGGGACGAGCCCCACTATAAAACAACAGCTGGTAGTTCCCAAGAAGTATAGGCAGGCGTTACTGCGAATCTCTCATGACATACCCTTGGCCGGGCACTTCGGCGTCAGTCGCACCAGGCATTGTCTGACACAAAACTTCTTTTGGCCGGGGGTAACCTATGATGTTCATCAGTACTGCCAGACCTGTGACAGTTGCCAGCGCATTGACAAGAGGGGAGATCGATGCAAGGCCAAATTACGCCCCCTCCCCATTGTGGAGGAACAATTTAGCCAAGTAGAGGTCGATCTGATAGGACCGTTAGCCAAACCCAGTCCGTCAGGGAAAAGGTATATATTGACAGTGGTAGAATATGCCACACGGTATCCAGAGGCGGTTGCGTTACCTAACATACTGGCAGAGACGGTGGTGGCAGCCCTGCTCCAGGTTTTCTCACGGGTTGGATTTCCCCGGGAGATTATCTCGGACCAGGGTACCCAGTTTACAGCAGAGGTGACCAACCAACTGTGGAAGCTGTGCGGCGTAAAGTCCATTAGAAGCGCCCCGTACCACCCGCAAACCAATAGGTTGTGTGAACGCTTTAACGGGACGTTAAAACAACTCATTGGGACTTTTACCAGGACCTACCGGGACTGGGAGAAATTCTTGCCACACCTCCTGTTTGGCTATTGGGAGGTGCCTCAAGAATCCTCGGGGTTCTCCCCGTTCGAGCTGGTATACGGGAGACGGGTAAGGGGACCCTAGACTTGGTGCTAGAACACTGGGAAGGGAAGGGCCTCATAGAAGGGGTACCTATTGTACCCTATGTGCTGGAATTCCGGGACCGCCTACAGGAGCTGATCCAGGCTGTACATGAGAACATGCAGTTGACCCAGCAGCGCCAGCGCGTATGGTACCATCGGAGGGCCAGAGAGCGCACCTTGGAAATAGGACAGAAGGTCTTGGTGTTAGAGCCCACTAGGCAGAACAAGTTCCAAGCTGCATGGCAGGGGCCCTACCAGGTAGTGTGGAAAATAGCCAACACAACCTATAATGTCGCCGATTGTGACGACCCCAGGGTTATCCGCATGTTCCACGTGAATATGCTGAAGCCCTACCGGGAGCGCCCTGAAGATGTAGTGGCCATCTGTGCACCTGAAGCAGAGGATTTAGCTGGACTTCCCTTGCCAGATGTCTTAGGGGAAAGGACTCTAAAACATGGGACCAAGTACACTTGGGTGAAGACCTAGGCCCCCGGGAGAGACAGCAGGTGGAGGAGTTGTTGAGGCAGCGACAGAGGATGTTTTCGGGGAGACCAGGGTACACTCACCTGTCACAACACAAGGTTGAGACCCAGGATCAGACCTCCTGCGACAAAACCCCTTCTGCGTCCCTGAGTCTGTACGAGAGGGGATGCGACAAGAGATGTTGCATTTAAGGGTCATTGAAGAGTCAGATAGTCCCTGGGCATCCCCCATAGTGTTAGTGCCCAAGAAGGATGGGACTACACGGTTTTGTGTAGACTATCGTAAGCTCAATGAGAAAACAGTGACGGATGCATATCCCATGCCGCGTGTGGATGAGTTGTTAGAACGGCTGGTGGCAGCAAAGTATCTGACCACCATCGATCTATGCAAAGGCTACTGGCAGATTCCCCTTAGTCCTGACGCTATTCCCAAGTCGGCATTTGTCACCCTGTTCGGCTTATTCCAGTTTCGAATTATGCCATTCGGGATGAAGAATGCCCCGGCGACCTTCCAGAGGCTGGTTGACCGGCTTCTGGATGGTCTCCAGGACTATGCTCGTGCCTACCTAGACAACATCGCCATCTACAGTGCGACATGGGAAAAGCATCTAAATCACCTAGAGACAGTTTTGGACAGGATCCACAAGGCCGGAATCACCCTGAACCCAAACAAGTGTCACGTGGGCAAAGCAGGGGTTCAGTATTTAGGGCATTGGGTGGGAAGTGGGAAACAGCGACCAGAACCAGCCAAGATTGAGGCCATAGCCAAATGGCCCACCCCATGCACCAAAACCCAGGTCATGGCGTTCCTAGGGACAGCGGGGTATTACAGGAAATTTGTTCCCAATTACAGCAGCGTAGCCAAGCCCCTCACTGATCTGACCCGTAAGAACCAAACCCGCCAGGTAAACTGGACCCCAGAGTGTGAGGAAGCCTTCCGCCAACTAAAGGACGCCCTCACCAATATCCATGTATTGGTCGCACCCGATCCAACTAAACGTTTCCTTGTTCACACAGACGCTTCTATGTTTGGATTGGGGGCAGTACTGAGCCAAGTCAGGCTGGATGGCCAAGAACACCCGGTAGCTTACCTGAGTTGGAAACTACTGCCCTGTGAAGTAAGCTATGCGGCCATCGAGAAGGAGTGCCTGGCAGTGGTATAGGCACTCAAAAAGTTGCAACCATATTTGTATGGACGACAGTTTTCCCTCCTAACGGACCATAATCCCCTAGTCTGGCTTAATCGGGTCTCTGGAGACAATGCCAGATCGCTGCGGTGGAGTTTAGCCCTACAACCTCTGGACTTCACCATCCACTACAGACCCGGCAAACAAAACGGTAACGCCGATAGACTAAGTTGACAAACGGAACTTGTACCAACCCCATAAACTTCAGTCATCCCCAAACTGATCCGTTAAGGATCAGACTGTGTATGCCAATCACGTCGCTGAAAAGGGGAGCCATGTTACGTGTTACGGAACCACTCAGCATCCAGAATATGTTGTGCAGTTATATGTATGTATAATAGGTTCCATGTGAGATGCATGTCCCTAATGCATCAGCCCACAGGCTGCGCCCCTGGGCAGAGGGGACATGATATTCCCCTTTTGTCCTCCCCCCACCTTTGTAATTCCCACAGTAAATATCGGCAGGCTCCGGCCACCTGCCTGTATTGTAATGTATGTCTGGCCTGCTGCTTTTCTATTGGCCTGCCCTCTGTATCTGTGTGATATATTCTGTGTCCTGTGAGTAAAGTTTTGTCAGACTGGAAATACGTGGAGAAGCAGTGATCTTTTATATGCACCCATGTAACCAAGCAATTCCAGCCAGCGTCCTTCATTCAGACCCCAACCAAAGCAGAGTGGACCTCCTGAAATGCGGGGTGGTACTGAAAGAGGTACCCCAGCTTGGTAGACCCCGTTACACCCCTCATCTGTAACTTGTGCTCAGGACCCGGACATACGTTCCGCGATTGCCCATATGCAGAACATAACAAATATTGTGGCCAGACCTCCTTGGAAATTACAGAAAAAGATGTCACCAGAGGTGCAGGTATTGTCAAAGAAGTTGGCACTGATGAGGTGATAAGTCATAGTAGCTTTCAACATGCTCCAGAGTCTGAGCTATTACTAACAGATGCTGCACTACTAGGACCACCAGCCACTGAAGAAATACCTAAAGTACCACCAGCCAGGGCTAAACCACCATCAGCCATCAGCCTCTTCAAAAAGAGCCTGAAGACCCACCTCCTCCGACAAGCCTATAACCTGCAGTAACCCCCGATCGACCAAACCGCTGCATGACCAGCTCTACCCTCGCCTACTGTATTCTCACCCATCCCTTGTAGATTGTGAGCCTTCGCGGGCAGGGTCCTCTTTCCTCCTGTGCCAGTTATGACTTGTATTGTTTAAGATTATTGTACTTGTTTTTATTATGTATACCCCTCCTCACATGTAAAGCACCATGGAATAAATGGCACTATAACAATAAATAATAATAATAATAAATAATAATAAAGTAAGATCTAAGCACTGGTCAGCAACTAAAGTAGGCCTAAAATGCCAGTTACTAAAGAGAGACTTAAGATGTCCAGGAAACCTGTTGCCAAACTGTCCAAGCTTCAGCCCAGCACATCTGTAGAAGCAGATAAACTGTCCACAGTGTCCACTGTGGAAGAGGAAGGTTTTGTGACTATAAAAAGAAAAAATGCCTTTGTGGATTTTTCCAGAATATTCACAACAGTCCAGAAAACCTCTGAGCCTCCATTGTTGGCGATAAGTCCTGGACGTTACAATGTACTGGGAGAAGAAGACAAAGAAGAAGAGGCACAAATGGAACAAGGTCCTTCATACACCATAGAAAATGTCTCTGATGAGGTGGATCCTGATCCTCCCGTGTCCACATAGAGATAGGGCACTGCAGGTGACAGCATTGGAAGGAGTAAGAAGACCAGAAAGTCTAAGTAATCAGGATGCAGCTGAGAATAAGCTCCATTAATGTTAACAGTGTGACTGAGGACTGGTAGCCGGCGGCAGGCGATTTACCAGCGTTTGTCTGATGAGAGATCAAACGTCTTCTTCTTGCAGGAGACGTATCTGAAGTGCAATGCCCAGGTGTATGCAGCCAAGAGAGACTGGAGACTGGGTCTGTGATTCTGGTCCTTCGGGCTAGAGAGAAATGACGGTGTGGGGATCCTCTTTAATACCATGGATGTCCAGGTGGACAGAGTCCTGGAGATTTGTCCGGGCCGCTGTCTGATGCTGGATTTTACATTGGATTCTATGCATTATAGAGCAATAAACATTTATGCTCCGCAGGCTAGGAAAGAGCGTAGGGAACTGTTTGATCACACGAAGCCATATTGCTTTACCTGTAAAGTATTTATATTGTGTGGGGATTTTAATAATGTACTGTATCTTGTAATGTGGATAGATCCAGCAGTCACAAGAAACTGAGATATGATGAGACGTTTCTTAATAATATATTCCAACAGGCCCATTTAGCAGACCCTTCTGGTTCCTATTATACCAGTAAGACATACACATACCATAAGGGGGGTAATGCCAGCAGAATAGACTGGGTGTATATAAAGAGGGAGGCGAGATGTTCTCAGTACAGGATCAGCCCTCTGGAGTTCTCTGACCATTGTATGGTGAGTGTGACGCTTGATCTGGCCCAAGCTATGGTCTGTGGAAAGGAGTATTGGAAGGTGAATAGCTCTGTGACCCAAGATCCACGGTTCGTAGAGGCCTTCACCACCTTCTATAATGATCGTAGGACCACCCAATGTATGTGTAATGATACAGACGAGTTGCGGGAGACCATGAAAAGTGATATTAAGCAGTTTATTATACGAGCAGCCAGGAGACATAGTAATATGGAGTATATAAGATACTCTGCCCTGAGACTGCAGCCATATAAAGCAGCAAATGAGGGAGCTGCAGTACGATCGCCTCAAGTCTCTCAAGGCAGAGGGACAGTTTGATAATTGGGGTGTTTATAACCCAGATCCCTTTATTGCCTGTAAAAACAGGGTCAGTAAGAAGCTAATCACTGGCTTGTTGGATGAGAATGGGGTGGAGCAGTCACAGCAGGAGAAAGTCCACAAGATCATTGGTGATTATTATAGAGATCTTTATAAAGGGTCTCATATCAATAAGGAGGACATTAAAGCCTATCTGAAGGGGGTGTCCCTACCAATGCTAGATCCCACGTCGGCAGCTAGTATGGCCACTCCCATAACTGAGGAGGAGGTGAAGAAGAGCATTGACTCTTTAAAGGCCAACAAAAGCCCGGAACTGGAAGGCCTGACCAGCGAGTTTTATAGAGAGTTCAGGGACTTATTAGCTCTGGACCTTGTGCAGGTCTATAATGATTGCCTCTCTGCAGGGAAGCTCTTACAGTCCCAGCATAAGTCTGTTCTGGTTCTTCTGGCAAAGAAAGGAAATCTAAAAGATATAAAGAACTTGCATCCATTGCTTTGCTGAACACGGATTATAAAATTTTGGCCTAGATCTTGTATTATCGGCTGAGTGAGGTGGCGGGTGAGCTCAACATCGCCAACCAGATGTGTGGTGTGAAGGGTCAGACGATAGAGGACTCATTGCTGTTGGTGAGAGAAGTTGTGACGTACATTAACCCCATTCTGACCTCGGACGGGATAGTACGTCCGAGGTTAGAAGCCCCGCTTTGATGCGGGCTCCGGCGGTGAGCCCGCATCAAAGCCGGGACATGTCAGCTGTTTTGAACAGCTGACAAGTGCCCGTAATAGGCGTGGGCAGAATCGCGATCTGCCCGCGCCTATTAACTAGTTAAATGCCGCTGTCAAACACAGACAGCGGCTTTTAACTACCGCATCCGGCCGGGCGGCTGGAAATGACGGCATCGCCGACCCCCGTCACATGATTGGAGGTCGGCGATGCTTGTACATTGTAACCATAGAGGTCCTTAAGACTTCTATGGTCACTGATCGCTGGCAGCTGTGAGCGCCGTCCACACCTGATTTTCTGCTACATGTATTCAGTTCCTGAATAAAAAAGTGAAACTCTTATATTATATAGAGTCATTACAAACAGAGTGATCTATGTCAAGTGTTTATTTCTGTTAATGTTGATGATTATGGCTTACAGCCAATGAAAACCCAAAAGTCATTATCTCAGTAATTTGAATTAATAACAAAAAACACATGAAAATGCTTCCTAAGCATTTCAAAAGGTCCCATAGTCTGTTTCAGTAGGCTCCACAATCTTGGGTTAAACTGCTGACTTAACAGATGTCCAGAAGGTAGTCATTGACACACTCCACAAGGATAGTAAATTTTGCATTTCATTTGGAAATCAAGGTCTCAGAGTCTGGAAGAAGAGTGGAGAGGCCACAATCCGAGCTGCTTGAGATCTAGTGTGAAGTTTCCGCAATCAGTGATGGTTTAAAATATGCAATACAATTTAGGTATATTTTTATTTATTTTTCAATTTTTAACATGACCAATAATATCACATACAAGGAACAAATACCGCTACACCATGTCAAGACCACATATTACTGCCACAGTGATCGAATAACATCACATACAAGGAACAAATACCACAACACCATGACCGTCTACACATAGTGAAAAAAAACACAATACCATCACCATAAGTGCCATTATACTCAGGAGATCTGTACTTAGCATGCAGTGTCTGTGTACAGGTAATACAGTGATCACTGGTGGTGACATTATACACAGGAGCTCTGTATATAGTATATGGTGTATAGTGTCAGTGTATAGGTAACAACTGACTCACCAGTGATGTCTCTAGGTGAAGTCCTTCATCTTTCATCCAGCGCATACCGCCATCACTTCTTCCAGCCAGGACTTATCTCTGCAGGAAATAACACAGTTATCTTGAGCTCCACTTGCAGAACACATTACATAATTTTTCCCAACTTCTACATTACACCACATGAAGAAAAAAAGGCGACATAGTGTCACTCTACACAGTAACAGGACCGCCCCCCCCATTTAAAACAGTATACTCAAAAAATAAAATAAATACATCACTGCAGTAATAATACCCCTTAATTAGCCCCTATGGTAATAATATCCCCGATCCTGGCCCCGTGTGTCTCATTCCTGGCTCCAGCCATATGTTCTCGCATCCTTCCCTCATGATTATCCATTCTGCCCCATATGATCTCCCCATCCTGCCCATCTGTCTCCATCATATCCATCCGGCCCCACGATCCTGCATGATCTGCCTCCAGTCCTGCCCCCAGTGTCTCCAATCATGCCCCATGTCTTTCATTCTGCCCCATGTCTCCAATCATGCCCGTATCTCAGTTCTGCCCCCAGTGTCTCCAGCATTTCTGCCCCCAGTGTCTCCAGCATCTCTGCCCCCAATGTCCAGCATCTCTGCCCCCAGGGTGTCCAGCATCTCTGCCCCCAGGGTGTACAGCATCTCTGCCACCAGGGTGTACAGCATCTCTGCCCCCAGGGTGTACAGCATCTCTGCCCCCAGGGTGTACAGCATCTCTGCCCCCAGGGTGTACAGCATCTCTGCCCCCAGGGTGTACAGCATCTCTGCCTCCAGTGTGTACAGCATCCTACCCCCAGGGTGTACAGCATCTCTGCCCCCAGCGTGTCCAGCATTTCTGCCGCAGAGTGTCCAGCATCTCTGCCCCAGCGTGTACAGCATTTCTGCCCCAGCGTGTCCAGCATCTCTGCCCCAGCATGTCCATCATTTCTGCCCCAGCATGTCCAGCATTTCTGCCCCAGTGTGTCCAGCATCTCTGCCCCAGCATGTACAGCATTTAAGCCCCAGTGTGTCCAGCATTTCTGCCCCAGCGTGTCCAGCATTTCTGCCCCAGCATGTCCAGCATTTCTGCCCCAGCGTGTCCAGCATCTCTGCCCCAGCATGTCCAGTATTTCTGCCCCAGCGTGTCCAGCATCTCTGCCCCCAGTAGGGCAGCAAACCCCCCCACCCCCGGGCCCTGTTTGAATCCGGGCTAGCAACCCCCCCACCCCAGCTCACGCCACGTGGCACGCCTCACTGTACTGTACTCACCCGCCACCTCCACCTGCTCATCCGGTCTGCAGCTGCAGCAGCCTGCATGTCGACCTCGGTCCATCCTGCCAGTGCCCACCGTCGCTGCGTCCGGTCCCTCGTTGTCCGGTGGTCCCCCGCTACCACCTGCCTTGTCACGATATGGTATGAAATATCATAAGTAGTTCTCTAGCCTGTGTGGGCTAAGCCCCCCTTCTTGGAGCAACAGTTTGTAGCTGCAAATTCCTGGCTTTCCTTCTCTGAGAGTATGGGGGAAGAGAGGTTTTATTGCTCTGGGGTCATAAATTCCAGGCTCAGAGGAAAGTCCCTCACCCCTCCCACATTCTCTAGTTCAAACTGGAAAAGTGGCTCCAAGATTCAGGAAAGATTCTTTGTTTAGTTTTTGTTAGATATTAGGCAAACGATTTAAGCTAGAAATACGAAAATATATATTTTTATTCTCACTCGGTGTATCTACACAACCCGCGAAACACGAGCTTCTAACTCCACCTGGTAAAGAAGTAGGGATTTCTCTGTAAATATGTATCCCAGTTAGGACATATTTGATCTCATTAGAATGCTCACGTTAACCCGAGATGAATTATGGGTTTGGTATGACTCTGTCATGTTTTGTAGTGAAGTTATAGAAATCAGAGAGAATAGTTTAAAGTTTAGGCAGAATGTAGAGAGAGGAGGGTCTGGATAAGCCAGCCTTTCTGTGATGTCACAGCCTTGAAAGTATAACTGGCTGCACACATCCCCAGCTGTGTCTCTGCTAGATTTCTTCCTGACTTCTTGTCCTCTCCTGAAGCCAGCAGCATCCCATGGACTGGGATATATGGAAACTGCCCTAGCCTGGTTGCCTGTCATGCTTTGAACATGTAAGTGTTGCTTTTTCTCATTTATTCCCTTTATGTTATAATTACCCTTGTACATATTGGCAATTGTCTCCTTTGTAACTTCTTTATAAAATATTTTTCATAAAGCACTGCCTAATTAATTTCAATGGAATATACTATTATATATTAGTTCGTTCATCCATGCTCTAAACTTACCCTGTCTTCTGAAGTGAAATACGCTACTGTTACTGTTGTGTTGGGTTAGCTTCGGACCCGTTTAATCGAAGCTGGTGGCAGCGAGAAGTGTGCAGACTTTTGGGTTATGTTGTAGCGGCTGCGACGTTAATAATTATTGTTCCTGCCTGAGTGGGAGTAGTTATTGCGTCGCTGCAGCGTGCCCAATAGCCAGTACATAGCAGGCAGCCTTTCTGGCGACTAATTACCCAGGGTGCAGTACCTAATCTGACCTGAGAGTAAGGGGGCGCCAGAGAGCTGCAAGTGTTAAGTGGAACTGTAAGCGGGATATACATAAATCCCTGCAGTTCGTGGTATATAGAAAAGCAGTGGGATACCTAGAATAAGCCCCTGCTGTAAACTAAGAGGTCAATAGCCTTGTGTGTGGTTTTTTTCATCACATCGTGGAGTGGAGGGATAACTAAGATAAGCCCCCTGCACATGTGATAGCCGTCTGTTGGCCTAAAGTCACCTCAATCCGTGACGTAGGGGTGACGGTCACGGTGTGAATCCTGACCCATTGGTGACAGCGGTCAGGGGGAATCGTGACAATTGGTGGCAGCGGTCAGGGGGAATCGTGACAATTGGTGGCAAGGCGGTGGGATATCTTAGAGCATTAGTGATTTGGTTTGAGTAATCATTCCTCTCACTAAAAACTTGCAGAAAGTTCTTGCGAGGACTCTGCGCAAATAAGTTTGGAGAACGAACTCAGTGCTTTTTAGTTGTGAGACAATTGCGTACTGGTAATTATCCCCTCCCTTTCTCTTCGTTTTTCTATCCTATCTTTTATTTGGCAACCATGGTTGTGCTGGGAGAAACCTTCTATGAGCAGCAGACCAGAGACACCCTTGTCGCCTTATGCAAGTCACAGCACATTGACTTTGCAAGCAAAAACAAAGCCCAACTGGTCGCAGATCTGGTGCAATGGGAAGCCGCTCGAGACCAATCTCAGAGCTCAGAGGCCGCAGAAGCCAGCACCAGCGAACATGGTGCTGCAGCAGAGGTCCACCCACTGAATGCTGGCCCTGTTAGCAATCCGGGCGAATTGGACCCCCACCTGCAGGCGGCCTTGAAAGAATTCCCCACTGACGACCATGAGGGACGTCGGCAGCTGATTCAGCAATACCGGCAAGAGGCCCGAGCTGAGCGAGAGGCCCGAGCTGAGCGAGAGGCCCAGGCCCAGCAAGCGGAGCGGGAGTACCAGCTGCAGATGGCCCGACTGCAAATGCAGGGGTCGTCCCAGTCCAGCCGTGAGCCCAGCAGCGCTCAGATGCCTAAACCCCGGCCCGATCACTTCCCTGTTATGGAGAAGGACGGAGACTTGGACACTTTTCTGCGGGCCTTTGAGAAAGCCTGCAGACAGTACCGGCTGCCTACAGATGAATGGGCCCGATACCTGACACCAGGGCTGAGAGGTAAAGCTCTGGAGGCGTTTGCTGCCCTCCCTCAAGAACAAGATGGTGACTATGAGGCCATCAAAAAGGCTCTGATAGCCAAGTACCAGCTTACACCCGAGGTGTACCGTAGAAAGTTCCGGACCCTCCAACGTGGCCCACACGACAGTTACAGTGATGTGGTGCATGGACTGGGGACCCACTTTGACCAGTGGACCCAAGGACTGTCAGTGACCACCTTTGCGCAGCTGCGAGACCTGATGATCAAAGACCAGTTCTTTCATCTTTGCCCAGCTGAGGTGCGACAGTTCGTGATGGACAGAGAACCCAAAGACGTGACGAAAGCAGCGCAGATTGCCGATGCCTATGAGGCCAACCGTAGATCGGAAGTGCGGAAGCCAGTCACCACCAGCTGGAGAGGGGGTAAGCCTGCAACCAACGCCAGTACCCCTGCCAGCCAACACACCCGAGGTCCTGGCCCTGTGGCCAACAGCACCAGACCTACCACCGAACCTCGCGCGTGTTACACCTGCAAGCGGCCTGGGCATATCAGTACCTTCTGTCCAGACAGGCCGAAGAACCCCCCAGCCAAGGCCCCAGGGCCTAATGCAGCAGTTCTTTTGGTGGGTGGTGTGGTTGGGAGGGTGTGTGACAACGTACAGCCCGTCACTGTGGGGGGCCATGTTGCTACAGGCCTCAAGGACACCGGGGCTGAACGAACCCTCATCCGACCCGAACTGGCGGCCCCTGAAGAAATCATTCCGGGGAAAACCCTAACTGTCACTGGGATTGGGGGCATCAGCTGTCCCTTACCGATGGCCCGGGTTTTTATTGATTGGGGTGCTGGGAGCGGGGTGAAGGAAGTGGGGCTGTCGGATAATTTGCCCACTGATGTTTTGTTGGGAACTGATTTGGGGAGGATGTTTGCATACTACGTCCCTGACACCCCTCCCCAATCTACTAATAAGGGTAACGTTAACCCTGATGATGATGATGATGATGGGAAATCGCATGTGTTACCTGACCATGCTTTATCTTGTAATGATGCATCTAATAACCATTTTTTCCCTAGGATTGATGGTGAAAATGTTGTACCTGTGCCAGCGGAACCTGATAATGATTTTTCTGTGAAGGTTAATGTGTCCATAGGTACAGGCGTGCCCAGCCACGTCGCTCTGCGGAGTGAGACGGCTGAGGAACCCCTAACAGGGGCAAGTGTCAGTGCTACAGGAAATGGGGAGATGCATGGGAACCGTGAGGAAGGTGATGCCATGAAAGTGACCAGTGCCACCGAGGAAGGTAACTGGCCCATAAGTAGCACTGCCCCTGGAGTGTTGGGGGTGGATGGGGAGGTAGAGCCGGCTGATGGGCCTGTAGAAACCCCCGGGGAGACAGCCTACGTAGCTGCTGTCACCCGCAGTCAGAGTGCCCGGAAGGCAGATAACTGTCTGCCTTCCGGACCCTCCTCGGTCATCACGGTGACTGAACCAGAGGTGGACCCAGAGCAGGTCCAAGAGGGTTCCCGTGGGGAAGGGACCCTGACGTCGCTTCTGGCTTCCCCTAGCCAGGAGTTTCAGGCCGCTCTGCACACAGATGCGAGCCTAGAGAGTTTGAGACAACTTGCCGGGACGCCCTTCTCCGAGACTGATAAGGAGAAGGTGTTCTGGGAACAAGGAAGGTTGTACCGGGAGACAGTACCCGGAGAAGCACAAAAGGAGTGGTTGAGGGAAAGACAGCTGGTCGTCCCACAGCAATTCCGGGGTGAGTTGTTGCGGATTGCCCATGAGATCCCGCTAGCTGGACACTTGGGGATCAGCAAAACTAAGGCCCGGCTGTCTCAACACTTCTATTGGCCTAAGATGGGGACAGATGTGTCAAACTACTGCCGCTCCTGTGTCATAGTAACATAGTAACATAGTTAGTAAGGCCGAAAAAAGACATTTGTCCATCCAGTTCAGCCTATATTCCATCATAATAAATACCCAGATCTACGTCCTGTCACCTGTGTCACCTGTCAAAGGGTGGGGAAAGCGGGGCCTGCTATTAAGGCTCCCCTGATCCCTTTGCCAGTGATAGAGGAGCCTTTCCAGAGGATCGCGGTGGACATTGTGGGCCCGCTGGCCGTCCCCAGCAGCTCTGGAAAGCAATACATCCTTACTGTGGTAGACTATGCTACCCGATACCCAGAGGCAGTAGCTCTGTCGTCAACTAGGGCAGATAAGGTGGCGGATGCCCTGTTGGCCATCTTTTCACGTGTAGGATTTCCCAGGGAAATGCTTACTGATCTAGGGACCCAATTTATGTCTCGCCTAATGGAGGCTCTCTGTAAGAGAATGCAGGTGAAGCACCTGGTATCGAGTGCGTATCACCCACAGACCAATGGCTTGTGTGAACGCTTCAATGGTACCCTCAAACAGATGCTACGCATGCTGGTTGAGACTCAAGGGCGCGACTGGGAGCGGTACCTCCCACACCTGCTGTTCGCTTACCGAGAGGTTCCGCAGGCCTCGACGGGGTTCTCCCCCTTCGAGCTCCTGTACGGCAGGCGAGTCCGGGGACCCCTTGGGTTGGTAAGAGAATCCTGGGAAGAGGAGCCGAACCCTTCTGAAGTGTCCATAGTGGAGTATGTCATGCGCTTCCGTGACAAGATGCAGACCTTGACGCAGTTGGTGCATGACAACATGACGCAGGCTCAGGCTGATCAGAAGCACTGGTACGACCAGAACGCCCGGGAGCGGACCTACCACGTGGGTCAAAAGGTGTGGGTGCTGGTCCCCGTACCAACGGATAAGCTTCAGGCAGCCTGGGAGGGCCCGTACGTCGTCCACCAACAGCTCAACCCGGTCACGTACGTGGTCACGCTTGACCACGCTCGGGGTAGGCGAAAGGCCTTTCACGTCAACATGATGAAGGCTCATCACGAACGTGAACCTTTCGTCCTACCGGTCTGCAGCTTACCCGAAGACGGGGAGGAAGACACCCTCCTGGACTTGCTGGCCCAAGCCAAGGCCAATGGGTCCATCGAGGATGTGGAGGTAAGCGCCTTGTTAACTGAACCCCAGCGGGTGCAGTTGCAAACCACACTGGAACCCTTCTGGGTCGTATTCTCCAACCGACCTGGGAGGACTGAGTTAGCAGTCCACGAGGTGGACACCGGGAATCACGCCCCACTACGGCGAACACCCTATAGAATCTCTGACCAGGTGCAGCAGACTATGCGCCAAGAGATCGATGAGATGTTACAGCTGGGGGTGATTCGGCGGTCAAAGAGCGCGTGGGCATCACCTGTAGTTCTCGTGCCAAAGAAGGACCGGACCACCCGGTTCTGCGTGGACTACAGGGGGCTCAACGCCATCACAGCCTCGGATGCGCACCCAATGCCGCGCATGGAGGAGCTGCTTGAGAAGTTAGCTGGCGCAGATTACCTAACAATAATGGATCTGAGTCGAGGATACTGGCAGATTCCCCTGAGCCCCGAGGCGCAGGAAAAGTCCGCCTTTATCACACCCTTTGGACTGTACGAGTCCACGGTCATGCCCTTCGGCACGAAGAATGCCCCTGCCACTTTCCAGCGGATGGTCAACCTCCTGCTTCAGGGACTGGAGACGTACGCCGTGGCGTACTTGGATGACATTGCCATCTTCAGTCCCTCCTGGAAGGAACACCTGCAGCATCTCGAGGAGGTGCTCAGGCGAATTCACCAAGCAGGACTGACTATCAAGCCGGGAAAGTGTCAGATGGGCATGAGGGAGGTTCACTGCCTGGGGCACCGGGTAGGCGGGAACACCCTGAAGCCAGAGCCTGACAAAGTGGAAGTGATCGTGAACTGGCCCACTCCCGTGACCAAGAAACAGGTGATGTCCTTCTTGGGCACTGCAGGGTACTATAGGCGCTTCGTAAAGCACTATAGTAGCCTGGCAAAACCTTTGACGGACCTCACCAGGAAGAAGCTACCTCACATTGTCAACTGGACAGATGGCTGTGAGGGGGCCTTCCAGGCGTTGAAAACCGCACTGTGCAACGCCCCTGTGTTGAAAGCAGTTGACAGCAGTTGACCGTTCTTGGTGCAGACCGACGCCAGTGAGTTTGGCCTTGGTGCTGTGCTCAGCCAGGTTGACTCGGAGGACCAAGAGCACCCCGTGTTATACCTGAGCCGGAAACTTTTGCCGAGGGAAGTGGCCTACTCCACAATTGAGAAGGAGTGCCTTTCCATAGTCTGGGCCCTGCAGCGCTTGCAGCCCTACTTGTATGGTCACACTTTCACTGTGGTGACCGACCACAACCCTCTTCGCTGGCTAAACGCCATGTGTGGAACCAACGGCAGGTTGCTACGCTGGAGCCTTGCCCTTCAGCAGTTTGACTTCACCATTGAACATAAAACGGGCAAAGAGCATGGGAATGCAGATGGACTCTCCCGCCAGGGTGAACCTACTGAGGTGCCCATGGAGGCATACCGTGGGGTACTGCCTCCCTAGCGCACACCAAAAGGGGGAGGTGTCACGATATGGTATGAAATATCATAAGTAGTTCTCTAGCCTGTGTGGGCTAAGCCCCCCTTCTTGGAGCAACAGTTTGTAGCTGCAAATTCCTGGCTTTCCTTCTCTGAGAGTATGGGGGAAGAGAGGTTTTATTGCTCTGGGGTCGTAAATTCCAGGCTCAGAGGAAAGTCCCTCACCCCTCCCACATTCTCTAGTTCAAACTGGAAAAGTGGCTCCAAGATTCAGGAAAGATTCTTTGTTTAGTTTTTGTTAGATATTAGGCAAACGATTTAAGCTAGAAATACGAAAATATATATTTTTATTCTCACTCGGTGTATCTACACAACCCGCGAAACACGAGCTTCTAACTCCACCTGGTAAAGAAGTAGGGATTTCTCTGTAAATATGTATCCCAGTTAGGACATATTTGATCTCATTAGAATGCTCACGTTAACCCGAGATGAATTATGGGTTTGGTATGACTCTGTCATGTTTTGTAGTGAAGTTATAGAAATCAGAGAGAATAGTTTAAAGTTTAGGCAGAATGTAGAGAGAGGAGGGTCTGGATAAGCCAGCCTTTCTGTGATGTCACAGCCTTGAAAGTATAACTGGCTGCACACATCCCCAGCTGTGTCTCTGCTAGATTTCTTCCTGACTTCTTGTCCTCTCCTGAAGCCAGCAGCATCCCATGGACTGGGATATATGGAAACTGCCCTAGCCTGGTTGCCTGTCATGCTTTGAACATGTAAGTGTTGCTTTTTCTCATTTATTCCCTTTATGTTATAATTACCCTTGTACATATTGGCAATTGTCTCCTTTGTAACTTCTTTATAAAATATTTTTCATAAAGCACTGCCTAATTAATTTCAATGGAATATACTATTATATATTAGTTCGTTCATCCATGCTCTAAACTTACCCTGTCTTCTGAAGTGAAATACGCTACTGTTACTGTTGTGTTGGGTTAGCTTCGGACCCGTTTAATCGAAGCTGGTGGCAGCGAGAAGTGTGCAGACTTTTGGGTTATGTTGTAGCGGCTGCGACGTTAATAATTATTGTTCCTGCCTGAGTGGGAGTAGTTATCGCGTCGCTGCAGCGTGCCCAATAGCCAGTACATAGCAGGCAGCCTTTCTGGCGACTAATTACCCAGGGTGCAGTACCTAATCTGACCTGAGAGTAAGGGGGCGCCAGAGAGCTGCAAGTGTTAAGTGGAACTGTAAGCGGGATATACATAAATCCCTGCAGTTCGTGGTATATAGAAAAGCAGTGGGATACCTAGAATAAGCCCCTGCTGTAAACTAAGAGGTCAATAGCCTTGTGTGTGGTTTTTTTCATCACATCGTGGAGTGGAGGGATAACTAAGATAAGCCCCCTGCACATGTGATAGCCGTCTGTTGGCCTAAAGTCACCTCAATCCGTGACGTAGGGGTGACGGTCACGGTGTGAATCCTGACCCATTGGTGACAGCGGTCAGGGGGAATCGTGACAATTGGTGGCAGCGGTCAGGGGGAATCGTGACATGCCTCTTCTGCTCCGCCATCTGCTCCTCCGCCATCCGCAGCCACGTGGCACACTGCACGCTGCTCTGCTCCGGAATGAGGAAGTGGAGTAGGGCAGCGTGTGACGTCACACGCCCATGATGCACCTAGCCACGTGCGGCGGCTTAAAGTTACAGCACGCTCATTTCCACTGCATTACACAGTGGCAGGCAGCCTGAATAGAATGTCAGGGGGGCCCGAGCGGAGCGCGGACCGGGCTGCCAGCATGCTCGCTCGGGCTCCCCTTTTTGCTCCTCATCACCGGGCCCCATGCTCCAGTAATGGCTGTAATGCCCTGATGGCGGCCCTGCCCATGAGTTGTACAGAAAGGTTGCCTACATGACCAAAAATCTGACTGCAGAAAGATGGATACAGGACTGAACCAGCTCCTGAGAGTCCGACGTGTATCGTCACTAATGTGACTTCATCAGGGCCAGAGGGAAGTTATTTACTGAACATACATTTCAGTAGGCCAACATTTTGGATTTTATAATCATTTTTCAAGCAGGTGTTATAAAGTATTCTAATTTACTGAATTAATGACTTTTGGATTTTCATTGGCTGTATGCCATAATCATTAACATTAACAGAAATAAACACTTGAAATAGATCACTCTGTTTGTAATGACTCTCTATAATATATGAAATTCAATTTTTGTATTGAAGAACTGAAATAAATGAACTTTTTGATGATATTTTAATTTTGTGAGAAGCACCAGGATATTTTTATACATAGTGGGCAGTATATCTGTGTAAATAAAAAATATCTCCACAAATTCCTTGCTGTTCTTACTAGCAAAATATGAATCAATATTTCAGCCACTTAATGCTCAGGTTTTCTGTCCGACCTCAGGAAAATGGAAGAGAAACAGCTCAATAAACATGCAGAATGGAGCTTAATACATTCCAGACAATGTTTCTTGGTCCCCAATTTATTTGTAAGGGTTTGGAATTGGATTTCTGTGAACTTTGTGAAGCTGAGATACATGAAGGACTAAAATCAATGTACTGAGCAGCTGGATGTTTAGACTGGAAAGTCAGTCCAAGTGGTCATTGTGTGAAAGGTCACTTATTACTTCCCGCCCGGAATAGAAAAGACAACAGTTACCAGTGTATTACCCGCTAATGATAGCAGGATGAGATGTAGCATGTTTCCAAAACTCATGCTAGACGCTCAGACAGTATTCTTCTATCATCCTCCCATTTTTTATTTAGTTTAAGAACAAACAAACAAAAAGAGGCTTTTTATATTTTACCATAAAATAATAACTATGTTATTTGCATATCTTTTTATGCAATTTTTCGGGGTAAAATTCAAAGTGCTATTTTGGTGCAATTTTTCTGAATAAAAATGGCATAAAAATGGACATAATCAATTCTTATTTTTTTCTTGCTGTACATGAAAAAAATAAGCCCATCCCCCATTTGCACTATTGAGTCTTCTTTTCATTAAAATAAATAGGGAGCATATTTACGTGAATTTTATTCACTTCTTCAGTCGAATTTTGAAGTGGAAACTCTTACAAAGAAACATCATTATCCTTTTTGTGAACATCAAATGCCAGGTGGTCAATATCCTGCTGCAATGCAAAAATGCGATTGTTGTGCTATTCACCTACAAAATCATGTGGTCATAAGTGAATGGATATACAAATAGTTGTAGCAACCCCCATAATTGGGAATCCATCCTGTTCTGTCTCCGCCATCTAATATTGTTACCCTGATTATCTGTTTGCGTAATTGCAGGTTTCTCAGTATGGATGTTCATATCTTTATTTGTTTTAGTGCTTTGGCTCCCTCTAGCGGTCAGAGTTATGTTGGCAGTTCAATCTTGTTTTTGTATTATCCATGTCTGATTCTCCTCCTCCTTTGCAATGCATTATGGTAGCTCAGCCTCCATTTCCCTCCATTTTTCCTTTCACTTTCTTCGGTTTGCCTTCAAGGAAAGACGCTTCACTTCATCCCCCTTGCGATTGCATTGCCGGTATGTCTTTATGCTTCCTATAGATATTTCTGCTCTATATTAGCTTAGTTTAACCCGTTGTACTCCTAGTTTAGTCACTAGCTTTCTAAATGTTATGCATAATGTATATCATGTGTATTATGTATCTGTTCTATGCCATGCACTGATTCTATGTATATCATTGTTCACAGTTTCACCGCATCAATATACCACTACGTTTAATAAAGCACAGACTCAACCACAGTCTCCTTATTGGACCTCCGGTATAGCGGTTTAGCTGACTGTATAACTAAGTATGAGCCTGCCTCATTTAGTGAGGATAGAACAGTGAAACGGCAGCCATCCAACTAGTGGGATTCAAGTCACCGGCTACTCAGAGACTAAATACAGCTACAGCAATCTCTGCACAGCCAAGCACTTTCCCAAGACACCATGTCTCACAAATCGCATAGGACAAGATTTGTTACTTCCGTCTCCTCAAAGACAACATCCATCAGCAGCGCTGTCGCCATTGCCCGCGCAAATGCTGAAGCTGCCAAAATACGAGCGAGCTTTGCTGACCAAGAGATGCAACTTAAATTAGAAAAAGCACGCCTAGATGACGAAGAGAGGTCGCGCTTAGAGAGAGCCAATCAAGAGAGAAGGTTGCAGTTAGAAAAAGCACGCATAGATGATGAGAGAGCCGATCAAGAGAGAAGGTTGCAGTTAGAAAAAGCACGCATAGATGATGAGAGAGCCGATCAAGAGAGAAGGTCGCAGTTAGAGAAGGCACGTGTGGATGCCGCCTTAGAAAGCCTAGCAGCAAAAAGGGAAGCTGCCGCAGCCCTCACCGAAGCGTAATCGCTAGAAGCCGCGCAAAATCCCAAGCTGCATAGCCAAAGCAGTACGTCGAGTCTGGAGTTTCCACTGCAAGACTCACCACAATGCACATCTCAGTATGTTAATGACCTTCCTGATCCAAACAATAACCCTGAACCAGTACCAAAACCAGAATACGACACCTCCAGCGAAGTGAGCGAGAGTCGTCACGAGGCTCAGGACAGAAACAAACTCAAAAATGTGAGGCAAAACAACTCTGCTAATGACTACCTTGCCCCTCATCAGGTAACCAACGTGGATCACCCTGCTGACGCACCGTACATCAGGCCGAAGCAATACGACACCGGCTGGCGCCACCATGAGGACACTAACAGGTACGAACGCACCTCACATCACTATCAGGGCGACCCATCACCAGTATACTCTGCTGACAACCGGTTCACGACAGAATTTGCCAAGTTCTTCACACGACGTGAACTGGTTGCCAAGGGACTCATGAAATTCACTGACCGAGCTGAAGGTTACAGAGCTTGGAAAGCTTCCTTCCAAAATGTCATTAGAGACTTGGGGCTACAACACAGGGAAGAGATAGACCTGTTAGTCAAATACCTGGGAGAAGAGTCAGTCAAACACGCAGTAAGGATCAGAGACATTAATATAAACCGCCCTGAGACTGGCCACAAAGAGATCTGGAAAAGGCTGGATGAGTGTTACGGCTCAGCAGAAGTAATAGAAAGAGCCTTGTTCAAAAGAATCGATGACTTTCCTAAAATATCTAACAAAGGTCTCCAGAAACTTAGAGAGCTAAGCGACTTGCTAAAGGAAGTCCAAGTTGCCAAATACGAGGACGACCTACAGGGACTTGCATTTCTCGACACAGCCAGAGGTGTTAACCCTATAGTCCAGAAGTTGCCCTACAATCTACAGGAGAGGTGGCTCACACATGGTTCCACGTACAAATACAAACACAGCGTTCCATTCCCTCCCTTCTCCGTTTTTGTAGACTTCATACACCAACAAGCGAGAATTAGAAACGATCCCAGCTTTGACTTTGTAATACCATATGCCTCACCGTCACCACCTGCAAATCCACGCAGAACATCTGTGGCAGTACACAAGACTTATGTTTCTTCTTCAGGTTCTAATTACAGGTCTGCTGGCTGCTCCCAATCAGAGACAAAGGTGCAGGACCCTGACAAGCAGTGCCCACTTCATCAGAAGCCTCATCCTCTCCTGAAATGCAAAGCCTTCAGAGGAAAATCTATGCCAGATCGCAGAAGCTTCCTGAAAGAAAACGGTATCTGCTACAAGTGCTGCTCATCCACAGCTCATCTCGCCAAGGATTGCAAGGTCAGTGTAAAATGCACAGAATGTGGCACCACAGACCATAACACTGCTCTACACCCTGGCCCAGCTCCATGGAGTACACAAAACACGCCTGCTGACAGTGAGCATGGCGGGGAGGAAAGGAACACTGATACAGCTACGCCAGAGATCACTTCACAATGCACCGAGGTCTGCAAAGGGACAATAGACAGTAGGTCCTGTTAAAAAATATGCCTCGTTAAAGTATACCCGAAGGGCCATAGAGACCAAGCTGTAAGACTGTATGCTATCTTGGATGATCAAAGTAATCGATCCTTGGCTAGATCAACGTTCTTTGACCTATTCAACATCAAAGGGCCAAGCACTCCCTACTCCTTAAAGACGGGTGCAGGTACTGTGACAACAGCAGGCAGGAAAGCTACTGACTACCAGATCGAGTCTTTAGACGGACAATTCTGCCTACCACTACCTACGATCATTGAATGTAACCAGATCCCAGACAATAGATCTGAAATCCCTACACCAGATGTAGCAATCCATCACGCTCACTTAAAACGAATAGCACACCTTATACCAGAACTCGACCATCAGGCCCAGATAATTCTGCTGTTGGGGAGAGATATCCTGCAGGTTCATAAAGTGAGACGTCATATCAATGGACTCCACAATGCTCCCTATGCCCAAAGACTAGACCTAGGATGGGTCATAATTGGCAATGTATGCTTGGGACGCATGCACGCCCCATCTTCTGTGACAAGCATGCTGACAAATACATTGGAGAAAGGACGT
This sequence comes from Ranitomeya imitator, assembly GCF_032444005.1. Classification (NCBI taxonomy): domain Eukaryota; kingdom Metazoa; phylum Chordata; class Amphibia; order Anura; family Dendrobatidae; genus Ranitomeya; species Ranitomeya imitator. The sequence goes on along the minus strand of NC_091282.1, from coordinate 792,342,764 downwards.
CCATCTCTGTTTCAACCTTGTAACAATGAGTTCCATGTCAGGGAACTGCCACACAGCATCCAACTGCCCAACCATCTAATAGACTTTACTCACGACAGCAATATAGTGTCGGCAAGCTATGAGGAGCAGTTAGGGTGCACAGTCTTCCAGAGAACTAAGCAGGGCAACCAAGTGGCAATGTCGGTAGAGGACAAGTTGTTCTTAGAGGTAATGGACAAGGGGCTCGTTAAAGATGAGACCAACAGCTGGGTCGCACCTCTTCCCTTCAAAACCCACAGACCACGTCTACCGAACAACAGAAATCAGGCATTACAACGTTTCTCCTCTCTCAAACGTAATCTGCAAAAGAAACCAGAGATGAAAGATCACTTTTTCTCCTTCATGTCAAAGATTTTTGAAAACCGTCACGCAGAACTAGCTCCCACTCTCAAAGACTCTGAAGAATGCTGGTTCCTACCCATGTTCGGAGTATACCACCCTAAGAAACCAGGCCAGATCAGAGTCGTGTTTGATTCCAGTGCTAAATTTATTGATGTCTCCCTGAATGACAGGACCAGACCTCAATAACAAACTACTGGGTGTACTTATGCGCTTCCGTAAGGATTCCATTGCCTTCATCGCTGACATCCAGCAAATGTTCCATTGTTTCCTTGTGAGAGAGAGAGACAGGAACTTCCTAAGATTCTTCTGGTACAGAGACAATGATCCTACTAAAGAAGTCACAGAGTATCGCATGAGAGTGCACATCTTTGGCAACAGTCCTTCACCTGCAGTCGCCATTTACGGACTCAAAAGGTCGGCTCAGGAAGGAGAAGCAGAATACGGAGCAGATGTCAGACAATTCATAGAAAAGGACTTTTATGTCGACGACTGTCTAAAAGCCATGCCTTCAAATGAGACTGCCATCAGTCTTCTCAGGAGAGCTCAGGACATGCTTGCCTGCTCGAACCTTAGGCTTCATAAAATAGCCTCAAACAGCCAAGAACTCATGGAAGCGTTCCCTTCTCAGGACCTATGTAATGGTCTCAGAGACCAGGACCTGGGGTCGGACCCCGCACCAATGCAACGCAGCCTCGGGCTTCTCTGGAATCTACAATCAGACACTTTCACTTTTCAGGTCAGCCAGGAAGAAAGGCCTTTCACACGTAGAGGCGTCCTGTCTACCATCAACAGTCTGTACGACCCCTTGGGTTTCGCAGCTCCTGTTACTATACAAGGCAAGGCCCTACTAAGAGACTTAACTAGGGAAACATCTGACTGGGATGCACCTCTGCCACCTGACAAGAGGATCCAGTGGGAAGAGTGGAAGAACTCGTTAGCGGCACTCTCCAACCTGCATGTGCCAAGACCATACACCCCTGTGCCATCTACTGAGATACAGAGCCAAAGACTGTACGTATTTGCAGATGCTTCTGTCAAAGCAATTGCCGCTGTTGCCTACCTCAAAACTATAGACTCTAAATGTCAGTGCCACATGGGTTTCATCATGGGAAAGGCCAAACTCGCACCACAACCAGAGCACACTATACCCAGGTTAGAGCTTTGTGCTGCAGTCTTAGTCGTTGAGTTAGTGGAGCTCATCGCATCTGAAATGGATATCGACCTGTCACAGGCCAAGTTCTACTCAGACAGCAAAGTAGTCCTGGGATATATCCACAACGAAACCAGGCAATTCTACGTTTATGTCAATAACAGAGTGCTACGAATCAGGAGATCAGTTCATCCAAAGCAGTGGCATTACATACCCACAGACCAGAATCCCGCAGATCATGCAACTAAAGCAGTTGACGCAAGTCGACTAGGAAGCACAGCGTGGCTCTCTGGACCAAAACTATTGTACATTGAGGAATGTTTTCCAGACACCTTTGAACTAGTAGGAGAGGACTCAGATGCTGAAATCCACCCTGAGGTGTCTACACTACATACAATGACCTCTGTTATCCAGCTTGGATCTTGCAGGTTCGACAGATTCTCGAGTTGGAAGTCACTTACTCGAGCCATTACCTGCCTGACTCATATAGCTCGCTCATTCAGGACCACCAGAACTTGTGACATGGAAAAATGTAAAGGAGCAGCGAGGCTCACCCACGAAAGCCTAATCACCTTCATGGCTGAAGCTGCAGCTATAATCAATGCAAGACCCCTGGTTCCAGTTCCTAACGACCCTGAGGAACCCTTGTTATTGACTCCAGCTACTCTACTTACCCAGAAAACAGGACTGTCCAGTGCCCCTCCAGGAGGATTTGACGCGAAGGACCTCTACAAGCGCCAATGGAGACAGGTACAAAGTCTTGCAAATACTTTCTGGGACAGGTGGCGCAAACAATATTTGTCTACCCTGCAGCCACGGACGAAGTGGCAATCTGCTAAACCTAATCTGAACATAGGTGACCTTGTTCTTGTGAAAGACTGTCAGATTCACCGGAACCAGTGGCCACTTGGTCTAGTTACCGCAACGTTCCCGAGCAAGGACGGCAACGTCCGTAAAGTTGAGCTAAGGATGACCAAAGGGAATGAACCTAAGACATTTTCCAGACCGGTATCTGAACTGGTCCTATTGTTGCCTTCGGAAGAAAGGAGTAGTGACATCCGTTGATGCCAGACGGGGAGTGTTCTGTCTCCGCCATCTAATATTGTTACCCTGATTATCTATTTGCGTAATTGCAGGTTTCTCAGTATGGATGTTCATATCTTTATTTGTTTTTAGTGCTTTGGCTCCCTCTAGCGGTCAGAGTTATGTTGGCAGTTCAATCTTGTTTTTGTATTATCCATGTCTGATTCTCCTCCTCCATTGCAATGCATTATGGTAGCTCAGCCTCCATTTCAATCCAATTTTTCCTTTCACTTTCTTCGGTTTGCCTTCAAGGAAAGACGCTTCACTTCATCCCCCTTGCGATTGCATTGCCGGTATGTCTTTATGCTTCCTATAGATATTTCTGCTCTATATTAGCTTAGTTTAACCAGTTGTACTCCTAGTTTAAAGCACAAAAGTGACAGCGCTCCATCCGGGTGTATTCCAAAATTCAATTCTTTATTAAAGCCATAAAAACAGCAGACAGCAACGTTTCGACCTAATTGATCTTTATCAAGCATGTCCTGACAGTGCAAAGGGCCGGCTATAAATGGTGTAGGCACCACACAGGGCACCAATCAACAATAAGACCCACCCCCCCACATAATATAACAATACATACAATAATAAAAACAAAAATCAAACATATACCTAATAAAAATCTCCCCACCCAGGTACAGATCGCATGTACAAAATATACATATACCCCACCAGAGTACAAAACTGCAGTACAGTCTAAAGGAGTTTCATATGTCAGAGTCCGGAGGTGTGATCTTCACACGACAGTCCACCAATCACCACACCACCACATGGAGTAATAAACAATCCATTGCCAATCGGATTCAGGCTCTCTTAGATGTCATGAAGCCTGACGACGCCCTCAGATAAATCACATGTCCGGAAACTTCCTCACCACCAATTAGGGAGCCTGTAATAGAATCAACAAAGCGCTTAAAACATCCCATGCCACCACCCACTCAAACCCGGGAGCGTCGGCGCCTGCCCCTCCAGATACGCCCCCAACTGGGGACCCATCCAGAACCAAGAGCGTCACATACACACCCCCCGGGGGGGCGGGGCCAAACCGGGACGTTGCCACAGTAACCGCACCACATTCATGCCCTCAGCCGCAGCGTTCAAACACTGGCTAAGCCCAGCGATGTGATGGTGAGGATGCAGCCGCGGGGCCCCCCGGAGCTAGCAACCCACCAACTGGTGGGAAACCCACCCAAGGGACGATCCCGCAGCTTACATACCACACTCACCACATCGCATGGGCCACAGCGATGGACCGCAGCGTTCAATAACTGGCTCCGCCCAGAGATGTGATGGCGGGTGCATCCTCGCCATCACATCTCTGGGCGGAGCCAGTTATTGAACGCTGCGGTCCATCGCTGTGGCCCATGCGATGTGGTGAGTGTGGTATGTAAGCTGCGGGATCGTCCCTTGGGTGGGTTTCCCACCAGTTGGTGGGTTGCTAGCTCCGGGGGGCCCCGCGGCTGCATCCTCACCATCACATCGCTGGGCTTAGCCAGTGTTTGAACGCTGCGGCTGAGGGCATGAATGTGGTGCGGTTACTGTGGCAATGTCCCGGTTTGGCCCCGCCCCCCCGGGGGGTGTGTATGTGACGCTCTTGGTTCTGGATGGGTCCCCAGTTGGGGGCGTATCTGGAGGGGCAGGCGCCGACGCTCCCGGGTTTGAGTGGGTGGTGGCATGGGATGTTTTAAGCGCTTTGTTGATTCTATTACAGGCTCCCTAATTGGTGGTGAGGAAGTTTCCGGACATGTGATTTATCTGAGGGCGTCGTCAGGCTTCATGACATCTAAGAGAGCCTGAATCCGATTGGCAATGGATTGTTTATTACTCCATGTGGTGGTGTGGTGATTGGTGGACTGTCGTGTGAAGATCACACCTCCGGACTCTGACATATGAAACTCCTTTAGACTGTACTGCAGTTTTGTACTCTGGTGGGGTATATGTATATTTTGTACATGCGATCTGTACCTGGGTGGGGAGATTTTTATTAGGTATATGTTTGATTTTTGTTTTTATTATTGTATGTATTGTTATATTATGTGGGGGGGTGGGTCTTATTGTTGATTGGTGCCCTGTGTGGTGCCTACACCATTTATAGCCGGCCCTTTGCACTGTCAGGACATGCTTGATAAAGATCAATTAGGTCGAAACGTTGCTGTCTGCTGTTTTTATGGCTTTAATAAAGAATTGAATTTTGGAATACACCCGGATGGAGCGCTGTCACTTTTGTGCTTTGGACTTCGTATGGCCCTAGGTGGTTCCCGGGACCTGGACGTGCGCTCCTGTTTGTGAAGTGCGGTAGCCATCTTGTTTGCTTTTGTACTCCTAGTTTAGTCACTAGCTTTCTAAATGTTATGCATAATGTATATCATGTGTATTATGTATCTGTTCTATGCCATGCACTGATTCTATGTATATCATTGTTCACAGTTTCACCGCATCAATATACCACTACGTTTAATAAAGCACAGACTCAACCACAGTCTCCTTATTGGACCTCCGGTTTAGCGGTTTAGCTGACTGTATAACTAAGTATGAGCCTGCCTCATTTAGTGAGGATAGAACACATCCACTAGTATCTTTTACAATCCCATGAAGGAGGTTGTGAAACGCCCCATGCCCCCTTTAACGTAAAATGTTTTTTTTGCAGCCACCGTTAGGGGGATCACACTACGTACAGTGTTACACAGCTCTTAGTAAGTTGAATATTAGTTGTAAAGTTCAATATACAGTTAGCGCCCTCTAATAGTGGCTAGAAAAGGTTCCCACTATGAAAACTAAGGGGAGATTCCACAACCAAAATTTAGAATACCACTTTATCAATATCTATAAATGGAAAAAATTTTGCCACCCCAAGAAGGAGCACACTGAATACAGATTTTTATAACTCTTATTGGTTTCAATATAAGCAGTGAAAATCAATATGGTCTTAATTTTCCATAGTGGTAGATAGAAAAATTCCCCTTTTAGACTTGTGAAGAATATTAGAGATATAATTTGTCAATTATTTGTATTCTATTTAGCATGGGATTATAAAACCCCCTTACTTTGTGCAGCTGTAACAGAACACCTGGCTCAGGAGTGGTGCCCAGCCTTCTCAGCTTCAGAGAAGAAATGCATTCCCTCACCAGCTAGCTAGTTTCAAGCTTCTGCAAGAAGATCCCTGTAGATACCATACAAGCTAACTGCATTGTTGCATCAGCTATGATTTCATAAGGAAAATGTAGACTTATCAAACCCCTTCCAGGGTCTCAATCCATTCTAGCACCACAGGGTGGGTATATAAGTAGAATGTCTAGTAGGAGGCTGGTAACAAAGCTGTTTGGTCTCAATGTGTAGCAGGAGCCCAGCTAGAAACCACCTCTATATGGGTTTAGCCCAAAGGGCAAGAGGGAATGACCCAAAGGAGATAAAGGCTAGTGTAAGTCCACAAGGTCTCTCTGTCTTTTATGCTTGCTGTTCACTTCAAAATTGTGAGTAGCATTCTGTGAAGGAACTAGGAACCAGCTAGCAGCCTATGCCCCCTACGGTCCAGAACACACATGGTCGAACATCAAACCAGTAATTCACAATGATCCATCTGCTTATACAGGTCCTTCTCAAAAAATTAGCATATAGTGTTAAATTTCATTATTTACCATAATGTAATGATTACAATTAAACTTTCATATATTATAGATTCATTATCCACCAACTGAAATTTGTCAGGTCTTTTATTGTTTTAATACTGATGATTTTGGCATACAACTCCTGATAACCCAAAAAACCTGTCTCAATAAATTAGCATATTTCACCCATCCAATCAAATAAAAGTGTTTTTTAATAACAAACAAAAAAACCAACAAATAATAATGTTCAGTTATGCACTCAATACTTGGTCGGGAATCCTTTGGCAGAAATGACTGCTTCAATGCGGCGTGGCATGGAGGCAATCAGCCTGTGACACTGCTGAGATGTTATGGAGGCCCAGGATGCTTCAATAGCGGCCTTAAGCTCATCCAGAGTGTTGGGTCTTGCGTCTCTCAACTTTCTCTTCACAATATCCCACAGATTCTCTATGGGGTTCAGGTCAGGAGAGTTGGCAGGCCAATTGAGCACAGTAATACCATGGTCAGTAAACCATTTACCAGTGGTTTTGGCACTGTGAGCAGGTGCCAGGTCGTGCTGAAAAATGAAATCTTCATCTCCATAAAGCATTTCAGCCGATGGAAGCATGAAGTGCTCCAAAATCTCCTGATAGCTAGCTGCATTGACCCTGCCCTTGATGAAACACAGTGGACCAACACCAGCAGCTGACATGGCACCCCACACCATCACTGACTGTGGGTACTTGACACTGGACTTCAGGCATTTTGGCATTTCCTTCTCCCCAGTCTTCCCCAGACTCTGGCACCTTGATTTCCGAATGACATGCAAAATTTGCTTTCATCAGAAAAAAGTACTTGGGACCACTTAGCAACAGTCCAGTGCTGCTTCTCTGTAGCCCAGGTCAGGCGCCTCTGCCGCTGTTTATGGTTCAAAAGTGGCTTTACCTGGGGAATGCGGCACCTGTAGCCCATTTCCTGCACACGCCTGTGCACGGTGGCTCTGGATGTTTCCACACCAGACTCAGTCCACTGCTTCCTCAGGTTCCTCAAGGTCTGGAATCGGTCCTTCTCCACAATCTTCCTCAGGGTCCGGTCTCCTCTTCTCGTTGTACAGCGTTTTCTGCCACATTGTTTCCTTCCAACAGACTTACCATTGAGGTGCCTTGATACAGCACTCTGGGAACAGCCTATTTGTTGAGAAATTTCTTTCTGGGTCTTACCCTCTTGCTTGAGGGTGTCAATGATGGCCTTCTTGACATCTGTCAGGTCGCTAGTCTTACCCATGATGGGGGTTTTGAGTAATGAACCAGGCAGGGAGTTTATAAAAGCCTCAGGTATCTTTTGCATGTGTTTAGAGTTAATTAGTTAATTCAGAAGATTAGGGTAATAGGTCGTTTAGAGAACCTTTTCTTGATATGCTAATTTATTGAGACAGGTTTTTTGGGTTATCAGGAGTTGTATGCCAAAATCATCAGTATTAAAACAATAAAAGACCTGACAAATTTCAGTTGGTGGATAATGAATCTATAATATATGAAAGTTTAATTGTAATCATTACATTATGGTAAATAATGAAATTTAACACTATATGCTAATTTTTTGAGAAGGACCTGTATCTGTTGTACTACCACTATTTGCATATCTGACCATTGTGTGTGTGTGTATATATATATATATATATATATATACATATACATATATATATATATATAATATATAATTGCCTAGAATACTACTTCCTGCAATTTGTGCCAACTTCCGTGGCTTTGTCCGGAGCTAATGTCCGGAGCTAATGTCCGGAGCTAATGTCCGGAGATTAACTGCCTAGAATACTACTTCCTGCAATTTGTGCCAACTTCCGTGGCTTTGTCCGGAGCTAATGTCCGGAGCTAATGTCCGGAGCTAATGTGCGGAGATAATGGCCGGAGCTAATGTCCGGAGATAAGTGACGTCAACAGTGTCCAGTGTCTGAATGGTTGCCGCCTGCTGCGAGCGACCAATCAGAAACGTGCCGTACTGTGACACACTCCACCCGCCATTTTGGTGTGATTTTTGAATTTTTACCTCACAGCAAGTTTCTACTGCGTGGAGGCGGGCCCAGTGACGTTGCTCTTCAAGCTCCTGCCGAATTTCATCAAAAAAATGATAATACCATTTACCAAAACTATATATATTTAGTTGTGAAGTGGTTCAGTGACATCTTCACACCAATTTTGAACTTTTGTTTGGTGTTTTCTCCATATACTGCCTATTATTTTTGTTCTTTCTTACTATTATTTATTAATTGTATTATTCTTACATTTGAATAAATAAAGCATATATGGATTCTAGACTCCCGATTCTTTAGAATCGGGCTGCCATCTAGTGTATATATATATATATATATATATATATATATATATATATATATATATATATATATATATATATATATACAGTTATATGAAAAAGCTTGGGCACTCTTATTAATCTTAAGCTTAATGTTTTATAAAAATTGTTTTTTTTTTTGCAACAATTACTTTAGCTTCATATATCTAATAACTGTGGGACACAGTAATGTTTCTGCCTTGAAATGAGGTTTATTGTACTAACAGAAAATGTGCAATCTGCATTCAAACAAAATTTGACAGGTGCATAATTATGGGCACCCCACCAGAAAAGTGACATTAATATTTAGTAGATCCTCCTTTTGCAAAAATAACAGCCTCTAGTCGCTTCCTGTAGCTTTTAATAAGTTCCTGGATCCTGGATGAAGGTATTTTTGACCATTCCTCTTTACAAAACAATTCCAGTTCAGTTAAGTTTGATGGTCGCTGAGCATGGACAGCCCTCTTCAAATGATCCCACAGATGGTCAATGATATTCAGGTCTGGCGACTGGGATAATGATATTCCCAGAATAATTTCTTGCTATTACATCCTGAATACAGTTTTCTACAACTCCTATTGGGTCTACTGTTGGTTGTAGAAATATACAGTCAGTTTGTAACATTAACCCCTTTCTGACATCAGGCGTAAAAGTACGCCGATGCCGGACTTCCTCCCTTTGACGTGGGCTCCGGCAGTGAGCCCACATCTTTCCCGGCACATGTCACCTGTTTTGAACAACTCACATGTGCCCGGAACAGCCGAGAGTGGAATCACGATCCACCCGTGGCTATTAACTCTTTAAGTGGAGAGTGGAGAGTGTAGAGTGCTGCTGTCAAACTCCGACAGCGGCATTTAACATGCACTTCTGGAAATCCTGCTGGAAATCCGCCCATCAGTGATCCCCGCCACATGAGCGCGGGTCACCGATGGGTTGGCATGACAACCAGAGGTGCCCTGTAGACCTCTATGGTTGTCTCTGTCGGATTGCTATAAGCACCTCCAGGTGAGTAATTCTGCTACATACATGTGATCTAATCATGGCCTGTATGTAGCAGAGCCGATCGGATAAGAGCAGCTTCTAGTCTCCCATGGAGACTATTGAAGCATGCAAAGAGTTAAAAAAAATGTTTTTTTTTAAAATAAAAATATATAAGAGTTCAAATCATCCCCTTTTTCCCCATTCAAAATAAAGCAATAAAAAAACAAACATACACATATTTGGTATCGCAGCTTTCTGAATCGCCCGATCTATCAATATAAAAAAAATTTAACACAATCACTAAATGGCGGAATGAGAAAAAAAGTCAAAAAGCCAGAATTACGTTTTTTTAGTCGCCGCAACATTGCATTAAAATGCAATAACAGGCGATCAAAATATCATATCTGCACCAAAATAGTATCATTAAAAATGTCAGCTCAGCGCGCAAAAAATAAGCCCAACCCCAACCCGAGATCACGAAAAATGGAGACGCTACGGGTATCAGAAAATGGCGCAATTTTTTTTTAAACAAACTTTGGAATTTTTTTTCACCACTTAAATAAAAAAAAAAACCTATAAATGTTTGGTGTTAATGAACTTGTAATGGCCTGGAGAATCATAGCTTCAGGTCAGTTTTAGCATTTAGTGAACAAGGTAAAAAAAAAAAAGCCCCCAAAAACTGTGGGATTACACTTTTTTTGCAATTTCACCTCACTTGGAATTTTTTTCCCGTTTTTAAGTGCACGACATGGTAAAACCAATGGTATCTTTCAAAAGTACAACTTACAGGCTCGAGATCATAAGAGGCGCCCTCTGCTGGTTGTCCTCTTATGATCTCGAGCCGGGGAGCTTTCTAGGAAAGTTCCCACGATCTAGGAACAGCCAGCAGAGGGCGCCTCACCGCAAATGCAGGTAAATATAGGTCAATGACCTACTTTACCTACATTCTCTGGGGTTTTGCAGACATGAGCAACGTTGCATTAGCAAAGCTCGTGGCTGCAAAATATTTTAACCCCTTCAGATGGATTTACATCGTTGGACGTGACAGATCCTCGGAAGGTATGTATATTGTTGTTTTTTTTTTTTTTTTCTTTACAGATCGAGGGTCTTCAGTGAGTGGATTGAGAGTAGAATAAATTAATACAACAACCTTTGTGATTTTTTCATTAAATTAATTTTTAATAATGTGTGTGTGTTATTTTTTAACCCTTTACTAGTATTGGATTAATAATGGATAGGTGTCATAATTGACGCCTCTCCATTATTAATCTGGCTTAATGTCACCTTACAATAGCAAGGTGGCATTAACCCTTCATTACCCCATATCCCACCGCTACACGGGAGTGGGAAGAGAGTGGCCAAGTGCCAGAATAGGCGCATCTTCCAGATGTGCCTTTTCTGGGGTGGCTGGGGGCAGATGTTTTTAGCCAGGGGGGGGCAATAACCATGGACCCTCTCCAGGCAATTAATATCTGCCCTCAGTCACTGGCTTTACTACTCTGGCGGAGAAAATTGTGCGGGAGCCCACGCCAATTTTTTCCGCCATTTAACCCTTTAATTTACTAGCTAGGACGGCCAAATTTTGCATAGACACACTACTGACATTAGTAGTGTGGAATATGCAAAAAAAGGGTGATATGAGATGGTTTACTGTATGTAAACCAGGTCTCATATCATGTCGGGTTTAGGAAGGAGAAAGCAAAAGCCGGTAATTGAATTACCGGCTTTCTGCTATATCGCGCTGGATGAAGTAATAATATATATACACACATATTTGTGTCTCACTGATATATATATATATATATATATATATATATACCTATTCTATGTGTACACATTTATTCTACCTATTCTACTGTAAGCTGTCAGTGTGATTTTACTGTACACCGCACTGAATTACCGGCTTTTCTCGCTAACACCGCTGCGTATTTCTCGCAAGTCACACTGCTGGTCCGTGTGTAATCCGTATTTTTGGGGCTTCCATAGACTTTCATTGACGTTTTATTTGCGCCATACGGTGACAAACGCAGCATGCTGCGATTTTCTACGGCCATAGAAAGCCGTATAATACTGATCAGGAAAATACGGCAGATAGGAGCAGGGGCATAGAGAATAATTGTGCCGTATTTTATGCGAGTTTTACGGATGTAGTTTCTGTGCTCTTACGTCCGTAAAACTCGCTAGTGTGAGGCCGGCCTTATTCTGCAAAAAATAAGCCCTCGCATGGCTATGTTGACCAAAAAGTAAAAAAGTTATGGCTCTGGGAGTAAGAGGAGCACAAAATGAGAATGCAAAACCAAGAATACCTCTGGTCGTTAAGGGGTTAAAAAAGGAACTTTTTCCAGCCATCTATATGGTAAACTGACTACATATGAATTTCTACAGCTAACATTAGACATACGGGAGTTATAGAAATCTGCCATTAGAGTCCTCCCCTCCACAGTTTATATGTTGAGTAGGGTTGAGCGACCTTGACCTTTTTAGAGTCGAGCCGTGTTTCGCGAAACCCGACTATCTTAGAAGTCGAGTCGAGTGGAATCGGCCGATTATCGCGAAAAGTCGGGTATCGCCCGAAACACGAAACCCAATGCAAGTCAATGGGGGAGCATAGTCGGCAGTGAGTGGAGGCCAGGAAAACACCTACACTGCCCATTTTAATGGCAAAAACATCCATTCTTGTTAAAGAAGCTTGTCAATCGTAATTTATCTTATAATAATTGGAAGGCATTTGAAATTGGGGGTCATTTGGCTAAAGTTGTGGGGGGTAGGGCTGGTTCAAGTAATTAGTGGGCCCAGTAAATCTGGACCACGTCACGGCAGTGGAGCAGGGAGAGGTAAGTATTTAAACTTTGCAAGTGCTGTGATCCTGAGCAAGCAGGGGGGGCCCACTCGTTGGCATTGGCACTGGCACAGGGTCCCTCAAAGTACAGCGGTGTGTTTGCACGGCGGGGGCGCCTCCCACCGGCAGCAACACTTTTGCGTACTATGAGAGGCCCTGTGCCAGTGACGTCGCCAACTAGTATTCCTCCCCCCACCTGATGAAGGAACCTGCACTTTCATCTGCACCTTCCTCTTTGTCCCCGTGTAAGGTGGTATGGTATGCGGGAAGAGGAACCTGACTTTCAGCAGGGTCACAATCTTGCTGTGTAGCGTGCACGGGGAATTTTGCGTTATGGGTCAATGTACCAGCAGACTCATCTATCACTGGCTGGGCAATGGGCAGGATGAGGAGGAAACACAGATATAGGCCCAAAGAATAAAGTGGGCTAAATGCAGTTCAAAATTGGTAACACAGGACTAACCAAGGGGCATTGCAGTGGAGGACAACTGGAATGAGAGGCTGACACAGAGAGTAGGCCCAAATCAGTAAGTAGTCGACATGCAGTTCAAAATTGGCAACCGTAGTAAACAGGCGGCCCAGCTTTGTTCAGTTGAGGAGAACAGCAAGGAGTGGCAGACACCGATAGTAGGCCCCAACCCAACTAGTAGGCCAAATGCAGTCTAACATTAACAACTACTTAACAAGAGCCTGAAAATGGAATTTCAGGACAGGAAACCAGGAGAACAGCAAGGAGTGGCAGACACCGATAGTAGGCCCCAAACCAACTAGTACGCCAAATGCAGTTGTTCCATTTAACTACAATTTAATGAGAGCCTGAAGATAGAAGTTCAGGAAAGGCAACCTGGAGAACACCTTGGAGTGGAACACACCATCTCTCTACACCCCATACCCAATTTGTAGGCCTAATGCAGTGTAGTTTTCAACAACTACTAAACGAGAGTCGGAAGATCGAAGCAATGTGGACGAAACCTGGGGAACACCTTGGAGTGTAACACACCGTCTCTCTACACCCCATACCCAATTTGTAGGCCTAATGCAGTGTAGTTTTCTACAACTACTAAACGAGAGTCGGAAGACCGAAGCAATGTGGACGAAACCTGGGGAACACCTTGGAGTGGATCACACCATCTCTCTACACCCCATACCCAATTTGTAGGCCTAATGCAGTGTAGTTTTCTACAACTACTAAACGAGAGCATGAAGATCGAAGCAATGGAGAGGAAACCTGGGGAACACCTTGGAGTGGAATACTGTTGTGAGTTCATCCTGGTCGCCCTGGTGGTTCTCGTGAGGGTTCGGTGACCCCTCCTCAAGGGGGGGTACTGTTGTGAGTTCTGTTTTTGGGCTCCCTCTGGTGGTTACTGATGGTACTGGGTGACTTGTCTTTCCTGGGTTTCTGGGTTCCACCTGTTCCATCAGCATATGGGAGTTTCCTATTTAACCTGGCTTTGCTGGCATTTCCTCGCCGGTTATCAATGTATCCAGTGTGTCTTGTTACCTCTGCTCCCTGCTCCTAGAACCTTCTGGACAAGCTAAGTTTGGATTTTCCTGTTTTGTGTTTTGCTTAATTTGGTTTTTAGTCCAGCCTGCAGATATGTGATTCTCTGCTGCTGGTTGCTCTAGTGGGCTGAAATTGCTTTTCATGTACCATGAGTTGGCACATGAGTTCAAGTAATTTCAGGATGGGTTTTTGAAGGGTTTTTCGCTGACCGCGCAGTTCACTTTTGTATCCTCTGCTATCTAGCTTTAGCGGGCCTCATTTTGCTGAAACTGTTTTCATACTACGTATGTGCTTTCCTCTCATTTCACCGTCATTATATGTGGGGGGCTGCTATTTGCTGTGGGGTATTTCTCTGGAGGCAAGAGAGGTCTGTGTTTCTTCTGATAGGGGAAGTTAGATCTTCGGCTGAAGCGAGACGTCTAGGATCATCGTAGGCACGTTCCCCGGCTACTTTTATTTGTGTGTTAGGTTTAGGGTCGCGGTCAGCTCAGGTTCCATCGCCCTAGAGCTTGTTTGTATCTGTGCTTGTCATTTTTGTGATCCCCTGCCATTGGGATGATGACAGTATAACCGGCCCACAAAGTGTTAATTGTATTGGCTGAAGTAGGAGGATAAGTAGTCTGAGGAAGTTTTTTTTTTTTTTTTCCCCTTTCCCTTAGAGTTTGCTGCCTAGCCTTATTGCAGCCTGGCTACTTCCTCCTCCTCTTAATCTTTGAATGGCTCTGATCTCAGCTGTTTATCATGGACGTCCAGAGTTTGGCTTCCAGCCTGAATAATCTTGCCGCTAAGGTTCAAGATATACAGGATTTTGTTGTACATGCTCCTATGTCTGAACCTAGAATTCCTGTCCCAGAGTTTTTTTCTGGAGATAGATCTCGTTTTCTGAATTTTAGGAACAATTGCAAGTTGTTTCTTTCTTTGAAATCTCGCTCCTCTGGAGACCCTGCTCAGCAAGTCAAGATAATTATATCTTTCCTGCGGGGTGACCCTCAGGATTGGGCATTTGCATTGGCACCAGGGGACCCTGCGTTGCTTAATGCGGATGCGTTTTTTCTGGCATTGGGTTTGCTCTATGAGGAACCTAACCAAGAGATTCAGGCTGAAAAAGCTTTGTTGGCCCTCTCTCAGGGGCAAGATGAAGCAGAAATTTATTGTCAAAAATTTCGGAAGTGGTCGTACTTACTCAGTGGAATGAGTGCGCTCTGGCTGCAAAGTTTAGAGATGGCCTTTCTGAGGCCATTAAAGATGTTATGGTGGGGTTCCCTGCGCCTGCTGGTCTGAATGAGTCTATGACTATGGCTGTTCAGATTGATCGGCGTTTACGGGAGCGCAAACCTGTGCATCATTTGGCGGTGTCGTCTGAACCGTCACCTGAGATAATGCAATGTGATAGAATTCAGTCCAGAAGTGAACGGCAAAAGTATAGGCGGAAAAAAGGGTTGTGCTTTTATTGTGGTGATTCAGCTCATGTTATATCAGCATGCTCTAAACGCACAAAAAAGGTTGATAAGTCTGTTGCCATTAGTACTTTACAGTCTAAGTTCATTCTGTCTGTGACTCTGATTTGTTCATTATCATCCATTTCCGTCGATGCCTATGTGGATTCAGGCGCTGCCCTGAGTCTTATGGATTGGTCATTTGCCAATCGCTGTGGGTTTAGTCTGGAGCCTCTGGAAGTCCCTATTCCTTTGAAGGGAATTGACTCTACACCTTTGGCTATGAATAAACCTCAGTACTGGACACAAGTGACCATGCGTATGACTCCCGTTCATCAGGAGGTGATTCGCTTCCTGGTACTGTATAATTTGCATGATGTTCTAGTACTTGGTCTGCCATGGTTACAAACTCATAATCCAGTCCTTGACTGGAAATCAATGTCTGTGTTAAGCTGGGGTTGTCAGGGGGTTCATGATGATGCACCTCCGATTTCTATCGCTTCATCTACTCCTTCTGAGATTCCTGTGTTTTTGTCTGACTATCGGGATGTTTTTGAGGAGCCTAAGCTCAGTTCGCTTCCTCCTCACAGGGATTGCGATTGTGCTATAAATTTAATTCCAGGCAGTAAATTTCCTAAAGGTCGTTTGTTCAATCTGTCAGTGCCAGAGCATACTGCTATGCGGGATTATGTTAAGGAGTCCTTGGAAAAGGGACATATCCGTCCATCTTTGTCCCCTTTGGGAGCAGGTTTTTTTTTCGTGGCCAAAAAAGATGGTTCCTTGAGGCCTTGTATAGATTATCGTCTTTTGAATAAGATTACCGTAAAATATCAGTATCCTTTGCCATTGTTGACTGATTTGTTTGCTCGCATTAAGGGGGCTAAATGGTTCACTAAGATTGATCTTCGGGGTGCGTATAATCTTATACGAATAAAGCAAGGTGATGAGTGGAAAACCGCATTTAATACGCCTGAGGGCCATTTTGAGTATTTGGTAATGCCTTTTGGACTTTCTAATGCTCCTTCAGTCTTCCAGTCCTTTATGCACGATATTTTCCGTGAATATCTGGATAAATTTATGATTGTGTATTTGGATGATATTTTGTTTTTTTCTGATGACTGGGAGTCTCATGTTCAGCAGGTCAGGAAGGTGTTTCAGGTCCTGCGGGCCAATTCCTTGTTTGTAAAAGGCTCAAAGTGTCTCTTTGGAGTCCAGAAGATTTCTTTCTTGGGGTATATTTTTTCCCCTTCTACTATTGAGATGGATCCCGTCAAGGTTCAGGCTATTTGTGACTGGACGCAGCCTACATCTCTTAAGAGTCTACAGAAGTTCTTGGGTTTTGCTAATTTCTATCGTCGTTTTATAACTAATTTTTCTAGTGTTGTTAAGCCTTTGACGGATTTGACTAAGAAGGGTGCTGATGTTGCCAATTGGTCTCCTGCGGCTGTGGAGGCCTTTCAGGAACTTAAGCGCCGGTTTTCTTCTGCTCCTGTGTTGCGTCAGCCAGATGTTTCGCTCCCTTTTCAGGTTGAGGTTGATGCTTCCGAGATTGGAGCGGGGGCGGTTTTGTCACAGAGAAGCTCCGATGGCTCAGTGATGAAGCCATGCGCGTTTTTTTCTAGAAAGTTTTCGCCGGCTGAGCGGAATTATGATGTTGGTAATCGGGAACTTTTGGCCATGAAGTGGGCATTTGAGGAGTGGCGTCATTGGCTAGAGGGTGCTAGACATCGTGTGGTGGTCTTGACTGATCACAAAAATTTGATTTACCTTGAGTCTGCCAGGCGTCTGAATCCTAGACAGGCTCGTTGGTCACTGTTTTTCTCTCGTTTCAATTTTGTGGTTTCATACCTGCCAGGTTCAAAGAATGTGAAGGCGGATGCTCTTTCTAGGAGTTTTGTGCCTGACTCCCTTGGAAATTCTGAGCCCTCTGGTATCCTTAGGGATGGGGTGATTTTGTCTGCTGTCTCCCCAGACTTGCGACGTGCTTTGCAGGAGTTTCAGGCGGGTAAACCTGATCGTTGTCCGCCTGAGAGACTGTTTGTTCCGGATAATTGGACCAGTAGAGTCATCTCCGAGGTCCATTCTTCTGCGTTGGCAGATCATCCTGGAATATTTGGTACTAGAGACTTGGTGGCCAGGTCTTTTTGGTGGCCTTCCTTGTCGAGGGATGTGCGTTCTTTTGTGCAGTCTTGTGAGGTTTGCGCTCGGGCTAAGCCTTGCTGTTCTCGGGCCAGTGGATTGTTGTCACCTTTGCCTATCCCGAAGAGGCCTTGGACGCACATTTCCATGGACTTTATTTCGGATCTCCCTGTCTCTCAAAAAATGTCCGTCATCTGGGTTGTGTGTGATCGCTTTTCTAAAATGGTTCATCTGGTACCCTTGCCTAAGTTGCCTTCCTCCTCTGAGTTGGTCCCTCTGTTTTTTCAGAATGTGGTTCGTTTGCATGGGATTCCTGAGAACATCGTTTCTGACAGGGGATCCCAGTTTGTGTCTAGATTTTGGCGGACGTTCTGTGCTAAGATGGGCATTGATTTGTCCTTTTCGTCTGCATTCCATCCTCAGACGAATGGCCAGACTGAACGAACTAATCAGACCTTGGAAACTTATTTAAGGTGTTTTGTTTCTGCTGATCAGGATGACTGGGTTACCTTTTTGCCGCTGGCCGAGTTTGCCCTTAATAATCGGGCTAGTTCTGCTACCTTGGTTTCTCCTTTCTTTTGTAATTCGGGGTTTCATCCTCGTTTTTCCTCTGGTCAGGTGGAACCTTCTGATTGTCCTGGAGTGGACATGGTGGTGGATAGGTTGCATCGGATTTGGAGTCATGTGGTGGACAATTTGAAGTTGTCCCAGGAGAAGGCTCAGCAGTTTGCTAATCGCCGTCGCCGCGTGGGTCCTCGACTTCTTGTTGGTGACTTGGTGTGGTTGTCTTCTCGTTTTGTTCCTATGAAGGTCTCTTCTCCTAAGTTCAAGCCTCGGTTCATCGGTCCCTATAGGATCTTGGAAATTCTTAACCCTGTGTCGTTTCGTTTGGATCTCCCGGCATCGTTTGCTATTCATAATGTGTTCCATCGGTCGTTGTTGCGGAAGTATGAGGTACCTGTTGTTCCTTCGCTTGAGCCTCCTGCTCCAGTGCTGGTGGAGGGAGAATTGGAGTATGTTGTGGAGAAGATCTTGGATTCTCGTGTTTCCAGACGGAAACTCCAGTATTTGGTCAAGTGGAAGGGTTATGGTCAGGAGGATAATTCTTGGGTGGTTGCCTCGGATGTTCATGCTGATGATTTGGTTCGCGCTTTTCATAGGGCTCATCCTGGTCGCCCTGGTGGTTCTCGTGAGGGTTCGGTGACCCCTCCTCAAGGGGGGGTACTGTTGTGAGTTCTGTTTTTGGGCTCCCTCTGGTGGTTACTGATGGTACTGGGTGACTTGTCTTTCCTGGGTTTCTGGGTTCCACCTGTTCCATCAGCATATGGGAGTTTCCTATTTAACCTGGCTTTGCTGGCATTTCCTCGCCGGTTATCAATGTATCCAGTGTGTCTTGTTACCTCTGCTCCCTGCTCCTAGAACCTTCTGGACAAGCTAAGTTTGGATTTTCCTGTTTTGTGTTTTGCTTAATTTGGTTTTTAGTCCAGCCTGCAGATATGTGATTCTCTGCTGCTGGTTGCTCTAGTGGGCTGAAATTGCTTTTCATGTACCATGAGTTGGCACATGAGTTCAAGTAATTTCAGGATGGTTTTTTGAAGGGTTTTTCGCTGACCGCGCAGTTCACTTTTGTATCCTCTGCTATCTAGCTTTAGCGGGCCTCATTTTGCTGAAACTGTTTTCATACTACGTATGTGCTTTCCTCTCATTTCACCGTCATTATATGTGGGGGGCTGCTATTTACTGTGGGGTATTTCTCTGGAGGCAAGAGAGGTCTGTGTTTCTTCTGATAGGGGAAGTTAGATCTTCGGCTGGAGCGAGACGTCTAGGATCATCGTAGGCACGTTCCCCGGCTACTTTTATTTGTGTGTTAGGTTTAGGGTCGCGGTCAGCTCAGGTTCCATCGCCCTAGAGCTTGTTTGTATCTGTGCTTGTCATTTTTGTGATCCCCTGCCATTGGGATCATGACAGAATACACCATCTCTCTACACCCCATACCCAATTTGTAGGCCTAATGCAGCGTAGTTTCCAACAACTACTAAACGAGAGCATGAAGATCGAACCAATGGCGATGAAACCTGGGGAACACCTTGGAGTGGAACACACCATCTCTCTACACCCCATACCCAATTTGTAGGCCTAATGCAGCGTAGTTTCCAACAACTACTAAACGAGAGCATGAAGATTGAAGCTCAGGAAAGGCAACCTGGAGAACACCTTGGAGTGGAACACACCATCTCTCTACACCCCATACCCAATTTGTAGGCCTAATGCAGCGTAGTTTCCAACAACTACTAAACGAGAGCATGAAGATTGAAGCTCAGGAAAGGCATCCTGGAGAACACCTTGGAGTGGAACACACCATCTCTCTACACCCCATACCCAATTTGTAGGCCTAATGCAGCGTAGTTTCCAACAACTACTAAACGAGAGCATGAAGATTGAAGCTCAGGAAAGGCAACCTGGAGAACACCTTGGAGTGGAACACACCATCTCTCTACACCCCATACTTAATTTGTAGGCCTAATGCAGCGTAGTTTCCAACAACTACTAAACGAGAGCATGAAGATTGAAGCTCAGGAAAAGCAACCTGGAGAACACCTTGGAGTGGAACACACCATCTCTCTACACCCCATACCCAATTTGTAGGCCTAATGCAGCGTAGTTTCCAACAACTACTAAACGAGAGCATGAAGATTGAAGCTCAGGAAAGGCAACCTGGAGAACACCTTGGAGTGGAACACACCATCTCTCTACACCCCATACCCAATTTGTAGGCCTAATGCAGCGTAGTTTCCAACAACTACTAAACGAGAGCATGAAGATTGAAGCTCAGGAAAGGCAACCTGGAGAACACCTTGGAGTGGAACACACCATCTCTCTACACCCCATACCCAATTTGTAGGCCTAATGCAGCGTAGTTTCCAACAACTACTAAACGAGAGCATGAAGATTGAAGCAATGGAGAGGAAACCTGGGGAACACCTTGGGGAGGCAGACACCGTTAGTAGGCCCTACCAAAGTTGTACACCCAATGCAGTTTTAAAATTCCTAGAGGCTGAAAACAAGACTATTGACGCTCAGCTTTTTTCAAAGGAACACAGCTGAATTGAGTGGCGCAGACAGACACAGGTAGTAGGACTCATACCAAAAATGTGGCTCACTGCAGCAGAAAAAAGTTACAGGGGTACACAAGCTGCAGTGCTCTGGGCAGTGGAGGACAATTTCAATAGTGAACCGCAGACAGACTTTGTACGCCTACTATTAAAAAAAGGATGCTCTATGCAATTATAAATAGGTTCTAGGGGTACATGGGCAGCAGTGGTGTGGTCAGTGGAGGCCTAGTGGAAGGAGTGACCGCAGACAGGCATCGAAGGCCTAAAATAATAACACATGGCTGTAGGCAATTTTAAATTGGTTCCAGGGGTACACGGGCAGCAGTGGCCTGGTCAGTGTAGTAGTAGTAGAAAGAACGGACCGCAGACAGGCATCGAAGGCCTAAAATAAAAAAATTGGGCTGGCTGTAGGCAATTTTAAATTGGTTCCAAGGGTACACGGGCAGCAGTGGTGTGGTCAGTGGAGGCATATTGTAAGGAGTGACCGCAGACAGGCATCGAAGGCCTAAAATAAAAAAATTGGGCTGGCTGTAGGCAATTTTAAATTGGTTCCAGGGGTACACGGGCAGCAGTGGTGTGGTCAGTGGAGGCCTAGTGGAAGGAGTGACCGCAGACAGGCATCGAAGGCCTAAAATAAAAAAATTGGGCTGGCTGTAGGCAATTTTAAATTGGTTCCAGGGGTACACGGGCAGCAGTGGTGTGGTCAGTGGAGGCCTAGTGGAAGGAGTGACCGCAGACAGGCATCGAAGGCCTAAAATAATAACACATGGCTGTAGGCAATTTTAAATTGGTTCCAGGGGTACACGGGCAGCAGTGGTGTGGTCAGTGGAGGCCTAGTGGAAGGAGTGACCGCAGACAGGCATCGACGGCCTAAAATAAAAAAATTGGGCTGGCTGTAGGCAATTTTAAATTGGTTCCAGGGGTACACGGGCAGCAGTGGTGTGGTCAGTGGAGGCATATTGTAAGGAGTGACCGCAGACAGGCATCGAAGGCCTAAAATAATAACACATGGCTATAGGCAATTTTAAATTGGTTCCAGGGGTACACGGGCAGCAGTGGTGTGGTCAGTGGAGGCCTAGTGGAAGGAGTGACCTCAGACAGGCATCGAAGGCCTAAAATAAAAAAATTGGGCTGGCTGTAGGCAATTTTAAATTGGTTCCAGGGGTACACGGGCAGCAGTGGTGTGGTCAGTGGAGGCCTAGTGGAAGGAGTGACCGCAGACAGGCATCGAAGGCCTAAAATAAAAAAATTGGGCTGGCTGTAGGCAATTTTAAATTGGTTCCAGGGGTACACGGGCAGCAGTGGTGTGGTCAGTGGAGGCATATTGTAAGGAGTGACCGCAGACAGGCATCGAAGGCCTAAAATAATAACACATGGCTGTAGACAATTTTAAATTGGTTCCAGGGGTACACGGGCAGCAGTGGTGTGGTCAGTGGAGGCATATTGTAAGGAGTGACCGCAGACAGGCATCGAAGGCCTAAAATAAAAAAATTGGGCTGGCTGTAGGCAATTTTAAATTGGTTCCAGGGGTACACGGGCAGCAGTGGTGTGGTCAGTGGAGGCACATTGTAAGGAGTGACCGCAGACAGGCATCGAAGGCCTAAAATAATAACACATGGCTGTAGGCAATTTTAAATTGGTTCCAGGGGTACACGGGCAGCAGTGGCCTGGTCAGTGTAGTAGTAGTAGAAAGAACGGACCGCAGACAGGCATCGAAGGCCTAAAATAAAAAAATTGGGCTGGCTGTAGGCAATTTTAAATTGGTTCCAGGGGTACACGGGCAGCAGTGGTGTGGTCAGTGGAGGCCTAGTGGAAGGAGTGACCGCAGACAGGCTTCGAAGGCCTAACATAACAAAAATGTCAATACAATGGTATTGTCAGTGGCAGGCATTGAAGGATGTCAGCGCATAGACTAAACATTGGTGGAGCTGTGAGATAATTTTGCAAGTGGTAGAGCACTGTTTGAGCTGGGGGGGGGGAACTGTCTTGTGGCCGGCGGTACAGGCCCAGGGCCCCTCATATTACAACGGTGTGTCTGACGTTGGGTGTGCACCACCACCGCCAGAGACACTTTATTGTACTAGGAGGGACCCAGTGGCAGTGCCGTCGACCAAAAGCGGGCACACCCACCTCTTCAGACAAACAGCACTCTCACGGGTGCTGTCGCCAAGTGTCGATACCACGGCCCCGTGTGGGGAGTTTGGCCATTTAGTGAGGTGTAAACATGTCGTATGCTGGACAATCAGGTGCAGAAAATTACGAGATTGGAAAAGGCATTCAGAATAGTCCACAGGCAAGACCTTTTCATAGGAAAGCTAGGTGTCAGCCGGGCAAGGTGGGGCAAAAGATTTCGAAATCCAGTTGTGGTTCATTTTAATGAAGGTTAGATCATCTACATTTTGGGTAGCCAGACGAGTCCTTTTTTCTGTTAGTATTGAACCTGCAGCACTGAATACTCTTTCTGATAGGACACTAGCTGCCGGGCAAGCAAGCTCCTGCAATGCATATTCTGCCAATTCTGGCCAGGTGTCTAATTTTGATGCCCAGTAATCAAATGGGAATGACGGTTGAGGGAGAACATCGATAAGGGATGAAAAATAGTTTGTAACCATACTGGACAAATGTTGTCTCCTGTCACTATGAATTGATGCTGCAGTACCTGTCCTGTCTGCGGTCATAGCAAAATCACTCCACAACCTGGTCAGAAAACCCCTCTGGCCAACGCCACTTCTGATTTCTGCCCCTCTAACTCCTCTGGTCTGCTGGCCCCTGCAGCTCGTGTGAGAACGATCATGGGCGCTGTGTGCAGGGAATGCCAGAAGCAAACGGTCAACAAGAGTTGATTGTTTGGTTGCTAATATTAGTTCCAAGTTCTCATGTGGCATTATATTTTGCAATTTGCCTTTATAGCGAGGATCAAGGAGGCAGGCCAACCAGTAATCGTCATCGTTCATCATTTTAGTTATGCGTGTGTCCCTTTTGAGGATACGTAAGGCATAATCCGCCATGTGGGCCAAAGTTCCAGTTCTCAAATCTGCGGTTGTGCTTGGTTGAGGGGCAGTTTCAGGCAAATCCACGTCACTTGTGTCCCTCCAAAAACCAGAACCCGGCCTTGCCGCGCCACCAATTTCCAGTGGCCCCGGAAAAGCTTCCTCATTAAAAATATAATCATCCCCATCATCCTCCTCGTCCTCCTCCTCCTCTTCGCCCGCTAACTCGTCCTGTACACTGCCCTGGCCAGACAATTGCTGACTGTCATCAAGGCTTTCCTCTTCGTCTGCTGCAGACGCCTGATCCTTTATGTGCGTCAAACTTTGCATCAGCAGACGCATTAGGGGGATGCTCATGCTTATTATGGCGTTGTCTGCACTAACCAGCCGTGTGCATTCCTCAAAACACTGAAGGACTTGACACATGTCTTGAATCTTCGACCACTGCACACCTGACAACTCCATGTCTGCCATCCTACTGCCTGCCCGTGTATGTGTATCCTCCCACAAAAACATAACAGCCCGCCTCTGTTCACACAGTCTCTGAAGCATGTGCAGTGTTGAGTTCCACCTTGTTGCAACGTCTATGATTAGGCGATGCTGGGGAAGGTTCAAAGAACGCTGATAGGTCTGCATACGGCTGGAGTGTACGGGCGAACGGTGGAAATGTGAGCAAAGTCGACGCACTTTGAGGAGCAGGTCGGATAACCCCGGATAACTTTTCAGGAAGCACTGCACCACCAGGTTTAAGGTGTGAGCCAGGCAAGGAATGTGTTTCAGTTGGGAAAGGGAGATGGCAGCCATGAAATTCCTTCCGTTATCACTCACTACCTTGCCTGACTCAAGATGTACAGTGCCCAGCCACGACTGCGTTTCTTTCTGCAAGAACTCGGACAGAACTTCAGCGGTGTGTCTGTTGTCGCCCAAACACTTCATAGCCAATACAGCCTGCTGACGTTTGCCAGTAGCTGCACCATAATGGGAGACCTGGTGTGCAACAGTGGCAGCTGCGGATGGAGTGGTTGTGCGACTGCGGTCTGTGGACGAGCTCTCGCTTCTGCAGAAGGACGAAGAGGAGGAGGAGGGGGTGCGAACGGCTACAGCCAACTGTTTCCTAGACCGTGGGCTAGGCAGAACTGTCCCAAACTTGCTGTCCCCTGTGGACCCTGCATCCACAACATTCACCCAGTGTGCCGTGATGGACACGTAACGTCCCTGGCCATGCCTACTGGTCCATGCATCTGTTGTCAGGTGCACCTTTGTGCTCACAGATTGCCTGAGTGCATGGACGATGCGCTCTTTAACATGCTGGTGGAGGGCTGGGATGGCTTTTCTGGAAAAAAAAGTGTCGACTGGGTAGCTCGTAGCGTGGTACAGCGTAGTCCATCAGGGCTTTGAAAGCTTCGCTTTCAACTAACCGGTAGGGCATCATCTCTAACGAGATTAGTCTAGCTATGTGGGCGTTCAAATCCTGTGTACGCGGATGCGAGGCTAAGTACTTCCTTTTTCTAACCATAGTCTCATGTAGGGTGAGCTGGACTGGAGAGCTGGAGATCGTGGAACTAGCGGGGGTGCCGGTGGACATGGCAGACTGAGAGACTGTGGGAGATGGTATTGTTGCCGCCGGTGCCCTAGATGCAGTGTTTCCTACTACGAAACTGGTGATTCCCTGACCCTGACTGCTTTGGCCTGGCAAAGAAACCTGCACAGATACTGCAGGTGGTGCGGAAAATGGTGGCCCTACACTGCCGGAAGGGATGTTGCGTTGCTGACTAGCTTCATTGGCCGAGGGTGCTACAACCTTAAGGGACGTTTGGTAGTTAGTCCAGGCTTGCAAATGCATGGTGGTTAAATGTCTATGCATGCAACTTGTATTGAGACTTTTCAGATTCTGTCCTCTGCTTAAGGTAGTTGAACATTTTTGACAGATGACTTTGCGCTGATCAATTGGATGTTGTTTAAAAAAATGCCAGACTGCACTCTTTCTAGCATCGGATACCTTTTCAGGCATTGCAGACTGAGCTTTAACCGGATGGCCACGCTGTCCTCCAACAGGTTTTGGCTTTGCCACGCGTTTTGGGCAAGATACGGGCCCGGCAGATGGAACCTGTTGCGATGTTGATGCCTGCTGCGGCCCCTCCTCCTCCGCTTCAGAACTGCTGCCGCCTGCACCCTGTTCCCCCAATGGCTGCCAATCGGGGTCAAGAACTGGGTCATCTATTACCTCTTCTTGTAGCTCGTGTGCAACTTCGTCTGTGTCACCGTGTCGGTCGGTGGTATAGCGTTCGTGATGGGGCAACATAGTCTCATCAGGGTCTGATTCTTGATCATTACCCTGCGAGGGCAATGTTGTGGTCTGAGTCAAAGGACCAGCATAGTAGTCTGGCTGTGGCTGTGCATCAGTGCACTCCATGTCAGATTCAACTTGTAATGGGCATGGACTGTTAACTGCTTCACTTTCTAAGCCAGGGACGGTATGTGTAAAGAGCTCCATGGAGTAACCCGTTGTGTCGCCTGCTGCATTCTTCTCTGTTGTTGTTTTTGCTGAAGAGGACAAGGAAGCGACTTGTCCCTGACCGTGAACATCCACTAACGACGCGCTGCTTTGACATTTACCAGTTTCACGAGAGGAGGCAAAAGAGCTAGAGGCTGAGTCAGCAAGATAAGCCAAAACTTGCTGTTGCTGCTCCGGCTTTAAAAGCGGTTTTCCTACTCCCAGAAAAGGGAGCGTTCGAGGCCTTTTGTAGCCAGACGACGAACCTGGCTCCACAGCTCCAGACTTAGGTGCAATATTTTTTTTCCCACGACCAGCTGATGCTCCACCACTACCACTACCCTCATTACCAGCTGACAATGAACGCCCCCGGCCACGACCTCTTCCACCAGACTTCCTCATTGTTTTAAAAACGTAACCAAACTAACGGTATTTGTTGCTGTCACACAACTTACACGGTGAGCTATAACTTCAGTATGATTTAGCTACCCCTTTACAGGTGAGTGAGACCACAACGAAAATCAGGCACAATGTTACACACTCTGTTGTTGGTGGCAACAAATGAGAGAGATGCCACACACGCAGGACTGTCACTGAAGCACAAATGTAAATATTAATCTCCCACTGATTTGATTTTTTTTTTCAGGGAGACTTTAGGAAAAAAAAAATAATAGAATAAAATGATTTTTTCAGGAAGAATTTAGAAACCAAATAAAATAAAATGATTTTTTCAGGGAGAATTTAGAATACAAATAAAACAAAAAAAGGCTTTCTATGGCCCACTGAGTGAGAGATGACGCACACAGGAGTCAGGAGTGGCACACAAGCCCAGAGGCCAATATTTATCTCCCACTGATTGATGTAGTGATTTTTTCAGGTAGATTTTGGAACCCAAATCAAGCTAAAAAAATAATAGGCTTTCTATGGCCCACAATTGGAGAGAGAGAGAGAGAGAGAGATGGCACACCCAGGAGTCTAGACTGGCACACAAGCAGAAAGGGCAATATTAATCTCCCACTGATTTGATTTTTTTTTTTTTTTCAGGGAGACTTTAGGAAAAAAAAATAATAGAATAAAATGATTTTTTCAGGAAGAATTTAGAAACCAAATAAAATAAAATGATTTTTTCAGGGAGAATTTAGAAAACAAATAAAACAAAAAAAGGCTTTCTATGGCCCACTGAGTGAGAGATGACGCACACAGGAGTCAGGAGTGGCACACAAGCCCAGAGGCCAATATTTATCTCCCACTGATTGATGTAGTGATTTTTTCAGGTAGATTTTGGAACCCAAATCAAGCTAAAAAAATAATAGGCTTTCTATGGCCCACAATTGGAGAGAGAGAGAGAGATGGCACACCCAGGAGTCAAGACTGGCACACAAGCAGAAAGGGCAATATTAATCTCCCACTGATTTGATTTTGTTTTTTTTTCAGGGAGACTTTAGGAAAAAAAAATAATAGAATAAAATGATTTTTTCAGGAAGAATTTAGAAACCAAATAAAATAAAATGATTTTTTCAGGGAGAATTTAGAAAACAAATAAAACAAAAAAAGGCTTTCTATGGCCCACTGAGTGAGAGATGACGCACACAGGAGTCAGGAGTGGCACACAAGCCCAGAGGCCAATATTTATCTCCCACTGATTGATTTATTGATTTTTTCAGGTAGAATTTAGAACCCAAATCAACCAAAAACATAAATAGGCTTTCTATGGCCCACTATTTGTGAGAGAGATGGCACGCTCAGGACTGGCACACAAGCCCAGATGCCAATATTAATCTCCCACTTTTTATTTTTTTTCAGGGAAAATTTATAAACCCAATAAAAAAAATAATAAATAGGCTTTCTATGGCCCACTATCTGAGAGAGAGAGATGGCACGCTTAGGACTGGCACACAAGCCCAAAGGCCAATATTAATCTCCCTTTTTTTTTTCAGGGAGAATTTATAAAACCAAAAAAAAAAAATAAATAGGCCTTCTATGGCCCACTATTTGTGAGAGAGATGGCACGCTCAGGACTGGCACACAATCCCAGAGGCCAATATTAATCTCCCACTGATTGATTTATTGATTTTTTCAGGTAGAATTTAGAACCCAAATAAAGCAAAAAAAAAAAAATAATGGGCTTTCTATGGCCCACTGAGTGAGTGATGATGCACACAGGAGTCAGGAGTGGCACACAAGCCCTGAGGCCAATATTTTTCTCCCACTGATTGATGTAGTGATTTTTTCAGGTAGATTTTAGAACCCAAATCAAGCAAAAAAATAAATAGGCTTTCTATGGCCCACTGACTGAGAGATGGCACACACAGGAGTCAAGAGTGGCACACAAGCCCTGAGGCCAATATTTTTCTCCCACTGATTGATGTAGTGATTTTTTCAGGTAGATTTTATAACCCAAATCAAGCAAAAAAATAAATAGGCTTTCTATGGCCCACTGAGTGAGAGATGGCACACACAGGGATGGCACTCTAGCAGAAATGTCAATCTTAATCTCCCACAAAAAAAAAAAAAAAACAGGGAGTGTCCTTCAATTACTATCTCCCTGCAGTAATCTCAGCCAGGTATGGCAGGCAGCAATAAGGAGTGGACTGATGCACAAATTAAATAAAAAGTGTGGACAAACAAACAAGATAGCTGTGCAGAAAGGAAGGAACAAGAGGATTTGTGCTTTGAAAAAAGCAGTTGGTTTGCACAGCGGCGTACACACAGCAATGCAGCTATCAGGGAGCCTTCTAGGGCAGCCCAATGAGCTACAGCGCTGAGGGAAAAAAAAAAAATGTAGCTTCCACTGTCCCTGCACACCGAAGGTGGTGTTGGGCAGTGGAAATCGCTACAGCACAAGCGGTTTGGTGGTTAATGGACCCTGCCTAACGCTATCCCTGCTTCTGACGAAGCGGCAGCAACCTCTCCCTAAGCTCAGATCAGCAGCAGTAACATGGCGGTCAGCGGGAACGCCCCTTTATAGCCCCTGTGACGCCGCAGACAGCAAGCCAATCACTGCAATGCCCTTCTCTAAGATGGTGGGGACCAGGACCTATGTCATCACGCTGCCCACACTCTGCGTTTACCTTCATTGGCTGAGAAATGGCGCTTTTCGCGTCATTGAAACGCGACTTTGGCGCGAAAGTCGCGTACCGCATGGCCGACCCCGCACAGGGGTCGGATCGGGTTTCATGAAACCCGACTTTGCCAAAAGTCGGCGACTTTTGAAAATGAATGACCCGTTTCGCTCAACCCTAATGTTGAGCATTCACAGAGGTTTTGCTTTGGAAACACCTTTAGAGTCTAAAAAGGGAACTTTTGCTTTCCACCACTAGAGGGCGCTGCCTATATATTAACATTGGACCCAGTAGGAGGTGTAAATATCCATATTCAGTACTTTCTGAATACAGATTTCTATAACTTCTATTGGGTGCAATGTTAGCTGTAGAAATTCATATAAAGTCAGCTTGCAACATCAAAAAATAAACTTTTTGTAGCTATGACTAGGGAAAGCTGACTATGGATTTCTACTGCAAACATTGGACCCAATAGGAATTGTTGAAATTTGTATTCAGAGTGTTCCCTCTTGTAGCGGCAAGCACAAGTTTAAAGTGATATTCACTTAAATTATAATAGGGATACCCCTTTAAAGTGTAAAAAAAATGAACTTTTTCAAGTCACCTCTAGGGGGAGCTGACAATATATGAATTTCACATTGGATTTTGTACCAAATATGAGATCTAGAAATTTGTATTCATTGTACTCAACCAGTGGTCGCTTCAATTAGTAGTTATGACAAAGTTATACAAAGCAGAGGAAGCAAATCAGTGCCGGATAGCCTTTCACAACGAGCACCCAAACATTAACCCTGCCATGGTAGATAGAACACTTATTGCCAGATGGCAATGTAGCCTGACATGAAGTAGAGAAAACTTAAAATACATGGGTTTACCCACAGGACAGAATAGGAAGTCATTTTAATATGGTCCTATATTTTTTAGGTGTGAATACGTATTTGTGGTTTAGATCTGACTAATGACATTTAATGGAATATTTCACAGTTAACTCAGTTTCCTGGAAACGTGCTAAGATAAAAAGAAAATTAAAAAATATAATTTTCCGACCTGATATGCAAGTGACATTTATACGATGCTATAATGAAAAGTGGGGACTGAAGCATGCACTTCGCTGACCCTGATCGTCATGAACAGAAGGATTTTTAGAACATAATGGAGTATGGAAAAATATAATGTAACACCTTTTATAATTGAAACTGCTGGTTTTAAAAACGGAAAAAAGAGATTTCTACATGTAAAGATATAACTAGATACATACAAGAAAGCAATGGAGTGAGAAAATATTAGTATCTGCTGAAAACAAAAACATCCATAAAGCAATTTCTTTTGGACACGCTTTACCTGCAGGATTTCCTCTTTGTTTGCTACACCTTTAACACATTGCTTTGCATTTGATACAATGATGCAGTCACGGCTGTTCTCTGTAACACAGATACATTACCATAAATATTTAATTCCTTTCATGCTCGCAAATAAACATAAAATATATGCAAAGCAAATAACTAAGAACTTGATCGGCGTCTGTGATATTCCGCTTATCTGGAGTAGAAGCGGCACAATTGATATCCCGGCTGACAGCACAATTATGCCATCTACAGTTTATTCTGATTTATTTACACGTTTAGAGAAATAAGTGAATAAACGGACGACGACGTGAAGGGCAAAATTGACATTTACATAATCTCGTACCAGGAAATGAATGAATGGAAGCATCAAAAAGTAAAAAAGGATGAGCACATTAATGGACGTAGACATGGGTAGGGCACTGGCCGAAACTATTTAACCCATCCTAATATTGGTGCACAAGTGTGTATTATACTGTGGTTGATTGACTAACTAAAGGTTGGAGCTTCAGTTTTATAAAACTTGCTAGCACTAAGGCATGGGATGTAGATGGAATATCATTTACCAACTAAATCCTACAAATTAAAACTTACAGGTGTTGTCACATCTTCTATCTTCAGGAGCCTCCCTGCCTCCTGTTTGCTTGAAGGGCAGCAAGCTCCTGATGATTGACATCAGGACCAATGGAAAGAATGAACTGCTGGATACAATTATGCCAAGCTGGCTGGTCTAGCAATTCGACCAGCTTCAGAGCAGCACTCTGCAGCAAGTGCCTGAAACTGCTGTATTAATTGCGTAGAAGATAGGCCACTGCTGAAAGACTATAGAGGTGGCCAAAAAGCAGTTGTCCCATCAATTGAATAGAAGCCAGAGTTCTTGGACCCCTACTAAATCCCAAGAGTGGTGAGCATGAACATCTCAGCTCTGCATCCTAATGCATTATTTCAAAACCCTGTTCTTAGGTCTGTAGCCATCCCAGTGGTCAGACCCCCGATGATCAGTAAATTGTCATCTAGCCTGTGGTTGGGTGAAAACTTGTTGAATTGGGACAACAACTTTAATGTTAAGTCATAACAATTGAAAAAAATAACATAATTAGTGCTGGGAAAAAATATATATTTAACCCCTTTACCCCCAAGGGTGGTTTGCACGTTATGGACCGGGTCAATTTTTACAATTCTGACCACTGTCCCTTTATGAGGTTATAACTCTGGAACGCTTCAACGGATCCCGGTGATTCTGACATTGTTTTCTCGTGACATATTGTACTTCATGATAGTGGTAAAATTTCTTTGATATTACCTGCATTTATTTGTGAAAAAAACGGAAATTTGGCGAAAATTTTGAAAATTTCGCAATTTTCCAACTTTGAATTTTTATGCAATTAAATCACAGAGATATGTCACACAAAATACTTAATAAGTAACATTTCCCACATGTCTACTTTACATCAGCACAATTTTGGAACCAAAATTTTTTTTTTGTTAGGGAGTTATAAGGGTTAAAAGTTGACCAGCAATTTCTCATTTTTACAACACCATTTTATTTTAGGGACCACATCTCATTTGAAGTCATTTTGAGGGGTCTATATGATAGAAAATACCCAAGTGTGACACCATTCTAAAAACTGCACCCCTCAAGGTTCTCAAAACCACATTCAAGAAGTTTATTAACCCTTCAGGTGCTTCACAGGAATTTTTGGAATGTTTAAATAAAAATTAACATTTAACTTTTTTTCACAAAAAATTAACTTCAGCTCCAATTTGTTTTATTTTGCCAAGGGTAACAGGAGAAAATGGACCCCAAAAGTTGTTGTACAATTTGTCCTGAGTACGCTGATACCCCATATGTGGGGGTTAACCACAGTTTGTGCGCATGGCAGAGCTCGGAAGGGAAGGAGCGCCATTTGACTTTTCAATGCAAAGTTGACTGGAATTGAGATGGGACGCCATGTTGCGTTTGGAGAGCCACTGATGTGCCTAAACATTGAAACCCCCCACAAGTGACACCATTTTGGAAAGTAGACCCCCTAAGGAACTTATCTAGAGGTGTGGTGAGCACTTTGACCCACCAAGTGCTTCACAGAAGTTAATAATGCAGAACCGTAAAAATAAAAAATCATTTTTTTTCACAAACATTATCTTTTCGCCCCAAATTTTTTATTTTCCCAATGGTAAGAGAAGAAATTGGACCACAAAAGTTGTGGCACAATTTGTCCTGAGTACTCTGATACCCCATATGTGGGGGTAAACCATTGTTTGGGCGCATGGCAGAGCTCGGAAGGGAAGGAGCGCCGTTTGACCTTTCAATGCAAAATTGACAGGAATTGAGATGAGACGCCATGTTGCGTTTGGAGAGCCACTGATGTGCCTAAACATTGAAACCCCCCACAAGTGACACCATTTTGGAAAGTAGACCCCCTAAGGAACTTATCTAGAGGTGTGGTGAGCACTTTGACCCACCAAGTGCTTCACAGAAGTTTATAATGCAGAACCGTAAAAATAAAAAATCATTTTTTTTTCACAAAAATTATCTTTTTGCCCCCAATTTTTTATTTTCCCAATGGTAAGAGAAGAAATTGGACCACAAAAGTTGTGGCACAATTTGTCCTGAGTACTCTGATACCCCATATGTGGGGGTAAACCATTGTTTGGGCGCATGGGAGAGCTCGGAAGGGAAGGAGCGCCGTTTGACCTTTCAATGCAAAATTGACAGGAATTGAGATTGGACGCCATGTTGCGTTTGGAGAGCCACTGATGTACCTAAACATTGGAACCCCCCACAAGTGACACCATTTTGAAAAGTAGACCCCCTAAGGAACTTATCTAGATGTGTGGTGAGCACTTTGACCCAATAAGAGCTTCACAGAAGTTTATAATGCAGAGCCGTAAAAATAAAACAAAATTTTTTTCCCACAAAAATAATTTTTTAGCCCCCAGTTTTGTTTTTTCCTGAGGGTAACAGGAGAAATTGGACCCCAAAAGTTGTTGTGCAATTTGTCCTGAGTGCGCTGATACCCTATATGTGGGGGAGAACCAGCGTTTGGGCGCATGGGAGGGCTCGGAAGGGAAGGAGAGCCATTTGGAATACAGACTTAGATGGAATGGTCTGCAGGCGTCACATTGTGTTTGCAGAGCCCCTAATGTACCTAAACAGTAGAAACCCCCCACAAGTGACCCCATATTGGAAACTAGACCCCCCAAGGAACTTATTTAGATGTGTTGTGAGAACTTTGAGCCCCCAAGTATTTCACTACAGTTTATAACGCAGAGCCGTGAAAATAAAATAAAAAATTTCCCCTCAAAATTATTTTTTAGCCCCCAGTTTTGTATTTTCTCGAGGGTAAAAGGAGAAATTGGACCCCAAAAGTTGTTGTCCAATTTGTCCTGAGTGCGTTGATACCCCATATGTGGGGTGAACCAGCGTTTGGGCGCATGGGAGGGCTCGGAAGGGAAGGAGCGCCATTTGGAATGCAGACTTAAATGGAATGGTCTGCAGGCGTCACATTGCGTTTGCAGAGCCCCTAATATACCTAAACAGTAAAAACCCCCACAAGTGACCCCATGTTGGAAACTAGACCCCCCCACGAACTTATCTAGATGTGTTGTGAGAACTTTGAGCCCCCAAGTGTTTCACTACAGTTTATAACGCAGAGCCGTGAAAATAAAAAATCTCTTTTTTTCCCACAAAAATTATTTTTTAGCCCCCAGTTTTGTATTTTCCCAAGGGTAACAGGAGAAATTGGACCCCAAAAGTTGTTGTCCAATTTGTCCTGAGTACGCTGATACCCCATATGTTGGGGTAAACTCCTGTTTGGGCACACGGGAGAGCTCGGAAGGGAAGGAGCACTGTTTTACTTTTTCAATGCAGAATTGGATGGAATTGAGATCGGTCGCCATGTCGCGTTTGGAGATCCCCCTGATGTGCCTAAATAGTGGAAACCCCCCAATTATAACTGAAACCCTAATCCAAACACACCCCTAACCCTAATCCCAACGGTAACCCTAACCACACCTCTAACCCAGACACACCCCTAATCCTAATCCCAATCGCAAATGTAATCCAAACCCTAACCCTAACTTTAGCCCCAACCCTAACTGTAGCCTTAACCCTAACCCTAGCCCTTACCCTAGCCCTAACCCTAGCCCCAACCCTAACCCTAGCCCTAGCCCTAACCCTAACCCTAACCCTAGTCCCAACCCTAACCCTAGCCCTAACCCTAGCCCTAACCCTAGCCCTAACCCTAGCCCTAACCCTAGCCCTAACCCTAGCCCTAATCCTAGCCCTAACCCTAGCCCTAGCCCTAACCCTAGCCCTAGCGCTAACCCTAACCCTAGCCCTAACCCTAGCCCTAACCCTAGCCCTAGCCCTAACCCTAACCCTAACCCTAGCCCTAGCCCTAACCCTAGCCCTAACCCTAATGGGAAAATGGAAATAAATACATTTTTTTCATTTACTTTTATAGCGGGTTTTTTAGCGGATTTTTATGATTGGCAGCCGTCACACACTAAAAGACGCTTTTTATTGCAAAAAATATTTTTTGCGTTACCACATTTTGAGAGCTATAATTTTTCCATATTTTAGTCCACAGAGTCATGTGAGGTCTTGTTTTTTGCGGGACGAGTTGACGTTTTTATTGGTAACATTTTCGGGCACGTGACATTTTTTGATCGCTTTTTATTCCGATTTTTGTGAGGCAGAATGACCAAAAACCAGCTATTCATGAATTTCTTTTGGGGGAGGCGTTTATACCGTTCCGCGTTTGGTAAAATTGATAAAGCAGTTTTAATCTTCGGTTCAGTACGATTACAGCGACACCTCATTTATATCATTTTTTTATGTTTTGGCGCTTTTATACGATAAAAACTATTTTATAGAAAAAAATAATTATTTTTGCATCGCTTTATTCTGAGGACTATAACTTTTTTATTTTTTTGCTGTTGTCGCTGTATGGTGGCTCGTTTTTTGCGGGACAAGATGACGCTTTCAGCGGTTCCATGGTTATTTATATCCGTCTTTTTGATCGCGTGTTATTCCACTTTATGTTTGGCGGTATGATAATAAAGCGTTGTTTTTTGCCTCGTTTTTTTTTTTTTTTCTTACGGTGTTTACTGAAGGGGTTAACTAGTGGGCCAGTTTTATAGGTCGGGTTGTTACGGACGCGGAGATACTAAATATGTGTACTTTTATTGTTTTGTTTTTTTTATTTAGATAAAGAAATGTATTTATGGGAATAATATATATTTTTTTTTTTTTCATTATTTAGGATTTTTTTTTTTTTTTTTTTTTACACACTTGGAAATTTTTTTTTTTACTTTTTTACTTTGCCCCAGGGGGTGACAATACAGATCGGTGATCTGCCAGTTTGCACAGCACTCTGACAGATCACCGATCTGTCTGAGAGCAGTGCAGCGTTACCA
The DNA here is from genome assembly GCF_032444005.1 of Ranitomeya imitator. Lineage (NCBI taxonomy): Eukaryota > Metazoa > Chordata > Amphibia > Anura > Dendrobatidae > Ranitomeya > Ranitomeya imitator. The sequence continues at coordinate 792,306,880 of NC_091282.1, read as the reverse complement.
AGTGCCTGCTCTGAGCAGGCACTTGGTAAGCCACCTCCCTCCCTGCAGGACCCGGATCCGCGGCCATTTTGGATCCGGGACTTACTGCAGGGAGGGAGGTAGGAGACCCCCGGAGCAACGCGATCACATCGCGTTGCTGCGGGGGTCTCAGGGAAGCCCGCAGGGAGCCCCCTCCCTGCGCGATGCTTCCCTGCACCGCCGGCACATCGCGATCATCTTTGACTTTGATCGCGGTGTGCCGGGGGTTAATGTGCCGGGGGCGGTCCGTGACCGCTCCTGGCACATAGTGCCGGATGTCAGCTGCGATAAGCAGCTGACACCCGGCCGCGATCGGCGGCGCTCCCCCCGTGAGCGCGGCCGATCGCGCTGGACGTAATATTCCGTCCTTGGGAATTAAGGCCCACCCCACATGGACGGAATATTACGTCCAATGGCAGAAAGGGGTTAAATATTATAGGAGTCACAACAAGATTTACAGCAATGTGAAGTGGTGCAGTGAATACGAGATCTGAAGTATTATAAGGACCTTCTTTTGTATCAGCTTAATGGGAAACACCCAGCCGGTAAGCTTTGAACTTGCAATGTTACAAACATTAAACTCAGGACCTGCAGAAGCACAAGCCCCAAGCTCTTAACCTGTGGCAGCACAAGAACTGAGCTCTGAACCTGCAGCAGCACAAAGACTGAGCACTGAACATGAGATAGCACAAATAGTTTAATCTCAATCTGTGGAAGTGCAGCGCCCCAGAGATCTGGTCGTTGCAGTATGACACTCTGCCACTAAGGGGAGTGATGGTACGTCTGATGGCACTGAAGGAATTCTCCTGACCAGGTATCATCAGAACACATTACACTTCACACTCCGGCCACTAGGGGGAGAAAAAGGCTTTATTTATTGGGCCACTCCTCACACTGGTAAAACTAGGGGCTGGGGAGGAAGTTAGTCAGAAGCTGACTGGGTTGGATTCAGGCAACATCCCGTGGTAGGGGGTGTTGCGGGGAGAAGACACAGGGGGGTCCCTGTCAGGCGTGGGAACCTGGCAGGAGCCTAGCGAACAGAACAGAGCGTTACGGAACCGCGCCTGCACTTCCTTGCGGCGGTATCCTAAGAAAGAGACAAGAAAGGAAGGATATTGTGGAACAGTGTAAACGAGATCAAGCAAAAAGGAGTACCAGTAGGAATTGTGCCGTGAGACTGAGGCAACATCCTACTGAGGCGTGTAGCCGGTGGCCGGAACACCGCGGGAGTAACATCTGGAACTAAAGAGAGAGAGAGCTGTAGAGAACGAACGAACGAGAACAGCAGTTGTGAGGTCTATGCCAAATGCTCAGCAGGGTAGGACTACAACACACAGGCGCTAGTGGTGGGCAACGATTTCCATCTGCGAGGGAAACTCTGGAAGTGCCCATCAGACCGGCCTGTCTCTGATAGCCCTGTTAAACGTGCTCTGGATTGAGGATCCTGAAGTCTTCAGTAAAGAGGTAAAGAGACTGCAACCTTGTGTCCTCGTTATTGCCTGCACCTCACACGATCACCACCTACACCACTGGGAAACCCTGGGGACATGCTTCACCTGTGGGAAGGTATACCATCCAGCTGCCATTCCATCACCTCAGCGGACCCCATAGCAGCGTCGGTCACCCTGACCGAACACCACAGGTGGCGTCACGAACCCCTGACAGACTGCACCACCTTTATTGGACGCCCCTTAGCAGGGTTGCGGACCGGGTCTAGCCACCATGACAACCTCAGAACCGAACCAGAGAGGCCCGGTACCGAAACGCGTGGCCCTGTGTCTGGGGGCGATCCAGAAGCACAAGCACTGATCTCTGAACCTACATAAGCACAGGCACTTAACTCTGAATCTGCAGCAGCACAAGCACTGATTTCTGAACATGTGGCAGAAAAAGCAGTGAGTTTTGAACCTGCAGCAGCACAAGCATGGAACTTTAAATCAGAAGCAGCACAAGCACTGAGCTCTTAATCAGCATCAGCAAAAGCAATGAGCTCTCAATCTTCAGCTGCACATGCACTAAGCTCTCCACTGCAGAAGCACATGCACTGAGTTCTCCACTGCAGAAGCACATGCACTGAGTTCTCCACTGCAGAAGCACATGCACTGAGTTCTCCACTGCAGAAGCACAAGCACTGAACTCTGAACCTGCAGCAGCACAAGCACTGAGCTCTCCAACTGCAGCAGCACAAGCACTGAACTCTGAACCTGCAGTAGCACAAGCACTGATCTATGAACCTGCAGCAGCACAAGCACAGAGCTCTGAACCTGCAGAAGCATAAAGATATGAAATTAATCTTCAACAGCATAATCACTGAGCTCTGAAATTAGAGCATCACAAGTATTGAGTTCTGAACCTGCAGCAGCTGCACAAGTACTGAGCTCTGAAACTGCCTAAGTATAAAGTTATGAATCTTAAATAGCAAAATCACTTAGCTCTGAAACAACAGTAGCAGCAGCCCAAGCCCTGATTTCTGAACATGGAGCAGCATAAGCATTGAGCTGTGAGCCTGCAGCATCGCAAGTTTTGAGCCCTGAACCTGCTGCATCACAAGAATCACAAGTATTGAGCTCAGAATCTGCAGCAGCTGCACGAGCACTGAGCTCTGAACCTGGTGCAGCACAAGTACTGAGCTCTCAACCAGCAGCAGCACAAGCACTGAGCTTTAAACCTGTGGCAAAACATGCAGTGAGCTCTGATCCTGCAGTAGCACAAGAAGTGAACTCTGAACCTGCAGCAGTATAGACATCTAGATATATCAAAGAGAGCAAGCTTTAATGTCAAATAAGCAAAGTACAATTCAACAATATGGCGCAATAACCCTCCCAGTTATACATAAGCCATTAGCCAAATAAATGTTACTAAAAAAGTTTTGCAAAGTGGTTGATCTTAATCAAATTGTACTGGTGCACTACATTAATGCTGTAGAATCTGCAGTATGATAAACATACCGGAACCCATAATATCAAAGGACCATATTCATGGGAGATACTCTTCAAAGAGCCATATAGAAATCATACGAAAAAAACAAGAGCCTAAATTCCCAAATGTAACTGAATCGTATACAAATAATCACTAATGCCATGTGGTTCGTTTTTGAAAAAGTATAAATACAATTTTATTTGTAACACAATAGACAACACAGGCAGTTAATTAGTGCAGAGATAAAAACAGGATCACTGGACAAGTTAAACAATAATGATGCATACAGGTGGTGACCGATTAACCATATAACTCGGGCTATACTAACAATGTATCAAATGTATACTCACTAAAAGTAATAGGAAGCCAGAGTAAAATATTTAGAGATGGGTAAGAAAACCTTCCCAAAGGATGTACTAAAATGTTATAATAAATGACCTGAATGTAAAGTTAGTTTAGTACGTACACCCATAGGGGAAGGGGTTAAAGTGCTGTGTATGTACAACCAGAATATATCTTACCCATGGGATAATAGCAGTCACCACACAGATACCCCAACGTGCGTTTCGCTGCTGCTTCTTCGGGGGGCAGTGTGTAATTGTGCCAAACCCGGACCTTAAATACCCCTCTGAGCACTAGGGAACAGGTGGAATGCATATCAGGAAGTTGCCTGTAGCCGTGTTACTGGAGCGCATGCGGGCGGGGCCAAACACTCCCCCATCGTCACACTCGGCGTCAGGATGCGATGCAGTATGGGAAAGGGTTCCAATGACTACCAGTGATTGCATCGCTCACAGAGACACCTTATTAGACGGGAGCGGAGGCGGCCGCCGCGCGCATGCGCAGCCCACGACCGGAACCGGCAATTCCGCCATATTACTTCAGGGCAAAGATCAGTCTGAATAGCTGCCGATAATCCATAACAATCAGTATTACAACAAAATAACAACGTAATGCATTCAATTGGATACAACCAAGGACAATTAAATATATAATACAGCATATTACAACTTATGAAAATGGCACAAAGTAAAAAAAACACACATGGCGGAGATGTCATAGATGCGTGACTTGTCCATAAAGTGCGAAATATAGATGGGGGAATAAGATTTTTTCAAGGTCCAGGGGACTTTGTCCAAGAGATAACACTAAATAAATGAGTGAAAAAACACAAAAAACACACATAAGAAAATATGATAAAAACAACGGCTTCAGATAAAACACAACATGAGACCATCGCTAAGAGGTAGACAGGATCCCCCACAGATGCACCGGATTATAAAAAAGGGGAGAAACTAATTTTTTTATTTAGCCCAGCAGGGGCAATAGTATCTAACATAACGATCCAGCGACATTCAAGCTGCGCCAGCCTACGTTTAAGGTCACCTCCTCTAATACCGCAGCGTAAGCGGTCAATACCACGGACTTTTAATAAATCCGGGTTGCAGGCATGGCGCAGCCTGAAATGCCGAGGGATCGTTTTTAAGGAGGCTATGTCAATAGAGGACTGCGCTGCTCTGATGTCCCCCACATGCTCTCTTGTACGAATGCGTAACTCCCTAGAAGTAAGGCCCACATACACCAAGCCACACATGCATGTGGCGTAGTATATGACGAAGTCACTGCTACAGGATATATACTCCCTAATTATGATGGCAACGTTCTTTTGCCATCAGAAGATGTAAAATCAGTGGCCCTCACAATATTCCGACAGGCCACACATGAGCCACATGCATAACAGCCCTGCTGTGGTGTACCTGTGAAAAAAGAGAGGAGAGATGGGGTTGCCACATAGTGGCTCTTAACCAGAAGGTCCCTCAAATTGCTACTCCTTCTCGCTGTCATTAGCGGTCTCTCAGGGAGTAAACCACCAATCACTGGTTCAGTTTTTAGGATAGGCCAATGTTTATTTAGGATATCACGGATGGCGTCCCATCTGTTGTTGTACGTAGTTATGAACCTGATCTGTTCAGAACCATTCTTATCCCTCCTGGAGCCCGTCAGAAGCCGGCCACGGACAGATGTCTTAGCCCGTGAGTATCCCTATTTGATGCATCTGTTGCTATACCCGCGTGAACGAAAACGGTCCCGAAGGTCCAGCACCTGCGCCTCAAAGCGATCGGGGGTGGAACACAACCGCCTGAGAATCTGCAGTATGTAGACTAACTCTTCCATGAACTGATAGCTTTACTTGGAAGAAGAAGAATGTGGTTGCTGCCTTGGTGATAAAAGGTGTTAATGCCGAGTGATGAAAATATCATTACTGTTTGTGAGATTTCTACTTTCCGTTCTGACAACATGCAAACTACGGAGATCGGTCTCAATTAAAATGTACCTGTTGTTCCCATTCGCTTCTCTCTTTCTATCACATTCCTGATCTCTCATTCCTGAAATGAATCATTAAATAGCTATTCTGAATGCCCAATTATATTAACACAATGGGAAGATAAAATGACAGATCTACGTGACTCCGCCAAACACTGCAGTGAGGGGGCAGCTTGTCACACAGGGGAGGCGGTAGTGTTCACGGCAATGAGTCTGAAGAGTGGGGGGCCACGCAGCTACCAGGAGATCGGCAGCGATGATATTAATGCAATTAGCACATCTGATAAATAAGGTGCGCTGTATCATAATTACATTGGCGTGTCTCACTAATATACAGAAGCTGTTGTCTGCATGTAATACAATAGACTGCGATATGATATATTGTATCACTAATAACACAATAACAAAGAAACATTCATTTATTACACTACGTAATGTTGCACAATTTCACCCAACAATATCATTGGAACATGGAAGAAGCAACGTGATTGTACTCCAGGGGTTAGTATTAAAAGAAAAGTGTGACTGACGCTAATATGTAGATGTAAGGGCAAAAAATGCAATATTCCTCTAGAACATTTTATTATAGTTAAGTAATAAAATATTGCTGCTTAGTTAATGTAGAATGAAAGTAGCTCCATGTTTTTGATACAGAGCTCCAAATCACCAGCATAATTAAACATTTCTATCTTCTTCCAGTCACCACTAGAGGGAGCTCAGAAGCATAACACACACTGTGTTGTCATTGAGCTACTTTACTGTGCCCCCCTTTGTGTTGGGAAATGAAAGGAAAGAGAAGGGAAGGAGAGAAGAGGGAAGAAAAGTAGAGGAGAGTAAAGAGGAGGTGAGGGGAGAGAAAGGAAAGTAAGGGAAGGGAAGCAGTGGGAAGAGAAGAGAAGTGAAAAGGGGAGAGGGTAGGATACAGAGGGGAGAGAGTACAGAAGGAAAGGGAGGCAAGAGGGGAGACAAAGTGAGAGGATAGAAAGGGAAGAGAAAAAAAAGGAAAGAAAAATGAAAGGAAAGAAAAAGGAAAAAGAAATATTGAAGAAATAGTAAGCGAAAGAAATAAACAAAGAATGAAAGAAGACTAAAGAAAGAGTAGAAGACAGAGAAAATGGAGGAGATAGAGAAGAAAAAAAAGACAAAGAAAGAACCAAGAATAAAGAAAGAAAATAAGAAGAAAAGAGGGAAAGAAGAATAAAAAGGAGGTAATAAGAAAGAAAAAGAAGGAAGAAGAAAAATGCAAGGGAAGAAAGGAAAGAGAAAGAAAAAAGACTAAAGAAAGTGTAGAAGAACAAAGAAAAAGGAGGAGGAGGAGAAAAAGAAAAAAGAAAAAGCGACAAAAATAAAGAAATAAAAGAAGGAAAAAGGAAAGAATAATAGAAAAGAGCAAATAAAAGAAAAAGTAGAAGGAAAAAGAAAAATGAAAGGAAAGAAAGTAAGAAATAGTAAGACAAAAGAAGGAAAGTTATAGTAAAACAAAAGAAAGAAAGCAGGAAAAAAAGGAAAAAGAATAAAGATAGTGTAGAAGGAGAAAAAGGAAGAGGAGGAGAACAAAGTAAAATATGAGAAGAATACAGAAAGAAAAGAAGAAGGAAATGGGCAAAGAAGAATAAAAAGGAGGAAATAAGAAAGAGAGAAGGGAGAAGAAAAATGAAAAGACGGAAAGAAAGAGAAAGAAAAAGAAAGAAAAATAGTAAGACGAAAGATAGAGAAAAAAACTAAAGAAAGAGCAGAAGAAGAAAGAGAAAAGTAAGGCGGAGAAAAAGAGAAAGAAACAAGAATAAAAAAAGAAAAGTAGAAGGAAAGGAGAAAGAAGAATAAAATGGAGGAAATAAGAAAGAAAATAGAAAAATGATAAGGAAGAAGAAATAAAATATGAGGACAGAAGAAACGAAGAAAGAGCAAAACATGAGAAATATGACTCTGGTTATAATAAACTAGCTATTGAACCCGTTCTACGCCCGGGTGGCGACCATTTATATTGGTATATGGTCTCCATCCTGGTATGTGCTGCTCCATCCTGCGCCCCCATCCTGTCATGTGCTGCTCCCATCCTGCGCCCCCGTTCTGTCATGTGCTGCTCCCATCCTGCGCCCCCCGTTCTGTCATGTGCTGCTCCCATCCTGCGCCTCCATTCTGTCATTTGCTGCTCCCATCCTGTCATTTGCTGCTCCCATCCTGCGCCCGTTCTGTCATTTGCTGCTCCCATCCTGCGTCCCCGTTCTGTCATTTGCTGCTGCCATCCTGCGCCCGTTCTGTCATGTGCTGCTGCCATCCTGCGCCCGTTCTGTCATGTGCTGCTGCCATCCTGCGCCCGTTCTGTCATGTGCTGCTGCCATCCTGCGCCCGTTCTGTCATGTGCTGCTGCCATCCTGCGCCCGTTCTGTCATGTGCTGCTGCCATCCTGCGCCCGTTCTGTCATGTGCTGCTGCCATCCTGCGCCCGTTCTGTCATGTGCTGCTGCCATCCTGCGCCCGTTCTGTCATGTGCTGCTGCCATCCTGCGCCCGTTCTGTCATGTGCTGCTCCCATCCTGCGCCCGTTCTGTCATGTGCTGCTGCCATCCTGCGCCCGTTCTGTCATGTGCTGCTGCCATCCTGCGCCCGTTCTGTCAAGTGCTGCTGCCATCCTTCGCCCGTTCTGTCATGTGCTGCTGCCATCCTTCGCCCGTTCTGTCATGTGCTGCTGCCATCCTGCGCCCGTTCTGTCATGTGCTGCGGCCATCCTGCGCCCGTTCTGTCATGTGCTGCTGCCATCCTGCGCCCGTTCTGTCATGTGCTGCGGCCATCCTGCGCCCGTTCTGACATGTGCTGCTGCCATCCTGCGCCCGTTCTGTCATGTGTTGCGGCCATCCTGCACCCGTTCTGTCATGTGCTGCTGCCATCCTGCGCCCGTTCTGTCATGTGCTGCGGCCATCCTGCGCCCGTTCTGACATGTGCTGCTGCCATCCTGCGCCCGTTCTGTCATGTGCTGCTGCCATCCTGCGCCCGTTCTGTCATGTGCTGCGGCCATCCTGCGCCCGTTCTGACATGTGCTGCTGCCATCCTGCGCCCGTTCTGTCATGTGCTGCTGCCATCCTGCGCCCGTTCTGTCATGTGCTGCGGCCATCCTGCGCCCGTTCTGTCATGTGCTGCTGCCATCCTGCGCCCGTTCTGTCATGTGCTGCTGCCATCCTGCGCCCGTTCTGTCATGTGCTGCGGCCATCCTGCGCCCGTTCTGTCTTGTGCTGCGGCCATCCTGCGCCCGTTCTGTCATGTGCTGCGGCCATCCTGCGCCCGTTCTGTCATGTGCTGCGGCCATCCTGCGGCCATTCTGTCATGTGCTGCGGCCATCCTGAGCCCGTTCTGTCATGTGCTGCTGCCATCCTGCGCCCGTTCTGTCATGTGCTGCTGCCATCCTGCGCCCGTTCTGTCATGTGCTGCGGCCATCCTGCGCCCGTTCTGTCTTGTGCTGCGGCCATCCTGCGCCCGTTCTGTCATGTGCTGCGGCCATCCTGCGCCCGTTCTGTCATGTGCTGCTGCCATCCTGCGCCCGTTCTGTCATGTGCTGCGGCCATCCTGCGCCCGTTCTGTCATGTGCTGCGGCCATCCTGCGCCCATTCTGTCATGTGCTGCGGCCATCCTGCGCCCGTTCTGTCATGTGCTGCGGCCATCCTGCGCCCGTTCTGTCATGTGCTGCGGCCATCCTGCGCCCGTTCTGTCATGTGCTGCTGCCATCCTGCGCCCGTTCTTTCATGTGCTGCTGCCATCCTGCGCCCGTTCTGTCATGTGCTGCGGCCATCCTGAGCCCGTTCTGTCATGTGCTGCTGCCATCCTGCGCCCGTTCTGTCATGTGCTGCGGCCATCCTGCGGCCGTTCTGTCATGTGCTGCGGCCATCCTGCGCCCGTTCTGTCATGTGCTGCGGCCATCCTGCGCCCGTTCTGTCATGTGCTGCGGCCATCCTGCGCCCGTTCTGTCATGTGCTGCTGCCATCCTGCGCCCGTTCTGTCATGTGCTGCTGCCATCCTGCGCCCGTTCTGTCATGTGCTGCTGCCATCCTGCGCCCGTTCTCTCATGTGCTGCGGCCATCCTGCGCCCGTTCTGTCATGTGCTGCTGCCATCCTGCGCCCGTTCTGTCATGTGCTGCTCCCATCCTGCGCCACCATTGTATTATATGCCCCCCGCTCCAGTGTGTATGCCCCCGAATGCTGCTGCCATATAAAAAAAAAAAAATACCATACTCACCTATCGTCCGGCTCCACTGCAGGTATGTCTTCAAGAAAATGGCGCCGGAAAGCGGGACTGCGCAGGCGCCGATTCCGGCAGCAGGAATCGGCGCCTGCGCAGTCCGCGCTTTCCGGCACCATTTTCTTGAAGACACACCTGCAGTGGAGCCGGAGTGTGTCTTCAAGAAAATGGCGCCGGAAAGCGCGGACTGCGCAGGCGCCGATTCCGGCAGCAGGAATCGGCGCCTGCGCAGTCCACGCCCTCCGGAGCCGGGAGCAGAGGAGCCGGGAGACGAAGCCACAAGCAGCGCTGGAACCGGGAAAGGTGAGTATACTTACCCTCCCTCCTGGCGGTCCCTGACTCTCCGGTGGAGATCGCGGTATGCGTTCAGTGCTTACGCATACCGCGATCTCCCGGGAGCGCCGCTCTGTGAGGCCCAGACTGCGCCGGCGCTTGCGCTTGCGCAGTCTATAGAGGCTTCGGACAGAGTGACGCTCCCAGCGTTATATTATAGATATGATCCTTAAATATCTGATGGCGTTCCGTCCCCATATGTTTTGGTGGTCACTCAGCCGTCTTGTGCACTGCAGTAGCCCCCACATAATCCTACATGGAGGTGCATTACCGCCAGGTTACCATGGAACTCTAATAATAAACTCCTTTCCACCTGTGTAAGTCCCCAGCCACCCCCGGCCGCTCCACAATGACTTGTTAGTGCAGTAAAACCCCCTCTTCCATTAGTCACCTGATTATAATAATCTGCATGCACAAGGAGCAGATGTGAGGATCCGAAGGGCAGTCCTAATGCTGATTACAGATTGTTACTGCAGAATGAAAGCACATTGGCTTTATTGCATTGCTCGCTTCGATTTTCCCTCGTAAATATGTAATTTTTTTCAAACAGTGCATCTAAATGCAGGTATTGTGGAAGTAAAGTGTGATTATTGGGAGGTCGGATCCATTCTTCACACGTTGGTGCAGTAAGTATAACACAAGCTGAGGTGGGGGAGGTATTGTCACCCACATATAGAATATATTTTCCCATAAAATCTCTCTTGCTATTCCCAGCGGGTCTGGTGCTATAATTTGCAGAGATTCTGCATGTTTGCAAGATTGATTGTATGCTTTTCCTCTCTATGTAAAATATTTTAGACGACTATTTTTGCTTGAAATTCCTGATACATACTAGTTAACCTATTCCTCGTCTTGCTATGTGATCTCAGGAGGACGTGTGTTTTATGGAGCAGTATTTTCCAGAGGTAATATACTTTTTGGCTCTATGGTTATTATTGATGTAACTATGGTCCCTTTGTTTTGCAAAGGCAGAAGATTTCTTGATTTCCTCTTAGGGCAAACAATGAACATAAAGAGGCATGACTTGTTTAGGACCCTCTTTTATTCATCTTAGTAAAGAGTAGTTCCTGAACAGGATGACTCAACAAAACCTGCCCACATTCTTCCAAGCTCATTCGAATGGACACCCTGCAATTCTCCACCTCACCAACAGTGGTCATTGCAGGAAAACTGCTTGGCCACCTACCGCTTCCGCAGGCGATCACTATATGTCACTGTGACATTTCCTAATTAACATATCAGTTGCAAGATATCACATTATCAATGAAGCCAGACCACAAACACATACAGAGAGAAACAATAAGAGAAGAGCTATATACCTGTTGTCACATGTTCACTAAAACCTACTCCTCTGACTTGTGCTTCTGGATCCAGGCGCCACTAAATTCACTCTGTGGGTGGCGCTCGTGATAGAAATGTCAGAACCAGAAGCTCTGGATGGCAAGCCATGTCCAGCCACTAAGCTTAGAATGGCTAGGACCTGTAGTGCTGTTCAGTCAGATATTATGGAAGTGTGTGCTGCCCAGCTAAAGTTATCAGCTCCCTGCTTCAGCCAATTGGAGAGCACCACACCCTACTAAAGCTTCCACCTTACTGCTGGAAGCTACCAGATATGCCTTTGTGTTTCCCTAGTTAGGTGTATGTCTTTTCCTCCTGTTTTTTGTATATTCCTGTTTTGACCCTGCCTTGTTTCTGTCTATTCTTAAAGTTCCTAATTTTGTAGTGATGACTGGAGAAGGTGTGAGGGAATGGGGTCAGTAGTGCATGTAGTAGGACGAGAAGAAGAGAGGAGCCAGGATACTACTTCTTCTGCGATGGGGTTAAATATAGAGAGTGAGCCAGGGGAGATGCACGGAGGGATAGGAGTCATGGCACATGGTGGCTGGGAACAGATTTAGGTAGGAGACTGAACAAAGAACAGATCATTGGTGTTACTGTCTTTGTGTGTCTCAGAGGTTGAAAACTGTGAGAGGCCAAGAGAAGTGGCTAGAGATAGAAGCTGGGATGGTGGAGCTGTTGAAGTATTCCAGGATAAGGGTTTTCAATTATGAGGACATATGTGTTAGGTGTCGAGTTCCCGCCTCTGCACAGAGGGAATCTCGAACCATCTTCGCTGCGGTCTCCCATTCTTCTACAGCCGCAGTGGAGTCTGCTCAGAGGAGATGTCGGTCCCAGCATCTAGCTCAGGCTAATACTGGACGACTGGTTACTATTGCCCTTCCAGGCTCTGTTCTTGTAGCCAGCAATGTTCAGCAGCGAGCAGGTCTTTCTGGGACTAAGTCCAGATTTTCCCTTTCTGAGCATGCCCACGGGATGACCTCCCATTGGAGGTCGGGGGTCACATGCTTAGATACTGCAGCTAATCCCATTGGTCATCTAGGAAGGTTCTAAAGTTGTTCTTCTTCTGTGGCAGACTCCCATTGGTCCTTCTCGGAAGGTCTTGTACTTGCTGCACATTATTATCGTGTGTGTGTTGATGAGTGCAAGTCGTTCCTTAAAAAACCCATCCCTTGTGTATGACTGTTCGCGTAAGGTGTATGGCTGCAATCTAGTGCCCGGCAGAACTCACAGCTTTAACACATGAAACAGCGTCTAACTGCTGTGACCGCCAGTGCAGCGCCGTGCGCTATTAGAGCGCTTACCTTACCCAAGTCTGGGTGGTTAGTGGCGTCCGCTAGTGTGGCACAGCATGCACTTCTGTGCATATAAGTTACCTCTGATACCCCAATTGTGGTGTCGATTGCAAGAGGTCTACACTAACTCTAATCCTGTGTCCTGGGATAGAGTTCTGTGGTTCCTTGCTTGCGCTCTCTGTGCGGTACCGCGACCCTGTGACTTTCTTCATACAGGGTGAAGTTAACCCATGTGTGTATCCTCATTGTACTGCCATATAGTCCGTCATTACTTAGCAGTAGGTTCCATCTCTGCACGGTGGACCCCGGGCTGCGAACGCACCTTATTATATCTATTTAATTATTTGGTGCGTTCCGCTAGCCCTAACATTATACTAGCGCTAGGGTCTGGCTAGTAATGACGGACAAGCAGCAATCTTTGCAGTACATCCAGCAGCTGGAGAGTAAGTTGGCGGCTCTTGAGCGCACAACCTCAGCTGTGGATGTAACTGCAGTTGCTGTTCAGGCTGCTAGCGTGGCAGCAGCAACCTTGTCCACTGCCACCCCTGTTCCGACTCTATCTCGCCTCCCGCTGCCAGAAAAATTTTCTGGTGATAGTAAATCTTGTAGGGGTTTCGTGAGTCAGTGCTCTATTCATCTATTCTTCTGGCCGCATGTTTCCCCACAGAGCGGGCTAAGGTGGGATTTATTGTGTCTCTCCTGTCGGACAGGGCGTTGGAGTGGGCTACTCCTCTGTGGGAGCGTGGCGATCATGTGGTGCAGAATGCTCCGTTGTTTCTGAGCACTCTGAAACAGGTCTTTTTAGGACCTCGTGTCACCCATGATACGGCGCTCCAACTGTTGGCATTAACTCAGGGCTCGTCCTTGGTCAGCCATTTTGCCGTCCACTTTCGCACACTGGCATCTGAGCTGGAGTGGTCGGATAAAGCCCTTATTCCGATATTTTGCAGCGCCGTGCGCTATTAGAGCGCTTACCTTACCCAAGTCTGGGTGGTTAGTGTTGTGATCAGGTGGCCTTGGAGCAGCATGAAATGACCTTCGCTGGAGCAGTGGTAACTTTACTGACCGCAAACCCTGATCCTATCACCGCAACTAGATGTAGCCGTGGGGTGTGCCTAACCAGACCTAGACACCTCGACACAGCCGGAAAACTAAATATTCCTAAAGATGGAAATAGGAAAGCTCTCTTGCCTCAGAGTAGACCCCCAAAGGATAGACAGCCCCCCACAAATTATGACTGTGAGTAGGAGAGGAAAATACATACGCAGACTGAAAACAGGGATAAGCAAAGAGGCCACTTCTACCTAGATAGGAAAGGAAAGTACAGGATACTATGCGGTCAGCATAAAACACTACAAAATATCCACAGCAGAAAAGTACAAAAACTCCACCACCTAACTAAAGATGTGGAGAGTATATCTGCGACTCCAGCAAATCCAACTAGACTGAGAAAAACATCAGGCACAGTCTAGCAGGAACAAAATAGAAACAAGATAGCACAGAAAATAAACACACAGCAGTGTGTCTAAAGCAAAATGAAGCAAACACTTATCTTTGCTGAATTGACAGCAAGCAGGAGAGGCCAGGCAGGACCAACAATTCCAAAGGAACATTGACAACTGGCAGGGACTAATGAGTCCTGCAAAGCTAAATACCCCAGTCAGCTTTGCAATTAGCAGATACACCTGTCCAATCCTGCACAATCCAATCCAGGCACAACTGCATTACCCTCTACAACCACCGGAGGGAGCCCAAAAGCAGAATTCACAACAGGTTAGTGGCGTCCGCTAGTGTGGCACAGCATGCACTTCTGTGCATATTAGTTACCTCTGATACCCCAATTGTGGTGTCAATCGCAAGAGGTCTACACTAACTCTAATCCTGTGTCCTGTGATAGAGTTCTGTGATTCCTTGCTTGCGCTCTCTTTGCGGTACCGCGACCCTGTGACTTCACAGGGATCGCTTTCTTCATACAGGGTGAAGTTAACCCATGTGTGTATCCTCATTGTACCGCCATATAGTCCGTCATTACTTAACAGCAGGTTCCATCTCTGCACGGTGGACCCCGGGCTGCAAACGCTCCTTATTATATCTATTTAATTATTTGGTGCGTTCCGCTAGCCCTAACACATATGTAACATCCGGAGAATTCAGTTGCTACAGTGGTAATGCCTTCCTCATGGGAAGGGTCATGCCATGCCTGGAAGCGAGGAAGATCCCTTTAACAAGTAAAACATACACACAACACTGTACTGACTCCAGGCCAGAGGGGGAGCTCTAGACCTGGTTTGAGAGTAGCTTCCCTATATATATATTCTGGCTGGAGAAGGAGTTGGGGAGTGAGCAGTGAGAAGTCTGTGAAGATAGCTGGAGCTGAGTAAACATGCGGCTCTGCAGCTCCTGACAGGAGAATCAGGCACATTGTAGGAGACAGTGTGGGGAGAAGGAGCAAAGGAGGATAGAGAAGAACTGGAGTGGAGCTGTGATTGGGCTCACTCCAGGATCAAGCGCAGAAACCGGAGGCCGGATTTTCGAGGTTGTGGGGGTAACTGTATACCCCACAGCAGAAATTGGCGGGCAGGAGATTACACCCGGAGGCACAGCAGCAGATAGAGCCCGGAGTCACCACAAGAAGGGACACCTGTAAAAAGGCTCGAGTTGCCTGCCATGCGGGTAGTGTCCACCTAAAAGTACAGAGAGAGAGAGAGAAGACCTTGTACAGAGCCTCAGGCAGCAAGGGAAAAACAGCACAGTAAGGAAGGCTTCCAACCCCACCTGGCTAGGGAGATTCTGAATCACTTCCAGGCTGCCCGGATTCCAAAGACCACCTGTAACCTGTACCTGAACTGCATCAGTAAAAGGTAAAGAGACTGCAACCATGTGTCCTCTAGTTATTTTCTGCACTCCACCATCAACCATCCCTTTTACCAGCTACACCGGAAGCCCTGGGGACCAAGCTCTACCTGTGGGGAGCTATACCATCTGAGCTGCCAAACCATCAGCCCCAGAGGACCCTTTTAAGCAGCGTCGGCCACCCCTGGCCGAATAGCACAGGTGGCATCACGAATCTTACTACATTAGACTTTATTTTATTCCCATTTCCATTAACCCCCTTTAACTGTACGCTCAGGGCCATCGACTGGGTCACTGCCACCGTGACCACCCCTTTAAGAACAGAACTGGCCATTGTCCTAGCAGGCGCTCCACATGAAGTATGGCAGCAAAGCATTAAAGTGGTCAAGAAAGTGGTTGGGTGACCCTGGGGGCCGTTATATGACTGCTACTCTGAGGAAGAGGGGATGTAAGAGCCTGATGGTGTGGACCACAAAAGAAAGGAATGAAAGTGATGGAACTGGGAGATGACCTGGAAAGTGCATAGTGGGGAAAGTTAGTATCCAGACTCCACCACCAAGTCTGTTTGTGGGTCTCAGGGATTAGGAAAAATGTAAGGAGCCATGAGAAATAGCAGGGTAACAGTGTCAGAATCCTGATTCCAGGTTTCAGTCAGGGCCACCTGATTAAGTGAATTGTTCAGAAAATATTTGTGTAGAAAAGGAAGCTTATTGCAAATTGTTCGTGGATTCCAGAGTGCACAATTACAAGGAGATGGAGTACAGCTAATACTAATATGGTTAGTAATGTTTCAATGTGAGGCGGGGGAGGGGTTGAAGTTGGTGTTGAGAGAGAAATCCCCTGAAATAAGTAGCAGTAAAAAGAGAAAGAGCATATAGTTTTTGAATTTGTGACGTGGTTTATTGTGTGATATCTTTGTACAACATAAACTGAGATTATTCATGAAGGTTAAAAGAGCACATGAGCTGTACATGGGAGAGGGAAGGAGAGAGGGGCTGATGCAGCTGAGTCGTGATGGAGGGGGGATGGGGCAGTGACTGTGGATGACAAAAGCTCACAGGAAGATGGACTTAGAAATAAAGCACATGCTTAATATGGAGTACAATGTGTGGGTTACCTACCTCCTACCCTGACTAACTACCATTGAATTAACTGCCTGTTCTGGATA